>NW_025544785.1:938775-1205763 GCF_000003525.1 Blastomyces dermatitidis ER-3
TTCTTCGACGCTGATGGTCAGTAAGAAAATAGAGAGGCATCGAGAGCACTTCTCCAAGTTCGACCATACTTTTACGTCGGAAGAGGCCATCAACAATCTCGGTTCTCTAAAGTTCTCGCAATCGAATCGTATGCCGGACCCCAAAGACCCCTCACGCATTGTCACGACTACCACGACCACGACATTTTCCATGGCGAAGGAAATGGCCCGCTCAGTATGTCAGCGGTTTGTAGATGCCAGATTCATTGAGTCCGTAGACGGAAGGATAAGTCTTCAATTCCCTCTCAAGGGCGCGCTTTTCCAATTGACACCCAAGGGCATCAACATCCTGCAGCGATTTTGCCAAAGAAACGGGATCACTGCGAGACACATCATGGACGTGCTCGAATCCCCTCGAAATACTATGCAGCTAGTAACACAGAACGAGAAAATACCACGGACCAAATATCCCACGACCGTGCTACAATCGAGGTTATTTTCCGCCGGTTTGCTGGCCAAGATGGCCCTAATCTCAAGCCGTCGGTTTCGACCTCGGATTCGGATTCCGTGAGTGACTACACTAATGGACTTGTCGGCGTGAAAATGGCGAAGGAAAGAAAAATCGGAGACAAAGTCATCCAGAATACTTTTACCGGAAAGGCAGCGGTGGATTGGTTGATGGACTGCTGTACGACAACAGACCGCCGGGAAACGTTCGAGATTGCAACGATGTTTGTTAAGCACGGGTTGATTCACTCCGTCTTTGAGGATAAGAATTTCGCCCAACATAACCCGGAAGCGGCAGCCTTCCAGCCAACGAAGTATTCTATCTATGCATTGACCGAGCGAGGACAACGGGTCTGTGGATGGATCGCACGGGAAAAGCCGCTGGTCACTGCGTACGACGGCCGCGTTGCACCTCGAGATTCGAACAATGCCCGCCTAAACAACATCCTGCAAGATCCCGCCCTGCGACTACTGTTCAGGGAATTCCTGCGCGATTCCCTCTGCGAGGAGAACCTGTCGTTTTATATTGACGTTTCTGACTTTACGATAAATTACCACCAGCAGGAAAAAGCCGGTTCATTTGCGAAGATGGATGTCGTCCGTGAAACCCTTGCGAGTGCATATGGTGAGTTTTCATTTGTTGTAATTCAAACCAATTCTTTTTTCTTTTCGTCATGTTTTACTTCTTGCAGCGTTCTACTCCTCTCTACCCAGCTACTTTCAGCGTGGTTCACTGGTAACTGATAATGAACAATAATAGGCTTATACAACGCTTTCCTTGCTCCCGGATCTCCCTGCGAGCTGAACATCGAGCACGCTTTACGAAATAGCCTTGCCAGCCGTATGACACGGGCCGTTGGAGATGATGCATCAATGCTTAAAAGCTTAACTGAAGTGGTTAGCCTTTTCGAGCTCGCTCAGATTTCTGTCTTCAAACTCATGTCAAGTGTAAGTATTTTCGTCCTTGGGGCTCAGGAGGGAGAGAGATGCTCCCTCCCTCTCCCTTTCCTTCTCCCTTCCCTTTCCCCTTTTTTCCTCCCCCTTTCGTTCGGGCTTTTTACTAAAAAAGAACGCAAATTCGAAAAAATACAGGACTCCGTCCCGAAATTCGTGCGGGATCCAAAATATGCCGTTGTTCTGCAGGAACATGACTTCGACCTCAATGCCTCGGGTAAATCGCATTCTCCAGGCCCTGCTCCCGTCCCAGAACGCTCCATGAGCCGGTCCACGAGGTCGTAAGATTTGAAGAGCAAGCTTTTTTTCTATTTTTTGGTTTCAATCGATGAGAACATCGTGACGGAATTTGAAGTGCCCGAATTGTTCTCTTTTCTTGGTGGGGAAGGGAGGGGGTGCTGGGGCCAAAACACTAACACCCCAGTTGTGGAAATGACTGGGGCGGTATATATATGTTTTTAAGATCCCCCGCGGATCCGCGCCGTTTCGCCGCGAACATCGCGCGTCTCCCAACCCGGGGTCCTGAGCTCTGTCAACCCCCGCCCGCCGGGGGGCTCCCTTATCCAATTTCAGGACCGTTGGCATGACTGGTGGTAACCACGACACAGTCAGCCAGTACCAAAACCAAGCTTTAAAAAAAGAGAAAGAAAAAGAAAAAGAAGAAGAAGAAAAGACCGAAATGAAGCAAAACGAGTTGAAATGAATGAAAGTAAGAAAAAAGAAGAAGAAGAATATGGCTATGGCACATGCTCCCCTCTCTCTCCCTCTCTACCCATCTCCTATGTAATAATTTTTTTCTTTTTTTCTCTTTTGTTGATTTTCTTCCTTTCTTTCCTTTTTTTTTCCTTTCTTTCTTTCTTTTTTTCTTTTTTTCTTTCTTTTTTTCTTTCTTTCTTTCTTTTTTTCCCTCTGAGCTTTTTCATTCCTCACTCACAGGTCTCCAAAGTGTCCGGTTGAATCTGGAAATGATCTTTCTCATATATACATTTTATGTATGTGCATTTTTCTACATGTTACAGTTCATCAGCACCGTTCCGTTTCCCCGCCAGCCTTTCTTTTTTTCCTCCATCTAGCATATTGGGAGTTGCTTTTTCGTCTCTGAAAGTGTTTATTTTTGGCTTTTTATATTTGGGCAAATTCTCTATTTTTTGTTTTCCATTTTCATTGTTTGATTTGTATCTTTTTTCCCTGCTTGCCCTTTTTTTTTTTTTTTTTTTTTTTCATTGAATCTATCTATGCATGGCATGAATATTGCTTTTTTTTTTCTCCCCCTTTCATTGTTTCATTGCTGTTGTTATCCTTGGTATCATCTGCATAAATATTCTTATCATTCTTATCATTATTATGTTAATTCATTTTTATTTTATATTTGACTCGTTTTTTTTTGTCATCTTAACTCTTTTTAATCTTCTATATCTACTTCATATATACACGTACCTTCTCTATCATAATCATTTTCATCTTCACACAATCATCAACTCTTGTTTTTGTTCTTCTTTTATCTCTCTTACTTACTGAAGAGATGATTTAAACTATGATTGTTTGTGTCTTTACTTATTTTTCTTTTCTTTTTTTTTTTTTTTTCTTTCTGCTATTTTCACATATGTATTTTTTCTAGCTTATAATGTTTTGAGTTGAGGGTTGAGATTATCTTCATAAACTGCTGGTATATTTCCATCATATCAGCTCATCTCAGTGCATATTGCTCTCATACTGAGTCATACATATATATCTCATCACATCACAGGATAGATATGAAGTGTAAAGAAGGCATTGTATTTATCTCCCTATCTATGTACATCTCCACATTCTCATACTTCATCATTTCTTGAAATTTGAAACTTCTCTGCTGTAATTTTAGAAGAGCTTTTTTTTTTTTTTTTTTTTTTCCCACCTTGAATTTCATTCCTCTTTCATTCCCGCTCCTTATTTTCTGCAATCCACCTTTTTTTCTTCATTCCGACGGCTAGTAAAGTAAAAAACTAGCTATATCCGATGGAAGGTGTAGAATCTAGGCGAAGTAATCATACCTACTTAGGTATATATATATCTCTCTGTAGATATACATACGATAGCTGTGTATCATTCATTTCTAACAACAATTTCCATTTCCCCGCTACGATTTGGTATGACATGAACAAGATCAAGCAAAAAAAAAACCCCCAAGATTAGCAGCAGTATCATCAA
Organism: Blastomyces dermatitidis ER-3; assembly: GCF_000003525.1. Taxonomy (NCBI): domain Eukaryota; kingdom Fungi; phylum Ascomycota; class Eurotiomycetes; order Onygenales; family Ajellomycetaceae; genus Blastomyces; species Blastomyces dermatitidis. The sequence continues at coordinate 942,403 of NW_025544785.1, forward strand.
CAGCAAAAGCATACAAAAAATGTTCACTTCCCTCCACCCCACCCCCTCGCCCTCATCCCCTCCTCAATCGCCATCCAAACCCCCTCCACAACCCCCCTATCCCTCCACCGCCCGCTAGGCCCCCCCACAGCACCAGCACCAGCACCACCCGCATTCCCCACCCCAGAAACAGCCAGATTCGCACTCTTCTCATCCCACCGGTCGATCGCAAAACTGCGCACGCCGCGGCCCCACCCCTTAACTTCCCTCGGCACATCCTCCCCGCGCCACCCGACATAGATGCCCGTGGCATGCTTGAACAGCTCCGGCGGCGAGGACCACTTGTACGATTTGAACTGCCACGTCTGGCCCGTGGTGAAGACGGCGACGACGCGGCTCCAGTAGTCCGGCTTGAAGTCGGCGGTGCTGTCGACGAGGATGAAGCGGGTGGGTTTGCGGTTGTTGTGGAGGCCGGAGACGCCGGGTGTGGAGGCGGGGGTGGAGGAGGGTTTGGAGCTGGAGGTTGGGTCCGGGAGGGTCTGAAGGGTGCGGGTGATGTGGAGGAGGTTGGAGGCGGTGGAGGTGGCGAGGGTTGGGTGGTCGGGTGGCACGTAGATGCCGTCCTGGAGGAAGGATCTGATGTTTGACATGCGCAGGAGGGAGGAGGCGGAGGGGGAGAGGAGGATGATGGGGTTTGGACGCCGGGAGGAGGATGGGTTTGTGGAGGAGGGGGGTCCCGGTTGTTTGATTAGGGACGCGCCGTTGGATAGGGATGTTGAGGTGGGTTTCATGCCCTGGCTTTGCCATGTTTGCTGTGCGTGTTGGGCCTGGGCGCGAGCGGTTGCGGCCTAGGAACATCTCGGCGGTTTTGCGGACGTGGGAGAAGTCCTGATAATAGGATTGAAAAAAGAGAAAGAAAGCGTCAGCCCCAGAGTCAACACCCAATATGAAAAGAAAAAAAAATAGAGAAAGAGAGAGCATAACCCCACCGTCGGCTTAATCCCCCTAAGCACACTATTCCGATCCCCCATCTTGCGCTCCCCATTATAAATCTCCTGCAGGCGCGGGTCGACACTCCGCACCGGCCTCCCTCCAACCCCAACCCCAACACCAGCACCAGCACCAGCACCAGCACCAGCACCTTGCGCCCCCGAACCCGCACTAGGAATAGTCGATACCCCCCCGGCCGCCCCCGACGCAACCTTCGCCGAATCCTCCGCCGCGCGCGTAGCCGCACCGACACCCGCATCTCCTACCCCAACATCTCCCGCCAACGGCCGAATATACTCACTATCCTCCGACGCGCCCTCCAACCACGTAATAAGATCCAGGCGCTCGACAAACACCAAATGCAGCACCTTGCCCACCTTGCCCACCGCCCCCTCCTTCCCCTCCTTCCCCTCTTTCCCCCACCGCTCCCCAATCCCCTCATTCACCGCCTGCGCACTAGCAATGTACTCCGGAATCGCCACGTCCCGCTTCAGCCAGGCGAAGTAGATGCTGCGCAGGTCGATGGGGATGTTGCCTGCGGCGGCGGAGATGAAGCGCGTGGGCGTTGAGAGCGGGATGCATTGCGATGTGGCTGGGAGGTGCAGGTGGGTGGCCACAGTGAGGTCTGTGGTTGTGTTTGTGGGTGTGGGGGTAGGGGAGGTGAGGAGGACGGGTTGGTTCGGGGATGGGGTGGTGCCGGAGGTGGTGGAGGAGGAGGAGGAGAGGGCGCGCCGGAGGGAGAGGAGGGGGTCTGGTTGGTGAGGGTCTGTTGGTTGTGTTTCCATTGCTGCTGCTGTCTGTAGAGGTGGTTTCTGGTCGTGGTCGTGGTCGTCGTCGTGATGGCGCACGAGACGGAGTGAATGGAGCTTTGATTAGCTAGGTAGGTACAGGGGCCTGGCCTGGCCTCCTTTCCTCGTTTGTATGAATGACACTTCGTCCTTTTAGTTTGCAATTGGGCGCTCTGGGTCAACTCAAATGTAGGTTGTAACTGTATGGAATATCTGGTCGCCTATATCTGCCAGAAGCAAAAGGTGTACGTGTAACGAGTTGCGATGCTTAACTGAATGAAAGACAGCTTCGACCAAGGACGAGTTGAAGTTGAGGAAGTTGGAGATGACTAAGCAGGATTAGCTGGAGATCACCTAATCGTGATTGGTTGAATGAGTTTTTTGGCTGCTACATCATATATAACTACAACTTTAACAAAGTGAAGGAAATGTAGTCTAAGATTAAGAAAGTGAGAGGTGAAAGTAATTTTTTTTTTAAAAAAAATCACAAAAAAATACCTAGAATAGAAAGAAAGTGCCTATCAACAAAAACCATGAAAGCCCAGACAACCAACACCCTACAAAACCCATTCATCAGGGAAACGCAAAAGGGAGACGGCTAAAAACGAAAAAAAATAAAGAATAAAGAATGTTAAAGTAAAATAATAGTAATTTGAATTGAGAAGAAATAAAAAAAAGAAACAACCATACAAGTGAAAAAATTACAAAAGAACATGAACTTTATCTCGAATGATGCTGCAACCTTGGATCCCGTGATTCACCAGAACCAGGACCAACACCATTGTTATTATATCCATTACTCCCACCTTGCGACTCAGTAGCGACGGATGTAGAGGGGGAAGCAGCTAGAGGCCACGATGGTAACCCTAGCATGGCGACACCAGCAGAAGGCGCAGACGAAGTATTCGCACCAGCATCCTGCATAACTACATCCTGAGCTACCGTCGTATCACTACTACTACTGTCAGAACCACCAGCCAAGTTCCCCCGTCCATCCACCGAAGCCATAACTTTATATGTATCTTTATCCATTGAGTTCTGACATTGGCCCTGGCTATTAGCTCCCTGCTGTTGCAGTGGCGTCGACGGGCTCTGACTCTGACCTGCGGAAAACAGAGGCGGCTGCGGTTTCTCAATCGGTGGCGTAGTTGCCGTTAAGGTACCGCGCCGGCTCATGTAATCACCTAAGCTAAGTTTTTTCTTCACAGGGCTAGGGGTGATGGCGCTCGAGGGTGGCGTTATTGTAGGCATAGGATGTTGGGCGGCTGTAGGAGTGGTAGTAGTTGCGTTGGTGGGTGAAGATTTGATAGGGAATGAGTGTGGTGATTGCGTTGGGAGTATTGGTGTTGAGGAGTTGGGTTTATCTTTGTATGTGCTTGTAGAGGTGGTGGGATGTGTAGGAGTTGTCATCATCGAGTTAGGTGTTGATGAGGGGGTGGTGAAAGGAGGAGGTGCAGGAGGTAATTGAACTCGCAGGTCAGCTCTGCATGCTCTGTCAGGAGGTTTGCGCGGCATTGGGAAATTATGCGCGACGGTTGATGGTAATGGGTGAGGCGGTTTTTGAGGGGAAGTGTCTGAGGATATATTTAAGGAAGACAATGCGGCTGATGTGCCAGGTGACGGTGGGATAGTGGTCGTGGTAGTATGTTGGGAAATCTTAGGTGGCGTCATCGGTGTATCTGTGTCCTTCATGTCGACATCTTCGCGACGACTTAGAGGCGAGCTGAGGATGGCGTGCTGGGAATCTGGTATCGAAGGCGTGGCAATGTCACTACTGTAAACTGGCGACGCATTGATACGATTGCCAATTTGCTGAAGCCGAACCCTATCCTCATGACACCGTTTTAGAAGTCGTGTTGTCAACGGAACGAAGCCAGATCGCCGTGGAGGCTTTGGCGGGACGAAGTCCGGATCATTCTCGTCCGGCTCGGTTTGCATTTCAGAGTCGACGTAATCTGGGCGGCGAAGAGGGGAGGCGACAATGGGTGTTGATCTCGACGCCTTCTTTTGCGAAGATTGCGGCTTTGGGCCTGGTGTAACGGACGCAGGCGAGCGTTTCCGAGGAGAATTGGAAGATCGACGAGCACTTGTGGTGTCGATGCGTAGAGGTTTAGCGTTGGTCTGTGAGGCCTGCTTAGAATAATTAGGTTCGGTTGTTACCACTTTCGCAAAGAGACTACAGGAACTTACGCCGATGGCAGTAGTAGCAGTATTACTGGTACCCGTAACAGAGGTACCACTAGACCGCTTTTTCTTCTTCTGAGGCTGTTGCTGCTCATGTTCAAGCTGCTCGAACTTCTTCTCAGCTGCGGCAATCTTCCGTTTCTCGCGCGCAGAAAGCTCCCCAGACATCGAGGCCAATGGGTCCGAGACTGAGGGACTATGTGCTGTGGGTGTTAGATCTCGACTTCGAGGGCGATTGGATGTTGACCTTGATCGGCTCCCCCCTTGATCGTCATCCACTTGGGCCTTGACGGCTTCGCTTGCAGCTCGACTATTATTAGCTAGGCCCGTGTTGACGGGCGAGATCGCATTTTTAGCCTTGCTCTTTTTCCGCCTCCCATTTACCTGTTTCGAGGCTGTGTCAGCACTCTTCGGAGGTCGTCGACAGTCGACTTTCGCCAGGCGACAGGATCGTGAAGAATCACACGCACAGCCACCGAAATTGGCTAGAACTTTGCTTATTGAGATCGGCCAGTCATCAGAGATGCCATCATTGGATCCTTCCTGCTTAACAAAGCCGTTGTTGGAAGGAAACATTTGCGGGTCAAGGTACCAGGAGGTTGTTATTTCTGACTTGGCAGTAATATCCTGGTTCGCCACAAGGCAGAAATGATATTCAATGTTATTCGTGATGACGGTCTTCATGGTGACGTTTGGGTGACATGATCGGCGAACATAGCGTAGCTGGGAGCCTTCTTTGCGACTGTCGATATATATCGGAAGCTGAGGGTGGAAGAATACGAAGGGCAAGGGATGATGGAACTCATGCCATCGATTATTCGGATCGACGCAATAATCGCGGAAATGACCTACTTTGCCCTTCACCTCTCCAATGATCTCATCCTTGTGAACATCATTTTCCACAGTCAGAAACCGCCATGTAGGATGCCGTCCATCGTATTCAACACTGGTGTCTGTAACAACTTGTTTGGAGAGGACTGGCCACTGCGCAGGGTCGAGTGGACGATTTAAATATGTAAAGACTTCTTAGGAGAGCGACCGTGGTCATCGCGGGCAGACGGGCAGGATCTTGTACCAGGAAGAAAAGTCGTTCGCTAGTTGCAGGTTATCGAATAGATGCTGGGAATATCCACCGTTCGCCTGGTCATGATCGTACAGATGGAGGAACTCCTGGGAGTAGAGGGGATATTCGGGATGAGGGAGGCCTTGGTAGGGCTCATAGCCGACGCAGATGTTGCTCGCTTTCGACTGTCGGAACCAACTGAAGGAGCAAGGCCCCGTGAGCGAGTTTATCGAGTTCGACGAGCGATGACTGTCTTTGATTCTTGCGAGGGGAAGCCCTCTCGTGGGAGGACCAGCCGTTCGTCTGATCGCCGCTACACCGGACGGAAGGGTCCCTGTTGAATTGTTACTGTTATTATCCTTCGCGGCTACCTTCTTCCTATGGGATTTGGAGCCGGATCGCTTGCTTTTCCGGTCACCGCCATCGCTCTGCTCCTCTCTGCGCCTTCTCTGTAGCTCTGTGGCGAGCTTTGAATTTAGGGGTCTCGGTTCGCAATCTGCACAGTTGTGGACTTCAGGGACATCTTCGCCGTCGTAGTAGCATAAGATGTGTTGCCAGGTTTCACAACGTTCGCAGAATACGGTGTGGCCATCATCGTCCTCGAAGGAACAGATGCATTTGATGGTATAAGGCTCGTCTTCGTCATCATGGACAGACTGCTGCGCAACGGCGTTACTGTTACCATTTGGAACCGGAGAAGGAACAATAGGAGAGGGGAGCGGCTGAACGGTGACCGAGTGGGAGTTCGCTGGCAGATGCGTGGCTGCGAGAGAGGAGGTATCTGTCATAATCTGACAGCTTACCTCCTCCAGAACACGTTGTTGGCGCTCTAGAGGTGAACCCTCGATCGGACGAGGTGGCTGGGTGATGGAATTCTGATGGGGAGGAGGAGGAGGAGGAGTTGGTTCTGGTGGTGGAACGAAAATGGTGTCCTTTGCTTCCAGAGCCACACGCGCAAATTTTTCCAGTTGGTGTGTTGGTTCCGATTGACGAACCAAGTCATCAACCAGGACCGTTACACCACGCGACAGAATGGCTGAAGCGAAAGGAGGTCTATTTCGAGGAGATCAGACGAGATGGAGAAGGCAAATCCAACCACACGTAGGAGAAGTTAAGAGGAGGGGGAAAATCGTTCTTGTTGAATAATGACTTTTTGGGTGGCCACAAGCGATGAAACACGACGACTTTGCGATGGATTTTCGATGATATTTGTGATGAAAATATGCGAGTGAAGAGGGTGGATTCGCGGTAGACAAGGATCTCGAGAAGACTTGCTAGGCGTGGGATAGCGGTCGCAGGATGTCAAGAGGAGGCCACGTTTTTGACGGGTAAGTTAGGAACGGAGGCGACTGGAGGAGCAGGGGAGGAGGGAGGGAGAAGATCGCGCGCATTTAGTAGGAATCGATGAATCGAGGAATCGAGGATGGGATGGCAGGATGGTGAGATGGCGAGATGGCGAGATGATTCAATGATGGATATGCTGGTGGAGGAGGAAGAAGTGGGATTTTGGCGATCGAAGGGCGGGAGTTGAGGAGAAGACGAGGAAGAGACGACGGAGGAAGACGGGAAGACAGGAAGAGCGATAAGAGGGAGTTGTTGGATAATAAAGGGAATTAGGTAGTTAGTAATAAGTAAGAATTAGGAAGAATTAGGAAGAAAAAGAAGAAAAAGAAGAAAAAGAGGGAAAGGGGAAAGGGGAGAGAGTGGAGGACGAAGAGTGAGCCATGGATCAATGGGTGGGAATGGGAAGAAATAGGAAATAGAGGAGGAAGAGAAGAAATAGAAGAAGAGAGAGAGGAGTTTGGTTTGGTTTGGTTCGTTTGGTTCGTTTGTCTGGTCTGGTTTGGTCTTTGGTTCTTGGAAAGAGACAAGAACGAGTCGCCTAAAAGGGCAATGCCTGCGCTAGTCCCGATGCGGCGGAGGCTCTGGCCCCCGAGGCTCCATTCACTAGTCCTCCTTGGGTTAGTCCGGTCTTGGCGTTTTCATCTCACTCTGTTCAGCACAGACAAACCTTGGAACAACAATACATAAATAATAATACACGGGGAGATGGAACAGGAAGCAACATCAATGTCCAAGTCGAGGGCAGAGAAAGCGGATGACATAACGCAGATAAGATAAAATCAGCCCCGCATAGGAATGCAAGATCTCCTGCTGCTGGAAAGACAACCTTGTATGTTAGTGTTCATCTATAACCTATTAGTAAACAGGCTCCTGAGGAAGCTTGTGTTTTTTTGCCCCGCGTCCCCCTCCCCCCCTCCCCCCTTGCCCATATGCAGAGAGAGGCCTGCCCCCCCCCCCCCCTTCCCTCTCGGGTGAATAGATAGAAAGAAAATGAGGGAGGGATGGAGGGAGGCTCTTTGTTACGTTTTCTCCCGTCTCCGGTCTCGGCTGTTGGTGGTGCTGATTTTGCTGATATGAGTAAGGAAGGCGAGGAGGGGGAAGAAAACCCGCTGGAAGGATCTGCATGGGCCTCGAACACATCATTATTCTTCTTCTGGTCTTCTCTCTCTCGCCCGTGTCAGTGTAACATGTGCACGTCTTTTCTTGTCCAGGTATGGTAGGGTCCACGGCCCCATGTCGTCCATTTGTGTAGGAGGCCCCATGCTGTTCTTCTCTCTCCTTGCTGCTGCTGCCGCTGCTGTTGGAGCCTGAAGAAGGAAGAAAAATATTTTTAAAAAATATTTAAAAAGGTGGTATGCAGTCGTAGAGAACCTTCTCTCCAGGCGCAGGCGTTCCGGCGGGCTACATCAGAGAATGCCGGCTCCATCGTCACATAATAATAACGCTCGACTGTCTGGCCATGTCATATATCCACAATCAATCATCGTAATATATATATATATATATATATTTTTTTGGCCGCGGAGAAGAAAAGGAAAATGGAGTAGAAAATAAAAGGGAAAAAGGAAATAAAAAGGGGTAGACGGACGGGTGTGGCCTGGGGGAGAAGGTATAAGCGCAGTCCGGGTTCAAGTTAGCTGCTTAACCCCCCCTGGCCCCCGCGCCTGCCTTCCCTTCCTTCCCTTCCCTTCTCCCCCACTACCCTACCTACCCTACCTAGGTGGGTGCGGTGGTGCTGTGCTTTAGCCTTCTTCTAGTCCTGATTAGTGCCCTGCACGCTGTGCATCGATATTGTTACCCACACTGTATATTTTTCGCCTATTCTGTGGGAATTTCTCTCTCCGTCTGGTTGTGTGTGTTTCGTTAGTAAGGATACTGTGGTCAGGAATTTTTCTCTCTAATCGGCTAGGAGGAAATAAAAATAAACAGAACGGAGGGAAAAAAAAAGTAGAAGAAGAAGATTGTCTCAAATGATAGACTGGTAGAGTAGACAGGTCAACATGATTGGAAGAAATAACAGAAGAAAGGGCAGAGGGTGGACGAAGGATGGCTGAGTTGCTTTCCTGCTGTTTGCTGTTTGTAGACAAGTCTCATAAGTATTATTATAGTAGGGAGAGGGGATTGATATATTCTCTGAAAAACCTGTGTCAGAAAGGGAAAAAGAAAACGCCATTCATCACAAGTGGCTCCTCTCAATAGGCTTTTCATGCTCTCCTGTTGCCGCTCAAGTCAAGTCAGTAGGTTGTATAGCTGCTGGTCAAAAGGGGGAAAAAACAGAGGGCATAGAAGTGTGCTGCTAGGTCCTGTGGATGGATGTAAGTGATAAGTTATAATTAATAAAGAAGGACGCTCTGCCTGCCACTGCTGAAGAAGTGGTTTATAAGGCAAACGTGGGACGCCTGCTGGAGTTAAGTCGGATATATATATTATCCATGTAGGAGGGCGTATGTTCTGCTTTGAGGGGAGGGGGGAGGGGGGAAGCAAGGGAGTTGAGTTGCCTTAGAAATGATCCATGAACAGATGATGAATCACTGGAGGAAGAAGGGTTTGCCGTGGTTCGTTTGATATACAAATTCTCCCAGGCGTGAGTGAGGGAGGGAGGAGTGGTAGAGAAAATCGGCAAGGGAGGGAGGGAGCTCGGGAGAGGAGAGGAGAGAGGGAAAATGGGAAAGTGACCAGACAAATAAAATAAAAAGTGAAGCTTTTTGGAGGACCGGACAAAAATCGGGATTGGGAATAGTTAATGAGGCATAGCTAGCAAGGAGTAGATGCAAGTTGATAGGTTCGGCAATTTCTGGTAACTTTAGTACGTACCTCTGGGCAGGGTAGCCGTACCTGGATGGTGTTATAACTAACTACAAAGGGCCATTCTTTCGATGTTGTGAGGAGGAGAGAAGAGGGAGGATAGGATGTGGGAAAAGAAGCTAAGAACTATTTTGGTCTACACACCACGCAGCCCGTAGATTTGAAAGAAGAAGAAGAAGAAGAAGAAGAAGAAGAAGAAGAAGAAGAAGAAGAAGAAGAAGAAGAAGAAGAAGAAGAAGAAGAGAAGAAAAAGAAGGTAGGATGATGTAGAGGGAGGGAGGGAGAGACAAAAGAGAGAGACAAAAAGAAAGAAAGGTAACGGGTAGTTAACTAGTTAAGTAGTTAGTTAGTTAGTTAACTAGAGCAGCAAAAGATGGAAGGAAAAAAAAAAGGGAACGAACAAACAACAAAATTTATTCCGGCAATAATAGCGTATGTTATGTTATGGCTTGATCGCTGACTTCCTTCGCCTTCGCCTTGTTCAGATGCAAAAGAAATCCGCCTGACTTGCATCCATCACGATGCACGTAATTAATGATAGTTAGTAGGCAATGGGGATAGCACATAGACCTGATCATCCACAAGGCCTGGCCTGCAGCTGACCCCAGAAAGACCAAACCAACCATAAAAGCCTACTGTAGTGAGTGACATTTTGAGTCAAGAGTAGTTAGGTACTCGACTAATTCCAATATAGTTAGTAGTATATTACCACTAGTTAACTATCAGGTAGGTTATAGAAACTCTCTTCTGAGTATACTCCGTAGAGTCTTCTGAATATAGAGTAGATTCCCAGATATGGAGATCTTCCAGATATAGAAGTTCTCTCAAGTATAGAGACTCTCTTAGGATAGAGATCCCCAGATCTTCAATGAGAAGAGCTATACCACAGCCCCAGCCAGACACAGTCCCAGCTTTATCCACTCCTCCTCATAGTTACTCCGTAGTGTGCTGGCTGATTGGGATGATGTAGTTACCTGGAACATTTAAACAGTTACCCGTGTAAGGAACAAGGATGCAGGAGGGATGAAATATATAATATATGTGAAGCACATAAAAATACTGGAATATTCACGGTATGCTATGATGGCATAGAGCAAGAATAGGTGCAGCAAGTATTTATCACACCCCTCTCAACTATAACTATACAAAAGCAACTCACTTGAACCCTTCTTCACTTCTTCACAGAGAAAATAATAACTAACTAATAGTTGACTGTCATCGGGGGCATGGTTTGCGGGTGGTGACTCTAACAACGCCCCAAAAGACATTCAACCGAATGCCAATGTCGATAAATATAGCTTCAAGAACCCCCCAGCCCCGGTCCTCCTTTTCTTCTTCTTCTTCTTCTACTTCTTCTTCATCATCTTCTTCCTTTTCTTCGAACAGGACCCTCCACCTAAAAAAAAAAAAAAAAAAAAAAAAAAAAAAGCAGCCAGACAGAAGCCCGCCGGGGACATATTTATACCCCAACCGCTATGGCCCTATATACTTATACTTACCTGCCTCCCTACGCGCCTAATAGGAATACCTAACTATCTATCTACCTCTACGTTACTGCTGGCCTTCTGGAGGGCGTACCGGGCTATCTATATATTATTTATGATAAAGGATACTTAACTGCAAACTGCATCTCCATCTAATACTACTTCTAGTGCTTTCATTTGGTCTAAGCAACTCTCTTCTAATGCTTCCGACTATTTGCACAGCAAGATAGCGACTATTGTCGTCACAACACAGAGGAAATCTTAGAAAAGCTGTCAATGGCAATGATCAAAGTCCCATGCCATGCCCCTGGCAGCGACGTATTTCCATCGATTGCTGCCACAATGCATTCTGCGAATAGCTTCAATGTTTGCGTCGGAACGATGGATAATTTTTCCCCAGCGTACGTAGCGAGGTAAAGAGCAAAGGATCTGCTGGGTGATTTTTTTTTTTTTTTTTTGGACTCTTGAAGGATTAAGATTTCTTTGCCTTTTCCATTCATCTTTTCTACGGACTTTACATATAGAGGATCCCTTCATCTTTCCCTGTTTCTCGCGCTTCTCTTATTTTTTTTTTCCAAAGATACCTAGGCCTATAAAGTCCTATGGGCGGACTCTACCCTTACCCCTTGATGAGAAACGCAAGGAGTCGCCCAGGCCCTTCTCCAGGTGCCATACCAGGGAGGGTTTCCCAGCGCACGGTAGGAATAATCCCTATATGCTTCTAAGGGGCGACGAGCGTACCTAGTGCGCTCCGGCAGACGAGAAGGCATATCAGATGGAGAGCCCAAGAGAGAATGACCCGCATTGGCAGCGCGACACAACTTGAACGCGATATGTCAGTGGCTTCTGAGGCCCGTGGAAAGGACTCCTACTCCTTCTACCCGCCATTACAGTGGCAACACCTAGTGACAACAGCGCCGTCATGATGATTGCGGCGGATTTTATGGCACACCGTTAGCAAGATGGTAACGGTTGTGCCTTAAGAATTTCTGCCCCCCTACCCCGCCTGGCAATGGCGCATACACCCAGATGATCACCATAAGCTCACTGTCATAGCTCGCCGCGGCCAAGAGCATCTTAAGGTTGCAGCCAGGGGCTTCAGCAGCAGTCCCCTAATATGCCCAGTGTCAGATCGATTATGAACTGCGAAACCACAAGAACTACACGCGCGCCTATATTTATGATCTTGTCATATTCTCTAACACTCTTGAGGATCACATACGACACCTACATGCCGTTCTCCAGGTCCTGCAAGACTTTAGGCATTGCTCTGAACCCCCGCCTCGATATGGTACAGGTACAGGCGTCATATATGTTAATGCTGATACTTTACAGAAGACAATTGCAAATAGGAAGAAGCCTCCGAACTAATCAATAACTTTGAAACGTTTTAACTATCCGATACATACCCGTGCATGCCTGTTGCATATCAGCAAAAATTATCATTATTGAAAATTGGCCAACCAAGTCTAACTATCTACAACTAAAGAAAATTTACCTATAGAGCAGCTCCGGGTGATCGTTAATTACCGCGGGCCAATTGGCAGATTCCATCTGCATTGAACACCTCCGTGACAATATCAAAACTCTCGAGGGCAAGCAGGAACAAATTACGGTTCTAATATAATACTTCACTGAATCTGCACTAAGCCCTGCCTCCCTCTTTCAATCACTAAGGCGGAAACCAGTGGGAAGCTCTCCCCAGTGTTTTTACGTCAGGTATTGGACTTCCTCTAGTCAAAATGCGGCATTCGTTCAGAGGTGGTTAGTTACGCGGAAGCCGAGGATCTTGCCGAAGATGTCGCCAAACCGGATCGTGAATTACTCCGCCGGTGCGAAGAAACGTCTGCCGTCCAACCTCCATATACCGATCCTTGCAAGTGGTTGAGTTTGGATCACCTCATCCTAGATCGGATGTTGGCCAATCGTCTTGAATTGCCAGGTCATCTTAGACAGGGAACGTTCAACAGCGATGCTCGGTTCAACACACTGAAAGAGGAGCAATGTATGGTTGATCCATACATTTTCGAATAAATATCGCTATTTATCTGCTGAGTTCGACTCTCAGTTGATGGAGCTCGAAGATTTGAATGAAATGATCTATAATATTGAGGCCTCCGAGCAGATGATCGAGTCAACAATGAGTTGTCCCAACCTTGGTTTCTATTTCTACGGTGCAGACTCGGATCAGATTGGATATGTTGGGATTTTGCCCAAACAAATGTGTCTGCGGTTTCTTTTCAAGACCTTAATCTTACCAGCACGATTCGAAGCCGCCCGACGCTCTAGGAATGCAAATGCCCCCTTATTCCTACCAAACCCTTCCGATTGTGGGCGGAGAATTGGAGAGAGACTAGACCAGAAGAGAAAGCATCTGATAGTGGGGCCCTTTAACCCTTCTGAGATATTCGGGGCTTTGAGTCAGTTAACCACCCCAATGCAAGGGTCACTAACTGACGCAATTCATCGGGACTTTTTTATGGCTAGTCAGTCATATGTATCCTCTCTATCTCTTGTCTTTTTCTTTCCCAAAGTCTCTGAGACCATTGATGCGCTATCAAGTACAGCGTACATCAAGTTTTATACGATCTTATCTTATTTCCTTCTCTTTCAACAAAATCAATGGGCTAGACCTGAAAATATGGTTTCATTTGATCAGCGCATTTAAACCTACCGGTGCAGGGTCATTATTACGCTACACGATACACGCACGGAAAACCCTATGTGCCCTAAGAAAGCCGAATGACTGAGAAAGCAGAATCATGTCGCTGCTTCTTCTGGTCGTTCGACAACATCGAGCGAAGCTTTACCGTTTAAAACCTCACTCTTTCCTATCGTCAGGAAAACGAGCGGCGCTGCCGAAGAAGGCCCTGCCTGGGTTGCGGATACCGTTTGACTTCATAAAATGATCAAATGCCAGGGGAAAAAAGACCGCGAACCTTTTGGTTGTTGGAATGCCGACAATTGGTTTCGGTTTTGCTTCGCATAATGTAAATTCAATATTGAATACCGCTGAGTGTGCAGCATATTGGTAGCATGTCACTCATACTTGAAAAAGATCCAAGTCAAACCTCAATTCTAACGCCTACGGCAGCAGTGATTAAATTTAATGCTGAACACCAGGAATGTTAAGTTCTTCGCCAAAACCTCCGTTTAGAGACTCGGGGCCGTCCGTGTGCGCTCATGAGGATAAGTGGAGTTTGAAGGGAGATTTCATTTGAGAAGCCCGCGGGTTTCCATCAAGCCGAATTCGCGATCTAGCGTCTGAAAAAGAAGAGATGGGGAAGGTCAATGTATGGAAGGCGAAGTTATCCAGAAATAGCCTCGAAAAAACAGGCGTCATCTGCCGGGCGACGCACGCGGAGATGGCGTTATACATGGAAAAGCTACATCATCAGAAAGTATGGAGACAACACTCTTGTTGTTTGTGCGTATGAAGATAAGATTAAACCTTTACGAGTGGCCTCTATCACAGACCAAGACGATGACCCGCCTGCTTGTTATATGCGCGGCGGGCCACATTACGCTAGTTGATGCCCAAGGAAAAACGGAAGTGCTAGCTGTCAGGCAAACCAGGTGGAAAATGGCCATGAAGAGACAATGCAGGCCACCCAACTTTCGTCCACGATCTTATGGTTTTGAAGCTCGACAAGGGGACCAACGGAGCCGAAACGCCACATGGTCATATAGACCTCCGCGGTTCCAATAGTGTCTCTGTTCCTGCTGTATATCTGGTCCTTAACTAAGAGCGCACGTCTTATGCGATAGCGGTTTACGCCAGCATACCTGTCGGACAAAGACATAGCGCTTCACAAGATTCTGGAGCATATTGAAAAGGCAACAGGCCAGTTGCCTGGTGTATATGATAAAGGGAATGAAGCAGTCATCGGGAATCTCACTGTGAAGTGTCAACTATCAACTCGACAAAGCTCAGCAACGCTTCTACATGGCTGTACAAGCCAACGACCATGCATGTCAGGAAGCAGAGGAAATCCTTGAGAAGTTGCTGATCACTAATGACACTGACGATGATGCAGAGACCACAATCTATGATGCCATCAGAATGAACAGTGTTATGATAACGACTCATTTGTGAGGATCTGTCATACAGATGACATTGCTGAGAATTATTCAGCTATGGATGATTGTACGGCGACGTCTCTAGCGCTTGCTCGTCAGACTTGAGACCATGCGGCATTCTTGAATGGATGGAGGCGGGAATCTAACCGCCTGCTAGATAAGAGGGGAAACGTCCATTCTGTCTCGTCAATGAAAAGCGCCGAGAGTGAAGCCGGCCTTTGGCTTTTGTCATCTTTTTCAAAGGCGAAGCTTTTATGATCCATGGACCCAACGATGAGCGTGTCTCTTCGGGCGACGACGCTATTTTTATACGCGTCCGGACGAGGTGACTACGGCATGCTCGGGCTGAAGGATGTCTTCTCTGTCTCTTCCTCTGTTGAAGAGACAAAAACATTCTTGTTAATCAAAACTTTCTCGGACAATAACCGTCTTGTCCCATCTTGGGCCTCCTGAAGAAATACCATCCAATGTATGGACTATTTATCGACAACGTGATTCCAATATTGTCCAAATCCCAAGATACCCAGGGTTGAAGAGATGTCAACTTCACGTTATCACCTTAATGTTTACCAAGACTCTTAGACTACAATCTTTCTTCTCATAGTGTATTTCTTACGCCGGATTTTGTATGTTAATCGTCAGAGGGTGTTACAATCACGTATGCCCGACTCGCCGACTGCATCGCATCATCATCCAGTCATTGCTGAAGGCATAAACTCTTCACCAAACGCCCGCGTGTACCCCACACAAAAGGATTGGCCCTTGCTTTGAGTCTGTACAATGTAGGGAGCCAGGAAATCCACGGTTCATCAATCCGTCCATGACAAAAGAGGTCACACGTGGGCATTTATTGTGGTGGTTCCAGTCTTTTCTGGAATTGGGTCTGAGAGTATGCGGTAGCTTTCCACCCCAAAAAGCGGTCCTTATGGCTCTATGTACAGGGGACCCAAACCACACAAATCACAGATATATGACTGGAATGCTAGAAATCTTACAATCCCCGATCTCCCGCGGATGAAGCAAACGTCATCAAAAATACACCAACCCCCCTAAAAGGTGGGGGGGTTGTCTTCAATCATGCAATGATTCTAACAACCCCCATCATTCTAGACACAGTACTTCCCGCGCTGGCTTCTGGATCTATCAAATATGGGTGCTCGTACGCGTGGTTGATGATGTGTCTGAAACTCAAGACGAGTAACACTTCCCCCATTCTCCGTTTACCTTCCTGACCATGCGGCTAACCATTAATTGTGAACTCACGCAGCAACCAATCCCTTCGAATTGTAGACAGGCCATTTTGAAGTTTGCCGAAAGAAACCAAAGCCGTGTTCATCGACTGCGCAAACGGAATTGATTCTCTGTAACATAGGCTTATCACGGCTGGAGCTCGAAATTGGCACGTCCGTCCAAATATATTAATTGATAGACGATGGGAATTGGGTGATGATTAGATCGATCGCTCACCGTTATGCTTGATTTTGTATAAGAGGACATAGATGTTGTCTCGTCTTGTTAGCATCCCCTCAAATAGCAACTCGGCTCAGGAGGTCATCAGCAAAGAGCTAGCTCGGTCTTTACATATCTGTTTTTCTGAGGAATCATGATCTATCATGGATTCCAGCGGGCAAGGAAGGGTACAAGGTATTGACGTTCTCCTTCCAGTGCGGCTCGACCAGCCTGAATCTCCACCATGGCCCCAAATATGATAACATCCTCAATTTTGTTCTTTAACAAAATCAACTGCATCTATTACTATGTTTTGCACAGGTCAGACTAGTTGGTGTCTCCTTAGTGGAACGCCATGTGGTAGTGGTCCTGGAAATATCATAGGATGATTGTGAAGCCTACGCTGATTTATTTAGAGAACATGTGCTTTAAGCGGCGCATTTTGGGGTGTGAACAGTTTGCCGTTAGAGTCAAAAGTATGCTCAAAATGGGTGGTAACGGTTAACAATAAGGAAAGACATAGAGATCATTCATATATGCACAAAAGTTTGACTATATCTAGTGGCTAGAGACATCTCCTAATTATCCTTTGTCAAGGGACTGAATCTTGTTTCTTTGATTGAAATAGACCGTGCACTTTCTCATCTCGCGCAGCACAATTTGTCTCCCTTCTGCCCTCCGTTCCTTGACACCATTTCACTCTCATCTTTTCGACTCTCTGGTGTAGAGTGAGATCGAGTGATAACAGGACAATGGGCGGCGTGGGCGATTGTTCCGGCGGATATCCGCTGAAATCCTCATCCAGCACTAGTCCTAAATCCTGGTGTGAAAAGTAGCAATAGAGGATTCTCTCCTACTGGGTAAGGGACACAAATCATTCCACTCGAGGCAACATGTTCCGGCCTTTCTTTTCCCTTCCATGAACACACCCACCCGGATAGACTCGGCGTAGATCGATTAATTTGATATCATGGCTAGTCGTATAGATCGAATTCGAAACCCTTGGATGAATTGCTAGCTGAAGGACTAAGGCGGGGTAAGCTGCCGGGTGAGCTATGAGATATATCCACGGCTCCACGGATATGACGGCCCAGGTGGAAGACGAGCGCGTACCGTGTACGTATATATATAAAATATAGTTATCTCATGTCGAATATGTTATTGAATGGTTGTGTGTGTTTCAGATAGTTAGCTGCTTGTACCCAACTAACCCCAATCAAACACATCATCAGGCTATGAAACAGGCCAAACTTGGAAACCCGATGCAGGATTTTTCTTAGCAAAATAAGAACGTCTGGAATTTTCTTTTTGTCTTGGTGAGAGCGAATGGTTTTGTGAGACGATGGTTCGGCCCATAGCGGTTCTCGCCAGCCCAACGCTATTTCAGGCTTGTCAGTTAACTAGTTAGCTTGTTTCCTTGAGTTAGCAAGAGTTAGATATAGTTAGTCTGTCTGAAACTCGAGATTCGACATCCAGGCCTGGACTCGAGGCCAAAAGTTTTTTTTTTGCAAAGCTGACGGGGTGCACAGAGCATGCACTTGTTACTGCATTTCCTCACAAACTCCTGCATGAACATACATAGATACATGGTGCACATAGAGCAGTAACCATGGAAGTAGTTCAGGCCCCTTATTTAATGCCATCAGTTCTCCACGTGTTGTTTGGCCGATCGTATCTGTTAAGTTGAGCGTTGTTTGCCTGCCGGCGTGCTTGTTGGTTGCTGATAAAGCGCTTGCTGGGAGATTTAGCTTAACTATAAATTTTAGCCTCATGCTTGCTCTCATCTCCACCAAACCATCAACCACCACAGCCATGACAATTGACAGACGACGACTTCTCACCACCGCTGCTCCTCACAGAACGGGAAGAAAATCATCTGCTCTCAACTAACCGTTTCATTCGCAACCCCGACCCCGCTGCTATAACCTGGTGTTGATGTTGCTCTCTTCATCTCTGCCTCCTCCTCCCCCTTGCTCCCACCAGCGGACGCCAATCTCCCCAGCTGAGACAGTCACAGGGAAGACATAATTTTGCTAATCAAGTTAGCTGGGAATTGCTCACCCTGGCCTCAGGCTAACAAGCTACTGCGAGAGAGGGCAGACTCTCTGTCGTCTCCTCCGCCCCCTATCACCGGCTCGTAGTCCCCTTGCCGCGGGTTTCTGTCGCCCCAGCACTTCCTTTATTTGTTCCCCTTCAGCCGAGCCGTCGTGCCAACTATGGCATCTGCTCTGAGCAAACGCCAACAGGCGCGCAACGAGAGAGCTTTGCAAGAATTGATCAAGTCGGTTCCCGGCAATGACCGGTGCGTGGACTGCCAGGCCAGAAATCCAGGTACGTCCCCATGCCCCTCCCCCTCCCCCTCCCCGTATCTTTCTTGGGATGTTTTCATTTAAAATACTAATAGCTTAATTTTTTATATAGGATGGGCCAGCTGGAATGTGAGTCCCCTTCCTTTACCGCTTTTGACTTTGTACCAGTCATCATCGAGCCGCTCGGTTATCCCCCGTGTCCAGGGCTATAGTATAAATACTTGGGTCGTTTAGCTATGTCACAGAGCGAAGTCTAACGGATATTTGTTTTGACAGCTCGGCGTGTTTCTGTGTGTGCGCTGCGCTACATTACACCGCAAGTTAGGCACACATATATCGAAGGTTAAGTCGTTGAGTATGGATAGTTGGTCATCAGATCAGGTGGACGTGAGTGAAGCCCGACGATGGGGATGATGGTACCCACCCAGCTTCCATATGTTCGAATTGCTAATGTTGTTTTAAAAGAACATGAAACGGAATGGAAACGCTGCAGTCAACAAATTATACAACCCAAGAAACGTCAAACCCCCTATTCCTATTGACATAGACGAGGTGGACTCTGCGATGGAAAGATTTATAAGACAAAAATATGAATTGAAAGTATTGGAGGATGGACGGCCGAAGCCCCCCAGCAGACATGATCCGAGTTACACCGTAGCAAAAATTTCTGACGACTCTCCTCCGCCTCTGCCACCGAAAACGGGAAGACGCTTTGGTTTCGGCCTGCGATCTGCGTCTTACAACAATGCTGTTTCCAGCTCAGAAAAATCGTCTCCGCGCGAGGACTACGCATTTTCAGCGAATAGACAATCCAGAACCTTTGGCGCCAGCTTTGGGGATCCAGATGGGACCTTTGAGTCAAAACTAGAAGCACTGCGAGATATGGGGTTCCCAGACAACAAGCGTAATGCCACTATTCTGAAGAGCCTGAATGGGAACATGGATAAGACTATAGAGTCGTTGGTTAGACTGGGAGAAGGGACTGATCCTCGCCCGAGATCTCGGGCTCCAGTACCAAAGGTGACTCGTACGAGTTCTCAGTTGTCGGAACCCTCCAAAAGTCCGAGATCTACACTTTCGAATAATCCGTTTGATAATCTGGATTACGCCCCGTCGCGCGCCCCATCTAGTTATGCGGGAAGCCAGCCTGAGCCACAACAACCCTCCAGCATCAACGGAGCTAAATCCTACAATCCATTTGATTCTCTAGAAGCGCAGCCCGCCCTAACACAGTCCACTCAATCGCTAGACCAGTCGTTCCAGCAACTCCAAGTGTCACAGCCTCTATTTCCAAACATTACAGGTGGATATCCCAGCCAACAGGGGCAGATGCCATTCCAAAGATCCCAGCAATCTATGACACCTCCAGTCACTATGTCGTTGCAAAACGGGCTTACCGCATCGCCTACCTTTTTGAATGGAGGCTATAATCCTTTCTTCCAAAATGTACAGCCTGCGCAGCAAACCATGAACAATAACCCCTATGTAGACCAGCTTCAAGGCCTCTCACCAACCAACCCGTTTTTCAATATGTCTGGTCAAGCTCTAGGCTCTCAGCCGCAGACTCTCGCATTGGGCCGTGGTGCTGGGAATGTTAATCAAACTCAAATGCCGCAATTTCAACGCTACAACACCATGCCAATCCTTTCTTCTTCCTCTCCATTCTCCCAGCAGCAACAGCCGCAGCAGCAGCCACAACTGCAACAACCTCAACAGCAACAATATATACCGCAAGAACAACAGGCACCCTACAACCCATTCACCATGCCAAACGCTCCGTCATCTAACCCCTCCTACCAGCCTCAATTTAACCTCCAGCCCCCGCAACAAACCCTCATGCCCAAACAAACTGGCAAAATAGACAAATCCAGCATCCTCGCTTTATACAATTTCTCCCAACCCCCTCCAACGATCCCCGAACAGCCCTCACAGCAACTGACTCCCGATTTCACGCAAGCTCAACAGCCACAGCAACAGCAACAGCAGCCACAGCAAAACTCCGCCGCTACGTTCGACCTCCCCGCCTCCAACAGCCGAAACCCATACCATACCGCCCCTCCCAATGCCATGACCACGCCAGGCGCGCCGCTCATTTCAACGGTAATGGACTCCAAGTCGCAGATGGGAAGTGCGTCTGGAGGAGTGGGTGTAGTAGGGGTCGGACGAAGTGGTGCTGGTGGGGGAAATCCGTTCCCGCCAAGAGCGCATATGAGCCAAGCCAGTGTGGATATTGGCGGGATGCAGGATGGACGTCATAGCCCGGATGTATTTGCAAGTTTGAGTTCACGGTATGTGCAGTAATTGCATTTCTTTGGAGCCGGAAGATAGTGGGGCGGAGAAAGAATTGTGAGGAGCGGGGACAGGGGAGGAAAGAGGAGGAAAATGGAGACTACATTGATGTGGATGGGACAGGTTATGGTTGGTTGGAATTGCCGGGGCAGTTGGATTCCACGTAATTTTTTTTTTTTTTTTTTTGGTCGGGGTTGGATTGGATCGCCGGTTTGTTGACCGGGTATATATATTTTTCCCCTTTGCATTTTCAAAGTTTTATCCTCCTTCCTTCGCTTTTCCAAATTTCTTGACGAAAGGGTCTTGTGAGTGGTTTTTTTTTTTTTTTTTTTTTTTTTTTTTTTTTTTTTGGTGGAGCTTTTTTTGTGTTATCAATCTATTATTATGTTTTGTTTGTTGTTTGTTTCAGGAATGGGGATTTCATGCCCCATTCTTTCCTCACAACCATATCCACATTTTCTTCTTTTGATTTTCTTCCTTTGACTCGGCATTTTCATTGGGACAATCTCCATCACCTGGTGATGGAATTTTTTTTTTCCCTTTTTTTTCCCCTTTTTTCCCCTTTTTTCCCCCCTTTTTTTTCCCCTCTTTTTTTCCCCTTCTTCCACACGTCATTTCAGCTTGCCCTTGTTCTACATTATTCAGGCATCTGTTCTATTCTCATTCGTTTATTCAACCCACCCCTGTCCATTCCGGATTTAGGGACTTCTAACATACCCGTCATCCCATATTATTAGTACGATTGGTCACTTTTTTTAATATCCCATTCTTGCCCCTTCATTCTTTAGATGTCTCCTTTTCGAGATTCTTTTCTTTTCTTCCACAGCCGTTTTTATAATTATGTACTCTCCGCATGTTGTGCCATATTTTCCCTGCATATTACACGCATTACTTGTCGTATTTCATAGGTTATGATTATGATTCCCCTGCAGGTATTATCTACTCGCGCTCAGGTAGAGTTTTCATATATTATCTATATAAACAAGAATGAAGATGAGAAGGTTTAGCACTGCATTTACATATAAAAGTATTCAGTTATATTTAGTTTTAATAATTTTCGCTTACTAACTCTAATATTTTTTATTTTATTTTTTCTATATTTTTTTAATAAAAAATTAATCATGTTTCTTTAATATAATATTAATATCAAGGGGAGTGTTGAAAAGGAAATATATAATTAGAACGATATAGTTAATTTAACTGAACCAGATATATTCCCAGATGCAAAAATATCGTTTTGAACAGTGCGGCAACTAGAGAAAGAAAAAATGAACTTTAAGTGAAATAAGATACATGAATAATAAATAACAATAATAAATAAATAGAAAAACCCAAAAATGCATCAACTCTCTCAGGCAAATGAAGGTACAAAAAAAAAAAAGGGTATTTATTTATCCTCAGCATGTACCCAGTCCCAACCCGCCTTAAAAGGGAGAAATAAATGAGGAAGAAGAGAAAAGAGAAAGGGGAGAAAAAATCTGCCCAAAGTTCAAGACCACAACATCCTCTCTGACCTCTCCCTCGACTTTGACTTCTTCACCAACCCATCCCAATCCGGCACCCACGGCGATTCAGTCATCCACTCCGGCCACTTCGTCTGCCTCCTCCGCCCTCTCCATGACCACGGCCACGACCACGTCAGCTGCCACCGCCTCGTATTCCGCTGCAGACCTGACAACGAAGGCCACGACCAGGACCAGGAAACATGGTACCATTTCCTAGATCTTGACGGGGCGTTAGAAAACGGCCATGTGGATGGGAAAAAGGAAGATGGCGACGGCGATGACGACGGCGATGACGATCGCAAAGGGGGCCACGACCAAGAGGTGGGCAACAGAGAATCCAAACCCCACCGTCCCCTCATCCCCGACCTCGTCCCGAACCACAACGATCCCTTCGCCGCCTCCTTCCGGAATCCATCAATGATCTTATCAAACTGCTTCTCTCGTTCCTCCATACTCCGCTGCCAGCTGGCCTGGTTCTGCAGACGCGTATGCTCGCGCCATTCCCGCTGGATGTCCCGGTCCAGACACCAGACGACGATGTCGCCTTTGCGTCGCCAGTCGTCGTGCCACGCTGTGTTCCAGGTGCGGTAGCATTCGGCGTATGGGGAACTACGGAGCGCAGTGTGGAGGGTTGGTTCGAGTTGGGCGAAGAACACGAGGTAGTCGGGCCACGGGTGGTGGGGGTTTTTAGAGTCTAGAGGTGGGTTGGATGTTGGGTGGTGGTGAATAAGTGGATTTTTGTTGAGTTGGTATGAGGGTTTTGAGGGGAAGTCGCGTAATCCGCCCTTCATGTTCTTTTGGAGGAAGGTGGATGGGTCTTCGTAGAATTGGTCTGCTTCGTCTAGGTAGGTAGATTTTTCCCTTGCGTTGAGGTTTACGGGGGGTTCGCAGGAGAGAGCCCATGCTTGGATGCCTGGGAAGACGAGATGGGAGCGCCAGGGTGTGCTATGACAGGGCATAAGGAAGCCAATTGTCATATATGTGGGTATCAGAGACGAAGAAAACGAGGATGAAGAAACGCTTGCATGGGAACCCTGCTTGTTTGACACTTGTTCTAGATAGTGCCTAACATATTGGTTGCGGAAATAGTCCATGATATTGAGGATGCCTGATGCATGAGAGAGAGTTGTATAGTAGGCGATATAAACGTTCACGAGAACGAGAAATATCAGAGAGAGACGTCGGGGCCTATTCGACGGGGAGCCGGAGGAGATGGCGGGCAGGAAGAACTTCACAAGGGGCAAAGAGGAAATGATTATAAGGGAAGGAAGAAGTGGGTAGATGAAACGGACTTCCTTATGAGATATCAATGAAAGGACAGCTGGCATGAATGTGCAAACAGCTGCAAGCTGACGCCTAATCGAATTCTGTGGGACAGTGAGGCCTTTCTGGTTGGTGAATAAAGCCTGGAAAATTCCGACCAAGGAGAAGGGCAGAGTAGTCGTGAGGAGGAGCGGGTAGCCTTGAGAGAGGTAGTAGTGCCAGTCATTGCGTCCATAAAATATGGCGAGTGATTGAGCGATGTTGAAGTAGAGAAATTTAAAGGGTGGAAATGTCCAGGAACCGTAGTACGCCCGGTCCAGAAGCGTTGATATACCGAGCACAACGGATCTAATGAATTATCAGCTTGGATTTTCCTAGCAATAGAAAATTTAAATCAACGTACCCGGAGAATACAACTTCGTAAATAAACGTCAGAAATTCCTTCATGGTAGGTCTAATGAAGGAAAAGCTCCGTGTTTGACGGGATGATGTTGGAGTCTTAAACATCGCGAAGGTTGCTACACAGATCCATACCAGGAAATTTGTTGGGCGAAGAATGCAAGCAAAAGCTGCAAGAAGTAGACATAACCGCAAGCTATACTACGGTCAGACTTGAACAAACGCAAATTTGTCGGGCATACCTGGGTTTATACCGTTGCGTGACTGAGTTGTCTCTTAAGCTTCCATTTCCAGAACCACTCCTTTGCGGGGAAGATGATTCCGACGGCCATTCCCATGGCCATAAATACAATGCGACGATCGTGAGGCTTGTCTCAAGACAATTCGATAATGTCCGTGTCGAACAAAACCACTGCCAGGGACTTAGGATAGTCAATGCGAGCTACAGGGCAGAGCAATGAGCGTTTGATGTTCAATATTCAGGCATATGTTGTTGCAGTTGGACCACCTACAGCACCCCAGGCTTCATAGCTGTCATTTCCGTAAACCTTCCCGGCCAGTTTCCATGTATAAAAATCCGCAACAGCGGCGAAAAGAGCCTGCACGAGTTTCGGGGCTGCAAGGAGTAAGTTTGCGCGATGGAGAGGGGATATCGACAGATATTCAGATATGAGATTAGATATATAATAAACCGCGGCGAAGATGTACGGATGTATCGAAGACCGCAAATGATGCCTCCATTCCTAGCGCACGGGTGTTAGCTCCCAAAACAACAAATACCACCCTGCTTGATATATCCGAAGCGTACGTACCCAAGTTATCCAAGCACCACTGTCCTCGCCAAACGCAATCTGCCACGCCGGTTCCAGCGACTGGAAGAATTCGTCTGGTTGGAAGAAGGTCCTGACGCAAAGAGCGTTCAACGCCCGGAACGCGATCAGAAAGAGGAGGATATTCTGCGGGGTGCTCGAGTCCATCCGCCTGCTGGATGCTCGTGCCCTGGACTTAGGGGTCTTGGAACCAGAGTCATGTTCGTTATCGGTTGCGGAGAGCAGAACCTTTCGGGACCGCGTCGACGTCGAAGGCATGGTCTTCCTTCCCCTGTCACCATATCGGGACGACCCTGTCCAAGGTCTCTGCGCGCGAAACGTGGAGTCCGGCAGGATGAAGCCAATGGTCGCGCTGAAACAGACGTCTTTACGATAAAGGAACGTCGCAGGGGGGATATCTTGAATAATTCGACCGATACGGGTTGGTATGCGTCGTCCGCCTGTTGTTTTGTACAGAGCGAGCAGGAGTGAATTGGTTGCGGATCAACTTCGTCTTTTTAACTTCCTTAGGGCGCCTCCAAGTATCGCGCTACTGCAATCCCCGTGCAGAGTGACATCTTGTGTGTGGGGGATGGGATATTGGCGCTCGTCCGAGCAAGATCACAAAGGGTTATCGTCGGTTCATCGCTCTCAACCTTTGCCCGCTGTGGTTTGCTCCCCGCCGCAGCTTTTGCCGCCGCATATTTATAAACTCCGATTGATTCCTCTCGCCGAAGACCATTCATTCATTAACTAACTACCTTAACACATGCTTCTCATAGGATAACTGCATCTGTATTTATAGGCCCCTTCTCAACGCTGTACTAACTGGATATTTGTTGTTCTTTCGAGCTTGACTCTTTAGCCCTGGTATTTAAACTAGTTACGTCACCTAGTTATAACTATCATCCAAAACAAACTGCCCACGCAATACCACCGATAAAACCATCTCCGCTGTTGTACAGCCACCATGTCTCCAATCGCCACCGAGAATGCTGTTGCAGGCTCTGCTCAACCTGCAAAGACAAGCCAGAAGTCCACCTCCGCACCAGCTGCGCCATTCGACCGTTCCCGGTTCCATGCCTCCTCGACTACCGCGGCAATCGATGCAGAGCATCAATATGCTGCCCATAACTACCACCCGCTGCCTATCGTCTTCGCCCGCGCCGCCGGTACTACCGTCTGGGATCCCGAGGGACGCTCCTATCTCGATTTCCTCTCCGCCTACTCCGCCGTTAACCAGGGCCACTGCCACCCGGAGTTGGTCAAGGTGTTGGTTGACCAGGCTTCTACCCTGACCCTGAGTTCCCGTGCTTTCTACAATGATGTATTCCCCAAGTTTGCGGAATTTGTGACCAAGTTCTTCGGGTTCGACATGGTCCTACCCATGAACACGGGTGCTGAGGCTGTGGAGACTGGTATCAAGATTGCCCGGAAATGGGGCTACAAAACCAAAGGCATTCCTCACAACGAGGCCATTGTATTGAGCGTGGAGAACAACTTCCATGGACGCACTGTCAGTGAACTAAAATACCCAAGGACGCTTCTTGCTGTCACCAATCCTATGTCCCATAATCTATGTATACTTTTCCTTTTTAACTAACAAGAGGAGGATTACAGTTTGCGGCAATATCAATGTCATCTGACCCAGAATCAAGGGATAACTATGGTCCTTACTTGCCACTCATCGGCAGCAAGATCCCAGGCACAAATAAACCCATCCCATTCAACGACAAAGCCGCGCTGCGTGAGGCATTCGAGAAAGCAGGGCCAAATATTGCCGCGTTCCTAGTCGAGCCGATCCAGGGTGAAGCTGGCGTCGTCGTGCCGGACGACGACTACCTCAAGGAAGCCAGAGCTCTCTGCGACAAGCACCGTGCCCTCCTCATCTGTGACGAGATCCAGACCGGCATCGCCCGAACCGGTAAGCTACTCTGCCATGAGTGGAGTGGTATCAGACCAGACCTCGTCCTCCTTGGCAAAGCGATATCCGGCGGCATGTACCCCGTGTCCTGTGTCTTGGGCAACAAGGAAGTCATGCTTACAATCGAGCCGGGTACGCACGGCTCGACATATGGTGGCAATCCACTGGGGTGCGCCATCGCCATTCGCGCATTAGAACTCATCCGAGACGAGAGGATGGCCGAACGGGCGGAGAAGCTTGGCCATCAATTCCGTGCTGGGATGGCTGCTATAGATAGTCCCATGATTCAGACAGTTAGGGGTAAAGGGCTGTTGAATGCCGCCGTCATCGACGAGTCTAAGACTGGCGGGCACACTGCGTGGGATCTTTGCATGTTGATGAAGGAAAAGGGATTATTGGTAAGCCTTTTGATTTCTTTTCTATTTTTTCGACCTTCTATTCCCCACACCTATTTCCCTACCATTCTCCACATGGTCATTTTTGTACCCTAACTCTTTTCGCCTCTGTTTTTCCGTAGGCGAAACCAACACACCAAAACATCATCCGCTTCGCACCACCACTGGTCATTACGGAAGAGGAGCTCAAAAAGGCACTGAGCATCATCGAGCAATCCGTCAAGGAGCTGCCAACCATGAAGAGTGCGTAAGTTCGACCCTGCAAAACTCGCCACTCTCGATATCCCCCAATTGAAACCAGAAAAGAAAAATAACGATAAGGAAATTGCAATGAATGTACTGTACAAAACGGCCCCTGCAGAAGCTGTTTTCACGCAAGTAACGTTTTACGAATAACCACTTGATGAGATTCCCTTCTGTCACCCCCTTTTTCTCCCCCTTTTCTCCCCCTCCCCCCCTCAATTTTGCCTACAAGTTTATCAAGCGTTACGACACACTCTACTCTAGCATATATGTGTATATGGAGACACCCCCCTTTGCATTTTAATGAAAATAAAAAGTGGCAAATGTTTCCTTTTCTCCTTCTTGAGGCGGTCCTCTTGCTTTAAACCGGCATTTGGTGGGCGGGTTTGCGCGGTGGTTTATGTTTGTAGCAATTGCATCGTGGGACAGCGGTAACTTGTGTGTATGAGATTACGGCTTTTCTTATCTCCTGTTATTTCGCTGCAAAGCAACTTTTTCTCTCCCTTGGTATATGGGTGACTGCGGTGGTGGTATGCGCCTTGCAGATTATTATTAGGTATTTTATTATTGTACGGTTTTATTATATTTCGAAGGCTTTGCGTGAGCATATGGGACCATCTATTTGTTTTGTTGTAACAACATAGGTTAATACCCAGGCTCCATGGCAGCATCAATGGGTTTTTCGTGGTTTTTTCAGGTTTTAGCACTCGATAAAGATTATTTAGGGAAATGCAATGAAACCGAGAAAACGAAAAGAGTCGGAATTAGTTTTTGTAGGCACTGCTTTACCTTCATTTTCTGTCAACAAATGTTGAGATATGTAAACCACTATAATAGATATAAGTATGTATAGTACCCACCCACCCAGGGTATCAAAAAACGACAGAGTAGGTAGAGCCGACAAAAAGCTTCGCACTTGATCGATCCGGATTGGGCTATATACCATTGGACTCTCTCCAGTACCAGCAAAGCACCACCTCCTCTGCTCGACAATCCTCCTAGCCAGCCTCCCATTCTTAATTGTTATCGTAGGAGAGTTAGCTAGATAATGGAATGGACCATCTAGATCCTATACAATCCACCTCCCTCCTCTTGCCCCCTCTCCACTACCCTCTCGCTTCTAACCAACCGTCCATTTGTTTGTTCAATATGCATATCAAAAATATTCCCTTCCCGGCATACGAACTTCCAGCGCGAAAGGTGCATGTACGGGGGGTTATTACATATTCGCGACTTTATCCTCACACGTCTTGGAATCGCGATTTATATCTTGAACCTAGTCTTTGACTGTGAGCAGTTCACTTGGTATAGTTTCATATGCCTTGTAGCAAGGCGGAGTGGGATTGATACAAACAGAAAAGGCCTGCAAAAAGGGCTGAAAGTAACGTAAAATAGCGGGAGCGAACTGTAGGTTTTTGTCTTTTGGAGTGGTAGTCTAGTAGAGCTACTTGCTTGGAGCCTTGAGGAAATCATACCACAAGTAAGGGGTTAGAATGTTGAGGGGCAGCTTATTGCTTGCGTTTGTGTGGTGACAAGGTGGTGGAAAGCATTTGAGTTCCGAATGGTTTTACCATATCTAGTAAGCCATTTATAGATAGGCATCGGCCAGACGCATAACAAACGAGAGGTTTGAATTGTGAAAATCTGAGCTTGTCAAGATTAGGTTCCGCAAGGGGCCAACTCAGTTGATTTGCTTTGTTTTCATATTTGTACATGTATGTTCGTATAGCCTGGATAATGAATGGCCTTTGGTTGTAGGTTGTGTAACAAGGATATTCATATAAATGTGGTACCATAGTCGACAAATACCTCCCGCATGTCGATTTGTTTCATGCTTTACCTAGATGTGGTTCCCTTAAAAGGTAAAATCAGGCCCATCAAGGATGAAAAGCGAATGAATTTGGTGCTTGCACTCTGAATTTCAACCCTCGCAGTGACAGCCCTAGATGGCGTCCCATGGTAGTATAACTCTCGTGGTATCACACTCTCCTTATGTAGCGAAAACGCAACTTTTAAATATGCGTCCCAACAAACGAAGGGATGTTATGGCTTTAGCCTGGCCAAGGTAAAGCTCTCCCTATAAGACTCGCGGACGATGTTGAACGGGTCTGGCTTTTTTCGATATGAATAGGTCTTGTACTCTCTTATGGGATCTTTTTAAAAAAGAGTTGTAGCTGGGAAGGGAAGCGGTGTACGGAGTAGTAAGTAACCAGTTGTCCGAGAAGCAAAGCAAAACTTGAGCAGTCAGAAGCTGAAAATGTGGTTTCTTTAGGTTATTACTCGCGCGGATAATATATCTTACCGCGCCTATTTTTGGCGCCCGCTTAGTTCCGTCCAACCGCCTCCTTCCAATAGCAATCGTATTCTTTGTCTCCCTTCTCCCTCCCCAGTATTAAACTAAACTTAACATTGTTTTATCTCTGTTGTCCCAATGATAGAGGTATATTCTCGTGCTGGCTGTTTGCTGGCTCTTACAATACTTTATCTGTGTAGTTTTGAAATATCAAAGGGAAAACTCTTTGCGCGTTTTGACAAAGGTTCTGGATCGTCTACACCATGAAGCTCAGAGAGGCCGAGCCAAAAATGCACTATGATTGCAACTCAAGTCAAGGCGCCAGTGGTTTACCATGGCACACTCTGATGGCGCACGATTCGGAGCAAAGGAAAGGGATAATGTCACCGCTTACTCCCACGCAGGTTGGTCGGAAGTTGCCGTGAATTGTTTGCTCTTTCGGCTGAGTCTTGAAAACGACCAAAACGGGATGGACCAACAACCTCTTCTACCTACTAGTTTCACCGCACCTTTCTACACCAATGAAATCTTTAACAACTACGCATAACGATGGCTATGCTTTTTTCACATTCACATAAGGGGAGCGGGATCTTTCCATAGCAGAATGGAAAGTAGCCATAATTCCTGGCTCACAATATAGCGTACTATCCGAGTAGTACTCGGAAAGGTTTTCTATCGAGAAGCTTACCTGACAATATTTAGCCGCCATTACTGGATTTCGAGATGTCAACTGATGCCAAAATCTCATCTGAAAGGGAAACCAAGTTACCAGCAGAAGCGAATGAAAGGAGAAATGCGAGTTGTGAACGTGAGCTTAACCTAACAACACAGGAGCCCCCGGACATCAATCCGAAACCCGAATCCCAATCCGAACCTGGTCGTATACTAGATTCTCAGATTGCAGAGGAGCCTCGGACGCTCCGCAATTCGATTCATACCTGAGTAGTTCCTGTTTTAACCGACCTTTTGGCGCAAGAGGATGATACTGTTAGCAAGCGATCCTACCCCTGCTTAAAACCTTTCTGCTCTCTGTCGTGTGGGGTTTGCTGAAATCGCTGATCTTTGCGGACATACACTCGTCGTTCTTAGAAGAAACGGATAACTCTATACGAAATAGATACGAAAATAGATGCTAGCATATTTCGGTACGTCTGCTGGGCCAGGACACCTTTGCAAAAGACGAAGATTACTTCAAAGAATATATTTTTGGACGAGCGATTGAATTGCGCACCTTGATGCGGTGTCCGCCCGGCCGATATCGAGTTGCCCCTCCGCATGCCACGCTAAGGTTAATAGATGGCAGCCCATGGTCAGTCAAGACATAACATAAGGGGATCACGGAGGTTAGCAGATAGGCGATCAAAAACGCCAGTGTTGTATCACACTGGTTGTCCCTTGGACTGAACTATATATGTATTCTTTTTCAACATTGCGAATCCGACTACGTCGAGGCCCCCTAGGTTAGCGATGACAGAGAATCTAGTTATAGCGATGAGGGGAACTTTCGGGGGTCTAGAGGAGGATGACTCCGGGTTGTGTTATGATGGAGTCACCGAGCCTGAAAACGACGGGCCTTTGCAGCCTTGCGACAGCGGATTACCCTGAACCTAGCAACAACGGTGCTAGCGAATATAGCAATGAGTAGGCCTGCAACCCTATATACATACGATCAAGATAGCGAAACTGTCGATGACATCCACAAAGTAAGCTCGACTGGTGAAGGGTGAGTAGGGTAGTCTTCATTTAGGGTGTTGTTCGGTTGTTGCACGTTTAACCTAATGTAATCTTGTATAAAAGACCCACCACCACTTACTTGACCTTACACACACCCTATTCAACATTGTCTGCATGAAAAAAGGTCTTGCATTCAGTTCTGTCATCCTCATAACCCTTTTTTGTTCCTCCACTTACATGGTATTAAACGTCAACAGTGGAATTAGACTGGATAATGAGGTTGAGGGGTTGTTGTAACTGTAATAAGCAAGGTTAGAAGTGTGTAAGATTGTGTAAGATTGTGTATGCTGCCAGATCAATTGACATTGGTAGTTATATATTTATCTTATGGAAAGTTGTAGTAGTGGGGCGGGCTGGATTCCATCTTCTTCATCTATTATTATTATTGGTGGCGCAGGCACTGTGGCGGCAGGGCAATGCAGATGATTGTAAGGTGAGAGAAGAATTTGAAGACTGAACTTAGCATTTTGCACATCTCTATCATACAAAAAAAAAGTAAAATCACTATGATTTTTCGGGTGGCAATCAAGGTTTGAAAAAAATCGACACTGGCAGTTACATAGACGATGGCGATGTCTTCATGGGAAACAGGATTGACGATAGAAACGGCATCATCCGAATCTAGGGAATAAAACGGTTTATCTGTTGCATGACGTAGTTAGATTACTCTAAAAAAAAAGAAAAAAAGAAAAAAAGAAAAAAAGAAAAATTGTGGAAATGTCACCTTCCAACATTTCATAGGTGGAACGTCATGTAGTTCAAAATCGTCTACTATTATGTAGATCTTCATGACGCTTTGCAAGTTGTTTGTATGTGTTAAAAGGACACATACATATCTATTTCCGGGCCATCATTAGTCCCCAAAGCAAGACCATTTGCATTATTATTATTATTAATATTGTAAATTTGTATGTAATTCAGCATCATTGTGGAAATGTGCCGCTGACAAATGCGCCGGACGCTGTGACAAATAATCCCACCGAATCGGAACATTTCTCGCCGACTTTTGGATCAGCTCCAGCCTGGGATCCCCATGGAATGGGATGAATGAGATAGAAACATGTTTGGGATGAACAGCTAAACGCTGGTGATTCCTGACTCTTTGACTCTTTTAACTCTTTTAACTCTTAATATACTTTACACTGCGTAGTCTTGAGGTTCACTGAGGTTGGTTGTTGTGGCCAAAACTAGAAGCTAGTTTTTGGCGCGCCTTGACATGATTGGTGCCCAGGTACGGTACGGAGTAGTTAACTAGTTACCCAGCAGCAAAGTTGGACCAATGGCAAAAAAATGCCACGCGAGGGTTGCCGAGGCCATGCGCCAGACGCCAGACGACGGATTAACTAACTACGTAAACGCCCAGAAAATGCCCTCATCCCCTTCCCCGTTTAACCGCAAAACTAAAAAACTAAATTTGGCATTGATATGACTGGGAAAGGAAAAGCATCTTAAAGCAAGCGGGATGTGCCAGGTGGCTTGCCCTGCTGCTAGGTTCTGCTTGGTATGTATGTCCTCAGCGTACTGTCCAATGTCCATGTACATGTACATACAGACATACAGACATACAGACATACAGACATACAGACATACAGACATACAGACATACATACATACATACATACATGTGCATATACCTAGGCATCCCGTCGGCCCGGCTCTTTGATGTATGTTATCCCGGTTATAAGCACTAACTAGTGCAGCATAAATGGGGACAAAAAGGCAAAACTCAGCCGGAACCGAGCCAGAATAACTTGGTTCCAAGTAACCCTAGACGTTTTGCCCTTGCCCTGGTATTTGCTCATAAGCTGGACGGAGTCGAATCCATCCAAATAGTGGCAGTTGGTAATGACTTTTTTTTGACGATCGATACTCTTGGACATAAAGAGACCCTATATTTCTTATTATTCTTTACGTTTCTATCCTGCCATTTTTTTTTTTAATTTTTTATCGACACTTTTTCTCTATGGTTCATATGCAAGCGAGTACAGGTCCTTTGTCTTTTTTTGCCTCTTTTTTGTTTGAAAGCCCACGATGGTAGCCGGCGAAGAAGAAAAAACGAACAATGAGATGGCGGCATGGGATAAACCTACTCCGCCCATACATTCGGCAGGCCCAGCTGCTGCGCAACAGGGGAATTCCGATGCCACTCTCGATCTTCAGCAAAGCAAAGAGCTAGACCTATCGCCCAGCTCTTCATGCTCTGAAGGCAGCAAACTTTCAGAGCACGGCCAAGCTGCCGAATCGGCCAAGCCGCAGCGGACCTGGTACCAGCAGCTAAATCCATTCCGATGGCGCCAGATCCCCCCCATACCTACCGAAAGGACTATATCCAAAGAGCATGGAGCTGGATATCTGAGCTTGATAACATTTCAATGGATGTCTTCGTTGATGACGGCAAGTACTTCTTCCCCTTTTGTTAAAAATATATAGTGAAGAAACTCAAAAACCAAAAGTTTCGTGCTCGTGGATATATCATCTATTGGGCGTTTGAAGAATCTCCTCCGCTTACATTTTTCTTAGACCGGATACCTGCGCCCGCTGGAGGTCCAAGATATTTGGTTGGTGAATCCGGATAGGTCATTAGACGTTCTTGTAGACAAGCTTGAACGGGCATTCCAGGATCACGTCGACCGTGGCGATCGCTATCCGCTATTATGGGCGATATACGAAATGTCCAAATTTGAATTTTGGTTGGGCGGTATCTGTGCATTATCTTCAAGTCTTCTCCAAGTTATGACGCCCTTCGTCTCACGGTATCTTATCCAATTTGCCGCGGATGCTTATGTTGCGAGGCAGACCGGCGAGCGCGCCCCAGACATTGGACATGGTATTGGAATCGTTATAGGGATATGTTGCATGCAAGTCTCGCAAAGCCTTGGTACAGCCCAGTTCTTCTATCGAGGGATGATGGTCGGAGCCCAAAGCCGTGCTGCGCTTATCAATATGATATTCTCCAAGGCCTTGAAGCTTTCCGGTCGTGCGAAAGCGGGTGGTAAAGCCACCACCAAAGACTCAGAAAATAAGGACACACAGAGTACATCCGACGATTTGGAATCTCTTCGAGAAGCCCGAGATGGCATTCTTAAAGGAAAATTCCAGAAGAAACCTGGGAAGTCTAAAGGTCCCAAAGCAGGGCCGGACGCTGCTGCGGGCGTTGCCGGTGATGGCACAGGGTGGAACAACGGCAGGATCGTCACTCTAATGAGCGTCGATACAGATCGCATTGATAGAGCGCTTGGGCTGTTCCACCTACTCTGGACATCTCCCATATTGATCATAGTCGCTTTGATCGTCCTCATAATTAACATCGGCTACAGTGCCCTTTCTGGATATGCGCTGTTAGTTCTCGGGGTACCATTCCTCACTTACTCTATACGTTCCCTTATTAGGAGACGAAAAAAGATAAACAAAATGACAGATCAGCGCGTCTCTCTCACGCAGGAAATCCTGATGGCCGTCAGATTTGTCAAGTTTTTCGGCTGGGAGAGTAGCTTTCTGAACCGGTTAAAGGACATTCGGCAACGCGAAATTTCCGCAATTCAAGTCGTCCTATCCATACGAAATGCGATTCTATGTATATCAATGGCGCTTCCCGTGTTCGCTTCAATGTTGGCTTTTATAACCTACTCGCTATCGAACCACGCATTGTCTCCTGCCCCGGTATTCTCGTCACTCGCACTATTCAATGCGCTCCGCATGCCGTTGAACATGCTGCCTCTTGTGATCGGACAGGTAACTGATGCATGGACGGCCTTGGGACGAATTCAAGAGTTCCTTCTAGCTGAAGAACAACAAGAAGACATAAAACAAGATCCCTCCTTAGCTCCTGCTATTAAGGTTGAGGATGTATCATTTACCTGGGAGCGTTTAGCTACCGACTTAGAAAAGGAACCCGACAAGAAATCCGACAAAAAAGCAGGTAAAAAAGCGGAATTGGACGGATCTACGCATCATCTTTCAATCGAACCCTTCGAACTCAAAGACTTCACCTTTGAGTTT
Organism: Blastomyces dermatitidis ER-3; assembly: GCF_000003525.1. Taxonomy (NCBI): domain Eukaryota; kingdom Fungi; phylum Ascomycota; class Eurotiomycetes; order Onygenales; family Ajellomycetaceae; genus Blastomyces; species Blastomyces dermatitidis. Next base: position 977,731 of record NW_025544785.1, read on the forward strand.
GGTCGTAATGAACTTATTGCGGTCATTGGAGCAGTTGGATGCGGTAAAAGCTCGCTTTTGTCAGCCTTGGCTGGAGATATGCGTCTGACAAAGGGCAAGGTGACCATGAACGCTTCACGCGCCTTTTGTCCTCAGTACGCTTGGATTCAGAATGCGACCGTGAAGGAGAACATCCTCTTTGGTAAAGAGTATGACGACGTGTGGTATAATAAAGTTGTAGATGCTTGCGCCTTAAGGACTGATTTCGACATGCTCCCAGCCTCTGATGCGACGGAAATTGGTGAACGAGGAATTACTGTTTCCGGGGGACAGAAGCAGAGACTCAATATCGCTCGAGCTATCTATTTTGATGCGGATCTTATACTCATGGACGACCCATTATCAGCTGTTGATGCCCATGTTGGGCGCCATATCATGGATAACGCCATTTGCGGATTGCTCAAAGATAAATGCCGAGTCCTTGCAACCCACCAACTGCACGTCCTCAGCCGATGCGACCGCATTATATTGATGGATGACGGCCGGATATCATCCATCGATACTTTCGACAACCTCATGCGTGACAATGAAGTGTTCCGTCAGTTATTGGCGACCACCTCCCAGGAGGAGGATACTTCAAAGACTGAAAGAAGCGACGAGGAAGATGAGATCGAGGTTGAGAGTGTGGAAATGCCGAAAAAGAAAGCCAAAGCATCGAAACCGGGGCCCGCTCTTATGCAGCAGGAAGAGCGAGCCGTTAGTTCAGTTAGCTGGGGAGTTTGGCGAGCATATATTTCGTCGTTTGGCATGGTCATAAACGGTCCGTTGATCATTTTGTCGCTGATTTTGTCCAGCGGAGCAAATATAGTGACAAGTCTGTGGCTTTCATACTGGACCTCGGACCAGTTCCGCCTGGAAACCGGCCAGTACATTGGTGTATACGCAGGACTAGCTGGTGTTCAGGTGTTTCTCACATTTGCATTCTCTACAATTCTGTCAGTGAGCGGAACGAATGCCAGCAGGTCGATGTTTCATAAAGCGATGACGCGGGTTTTGAGAGCTCCAATGGCTTTTTTCGATACCACCCCGATGGGCCGTATTGTTAACCGATTTTCGAAGGACGTTCACACTATGGACAACGAGTTGACCGACGCAATGCGGATTTACTACATTACCCTTGCCCTAATTATTTCCATTATGATTTTGATTATTGTGTTCTTTCACTATGTAAGCATGCCGGAATATTTGAATTAGTTTATTTTGGAAAGGAGCTGACAGGTATATTCATTCTACAGTTTGCAGTTGCTCTTGGCCCTCTTTTCATTTTATTCCTGGTAGCGACAAATTATTATCGAGCATCAGCGCGAGAAATGAAGCGTCATGAAGCAGTGCTCCGTTCCACTGTTTTTGCCCAGTTTAGCGAGGCTATATCGGGGACATCATCAATTCGAGCTTACGGCGTGCAGGCGCACTTCCTCCGTCGCCTCCGTGCTGCACTCGATAATATGGACAGCGCATATTTTCTGACCTTCGCGAACCAAAGATGGCTAAGCGTCAGATTAGATGCTATTGGCATACTCCTGGTTTTTGTCACAGGTATATTAGTGGTCACTTCAAGATTCAATGTCTCGCCTAGTATATCGGGATTGGTGTTGTCCTATATCCTCGCCATATCGCAGATGTTGCAGTTCACCATTCGCTGTCTAGCTGATGTCGAAAATAGCATGAATGCCACTGAGCGCGTTCATCACTATGGAACAGAGCTAGATGAGGAAGCACCACTCCATCTTATCGAATTAGACAGCCAATGGCCGCAAACAGGCAGCATTTCATTTTCTAACGTGCAGATGCGATATCGTGAAGGCCTTCCACTGGTCCTGCAGGGACTGAACATGGATATCCGAGGCGGCGAGCGTATCGGGATTGTCGGACGAACTGGGGCCGGCAAATCAAGTATCATGTCTGCTCTGTTCCGAATAACAGAGCTCTCTGGCGGGAGCATCAAAATTGACGGCATAGATATATCCACTGTCGGCTTACACGACCTGCGATCTAGACTCGCCATCATCCCCCAGGACCCTGCTTTATTCCACGGCACTATCCGATCGAATCTTGATCCCTTTAACGAGCACAGCGATTTGGAATTATGGTCTGCACTTAGGAAAGCCGACCTGGTTGGCCAAGAAACACCCTCAGACTCTTCAGTCGACCAAACCAGCTCCTCGCCGACGGCCAAGCAGCCCCAACAGCGCATCAACCTGGACACCGTGGTCGAAGAAGAAGGATTAAACTTCTCTCTCGGCCAGCGGCAGCTCATGGCACTGGCGCGCGCCCTCGTTCGCGATTCGCGCATTATCGTCTGTGACGAGGCAACCTCCTCTGTCGATTTTGAAACGGATCGTAAAATCCAGAAAACCATGGCGCAGGGTTTCAAGGGTAAGACGTTGCTCTGTATCGCGCATCGGTTGCGGACAATCATCAACTATGACCGCATCTGTGTGATGGATCAGGGGCGGATTGCTGAAATGGATGAGCCGCTGAAGCTGTGGGAGAAACCAGGGGGAATATTTCGGGGCATGTGTGATCGGAGCGGGATTTCGAGGGAGGACTTTTTGGTTGGGTTTGACGATTAATTTCGAGGATAAGCGTCTTGCATGTATATATATATATCTCTCTATTGTTTTTCTCAAGGTAAAAACCAATTTCTTCCATGGTTCAAGACCAAAAAATTTGGTAAATAGTTGGCGTTTTGCTGGAGTAGATACCATTTGACTAAAGAGATAATAAGTTAATCAATGCGGAATAGAATTAAGCAATCCAGGGATAGGAAAGCTATCAGCAACAAGCAGAAATAGAAGATCAGTTCATCTTTGTTCTATCGCGTCCACCAGTTTATTATATGACGCCCAATGATATCAAAAATCATGTGATCTTGTTTATTTTACTATGATTTTCAAGAACCAAAAGACACTCGATCTGCGAAGCTAAATTCTAGACTGTACGTGTATCGCATCCCTTGTTACTCGTCGATCGATCGCCTATATAGACACACTCTAGTATACAGAGCTATACTGACAGGTTTCTAGGCAGCATGAACTGATGATACCGAGCATGCGCTGCTCATTATTCTTCTGTCTTATCTGTGCCACAACGGAAAACAGCTCTCACCAAAGGGAGGGCAAAGCTCAGCGTTTGCATGCATGGGTTGAGCAGGGTCTGAGATGCTTGGATAGACCACCGGGTGGACTAGGGGCGACAGTAGGGACTGTTAGTTTCCCACTTTTTTCAGGTCGTACAAAGTAGGGATTACCTAGAGATATTCACTATTCACATGGTCATGCTTCCTTCTCTCTTCCCCTTTTTTATTGTCACACAAACAGACACAAGCTAATGATCTCCTGCTCCACCGCGAATACAAATTTCAGGTAGTCCGCAGTATTGGCTATCTTGACAATCCAGCGCAAGTTGCCTATAACTGTTGGGTAAAATACAACAGAACTGTTGCACCAAACGGCTCGTTGATGCGCACACACCCGCTCGGGATAATATGCCTTGCTTCTACGCTTCCCGTGACATTCCAGATTGCGGCAGACTTCTCAGGCATCACCCATGCAGATCCCCGGTGCATCGTAAGCTGTTGTGCCGTGACAGGGCTCATTCGCGGCATTCTGCACGGAGAAGTAGAACGTAGATGAGATTATCGAGGAGGCTTTTGGGTGGGCCGATGAGTGGGTGACAAGTCGAGCTAGAGGCGCGTCTCGATCGGATTGTACTCCGACGGGCTCAAAGGCAGAAGCGACGACGGAGCCGCCAAACCACCACATGCTGCTTGCTGCTTTCGAGAAAGTGATTACGGAGCTTACATACCTTTGAGGCAGGAGATGCTGACACAAACGCATGCGTGGCCGGGGCTCTTCTGGGGTGTTTGTTCGGTTATAATTCCCTGGCGCCACAGTGGCGCGATGGTAAGGTGCATCTCGACTGGATGGTGGGGAAGTGCGAGGCACTAAGCCAAATGGTCGGGGGGGGTGGAGGCTTCCGGTGCGGATATTGGGCAGCGGCCAAGATATCAGGGACATCAAGCCCCAGACACTGCGATTGACGGCGGGAAAGGGCTGCTAATTGCGGAGGAATTAAAGAAGAGGGAGCAGGAATTTATATAAGTTATTGGTATTCTGTACCTGTTGAGAAGTAACGAGCCGGTGGAGCAAGAGGGGTTGGAGGCTGCTGAGAGCGTTGGAATTTTCTCGAAGTTGAATGAGTACCTGAGTAAATAGATTAACTTGTTATGTTATTGGCTATCGTTTTTCTATTGTTCTTTTTCCCGAGATCCCTGTGGCTCTGATTGGGACATTTTCTTGTCCATGATATGCTGTGCATAAATTGGGATTTCCACTCTGTCGCACACCAGAGCACAGCACCAAGTTGAGTTGACAAGTCTGGAATGGAAGTTACAGCACATTCCAACCAAATTCAAGAATCGACAATCTCATCACTTTTTTTGTTTTTTTGTTTTTATTTTTTATATATTTTTTAATCTCCAGATGAGATGGCCCTTGTGTGCCAACGGCACTCTGCAATACGACTGTGTTTTTGCGTCCGTCATTTATTAGCCTTTGCCCCCGAGAACTTAATCTGGCGGATGTGGTGAGATGCTCAACAAATCATGGACAAGAAAGAACCACTGGACCAGCGCTCAAAGAAACTCCCAGGCAGCTTGGCTCGCTTGGCGGTAGAGTGTCGAGCCTGGATGGCCCTTACAATTTTAAAATTCAAAAGAACCATGCAGCCAGTCAACTAACTAAAACGCTCCGGTCTAGCCGTGGGTGCTAACCATTTGGGCATCCGGAGCCTGGCCTAGTGGACTATCCCCAGCGACTATTGGCGGGCCTTCAACCTAAGCTCCTGTTTTAGCTGTTGATCCAGTGAGTTCTGCCCTTGCAGACGGCTCCCAGAGCTTACGCAGTAAGGCGTTTTTGCTTTTTTGGAGATTGACAGGAGTGGACCACCATGGCCCAATTCCCCCCCAAAACCCAGCTTCAGTTCGCTCACCTAAGGTCCCTCCCCCGGAATTGGAATCCAGAGAATTCGTTTCGCTCTGCCTCCTGAAACCTCGAATGAGTTGAAATTCGATACCATTCTGATTTATTTGAATATTTCATCTCCGGGGAACTGAGGCTTTCTTTCGACCAACCAAACGGAGCGACCCGTGCTATATCCTTGCCGGTGTTAATTCCACGTTTTATCACCCCTGAGACCACTTTTCGAGCTCAATTCCAACACCGAACAACGAAACATTCACAAGGGAAAAATGACAAAATCATACCACAAGGAATGATGGCGACAATCGTCGGTCCTGCCCAGTAAAAACCCTGTTAGACAGACAGCCTTCTGGACAGCCAGCACTAGTTTGGTGAGAAGGGGAAGGTGTCGCCGCTACCTCTCGCCCCCTCTATTCCAAGCATTCAGTCGTCTGCTTTCGCCAATTCATCATTCTCCTTCTCCGCAAAGTTAATACATACCTACCACCTTGTCCTGGCGAATCCCATTGAACATTTCTTAACTCTCTTGATACTCCGTTCCTCGGCGACACCATATATCTTAGCACCTTCGATTTTTTCCTTCGCATCAATAGACACCCTCAGAAATAGTCGCATATAGATTTCTCGAACGATTTTTCCCTGGTTTTTCAGCATAAACTCATCTCTCCACTCCCAAGAAACGATAGATGCCTATTGAGGCATAGAGAAATTCGAATCGAACAATCGAAACCCGGAAATTGAAACCCGTTTCACCCCGATGACGCAGCTCTAAAACTACGAACAGAAATAACCAGCAACATTACGACCCCTATCTTCGGAACGAGGAAATAATATATTTTCGCTCTCCCTCAGTAGAGTGTGCATAACACACTACAACTCCCAACCACATCCCCAATGGCTTCAATTAGCCAAGACGTCAAGGTGTTCGATGCAGGATTCGATCCGTATTCCCCTATGGAGCAGCAACTCACGCCTGTTGACGAATGCGACCCCAACAATACCAAAAGCTTATCAGCCTGGACGACGCAGGAAGAAACTCTCCTACCTTCACCGAACCCATGCCATCGCCCACCCAGTAGCCCAGCAGGGAGCGATTTCGACCCTTCGCGAGGAGCAAAGCCATTATCCCCATTCTACATACACCCAACAACCCGCACATCGCTCGAACAAGTGAGAAGTGAGGCGCAGGCGTATTGCCAGGGATACAAGCTGCACGATGCGGAGAATGGGTATCAGGTGCCCATTAAGCCATCGATGGATGGCCAGGGAAGTGATAGAGGGCTCTGGGGCCCCTGCCCAAATAGCAGACGCAAGAAGTCCAAGTGGCTAGGCAGGCTTAGCCGGAAACAGAGGCTCGCCGTCAAGGGCTTGATTGCGTTGTTTATTGCGGGATCTATGGTGGGAATAGGATTAGGTATTTCCATCTCGCTCGGCGGAGGGGTCTGGAAATCAAAGAACCAACAAGGGGAGATTCCGAGGCCGGGATGAAGGCAGGCGGAGGATTGACAAAGGTATGAATATCTAAGTATGCGACCGGACCATTGGCTAGCGATACTACTTCACCTAGAGAGATGTCATTGAATAATGTTAGCTAACAAAGTTGAAAGGGATAGAATAATGTTGCGCTTTTTCTTTTTGGGCTAATTAAGGGCACTTTGGTGCGACCGCATTTCATGATGAATGCGCCACGTGCTTTTCCAACCACACTCGTTCTTGATTCCTGTTTTGCGCTGTCGGCTTAATATTAAATAGACATACCTCGTCATCGTGCTCGATTCCAATGAAGCCGCGGCTGTTAGATACGTCTCCGTAACAAAGAGAATTGGCAGACAAAGATGATCAATGGCACACTGCAACGCGGCTCCAAGGTGTTAATTGGGATATGATATTTGGGACACAGGCGTTATTTTTCCTTCCTCATTCTTTTCCCTCGTTCATTTTCTTATTTGTCTTTCCTTGCTTTTCTTTCCGTTTGTCTTTTTTTCTGCATATATCAAGGGAAAGCGAGCAAGTGACTAAATTCCCTAGAAGGGGGAATTCTTCATATTGTTGTTCCTCATACATGCATCCCCGGCGTCCATGGAAGCGATTCGATGCTCAAAGCACCAGGCAATCTCTCATTATAATACATAAGTGAAAGACAAAGGCCAAAATGAAATCTTAATACTTAATTCACGCCTGAAAACATACAAAAGAAGAGCAAGAAATGAAATCAGAGGTGAATATACAAAGCAGTCGAGCAAAGAGAATAATGAACCGGATCTGTTCGGCACGGCATATCACATGATCTCCGGATAGACATAATTCCGTCTCCGTGCCCCATTGGGCAGTTTAGTCACCTGACCCACAGTTTTTGCTACAAAACCATCCAACTTCCCATCCGAGATGTTGATTTCTTTTCCTTCTCTTTTCTCTCTCCATCAAAAAGTAAACAGAACCAGCCACGACCGTCGTTTTTAGACCAAAAATCGCATCCCACAGCGACGTGTTGCCATGAGACCCCCCTAATAAAAGGGCGGGTTTCAGTGGTTCTGGAGAATGATCTATTGCAGTCCTTGATAGGAAGTTTCTTTCCCGTTGATATTACGGGTCCTCTTAATTGAGGGCGATGGGAAGGGAATGTCGATGACGGGATACATTTTATCTTTCTTTTTTTTTTTTCTCTTTTGAATGACGAGAGGAGAGATTGTGAGCAAGTTTTGGGCATTGGAGTTGGTGTTTGATTCGGCCGCCGCTGGGTTCTTTCGCTTGCTCTGCGAGTTGGGTAGAAAGCGCTCTGTGTGTGTATGGAATTACAACATCACATGGCACTATGGCTATCTTATTAATGGATGAGGTGCGGTTTCTATGCTTGCAGGGCCGTGTATATGCGCTTGTCTCGCGTGAGCTGTGTGATTGATATCTCCCGCCAATTCCACCGCCGCTTCATACTTGCCCCTAGCTTGTTGCCCAAAGAAGTTTTTTTTTTTTTTCGGTCAGCATTATGTATTACTGGAATTATATGCGTTGTTTCCTTTCCTTTCACTTTTTCTTCTTTTCGCGGATATCATATGATGTGATATTTACAAAGATGCGATACGTTGATATATTTGGGGCCATTTTTCCCACGCTTGTTTCCGCCTTTCTCTTTCACTCACCGGAAACCTGATCCTGGGTTGTCTGATAGACTCGTTTGAGGCCGAGAGATTGCACACAAATACTTCCATTCCACAAGAATGGTGGTAGTGCTGGTGCTGGAAATTGTAATTATATATGAGAGGATATGGTATGAGGCGAACACGAACTGTCAATGTTTTTATCTCAGTCCCGCTCGTCCCTCATTGGCGCCCATCTCAATTGTGTTCCGGTTTGTTGGTGCCATTTTCTCTCCATATTCAACCCTATATTTGATCGACATCCTCCGTTCAGCGAGTAGTCCGTACTCCCATCAAAATTGACCTAGTATCCAGAGTGATGGGCGGGCTTGTGGCTAGCAGACGTTGAGCAGGGCCAACAGAGCGGCAGAGGATACGTATTTCTCAATGCCTAGGTCAAGAGAAGTAGAAGTTGCGCACACTTGTGAGGTTCAGAACATCTAGTGCTTTGACATATATTTCCGCCTGGATATTAAGATGACTTGTAGCGTCCCCAGTTCAGCATCTCTGGATCCCGCTTCCCGGGCGTCGCCATCCGATTCCACGCCATTATCAGCCGGCAGTAAAATGAAAGATAGGGATGAGCCTGATAGTTAGATCAAAAGGCAATGCTGAACTGGTATATCCCATTTGCATCCTGAAATAGGCTTCATTTACGTGTTCGTTGCATATAATATGGAGCGGTGAACGAGACAGCACTCAATGCGTTTTAACACGGAATCTGGGGAGGGTACCGGACGACGACGACGACGACGATGATGATGATGATGATGACAGTTATATACTGTGTCAAGCTCAAGCTTGATGACTATGAATCCATTTCCATTATTTGTCTATCTGAAAGCAGACCACGCCGTCATCAAGTAAGTACGGAAGGGTTGCGATAAGCCGACCACAGCCGCTTTACGATGCAGTTGTTCGTTAAATTCGTCTTCAGGATGAATCTCACTAGACATGACCCTCCCAGCTGTAGCAGTCTCAACCTGCCTCGTCGACTCCACTGAGTTCCACGGCCCTGTTGCTATTTGAGAAGTCATAAAAGGTGAGCATTTGGAGCACTCGCAGGTGCCTTACATCTCAATTAAAACGAGAAAAGAGAAACGAGAACACATACTTGCCATCTTGGATTCTGCTGTGCTCTTGTATTTACCACCTCTATGCCTGTGCTGGTGATGATGGACAAGAAGAGGCGTTGTTGATGACGGCGATGGCAATAAAAACAAGAAGCAGCATGTGGTAGTTGGGAGATCTCAAGGGTGAGTGACTAAGGGCTAAGAAGAGACTGTGGACAACTTCGCCAGCGCACGGAATTACTTTCTAGGCATATTTTCACCTTTGCTAATTGCGGTCTAATTGCGGTGCCTAAAGCACAACGAAACAACTTTGTTCACTCCCGCCCGTCCACAGCCTGTCAGTAGAGTGGCGGAGAGCGCAACTGCGCGAATGGAAGAAAATATCTTAACCGCCCCTTGTTAGACAGCGTGGTTGCTAAAGTTTAGCAGAAAGAGATATGCTAAATAACGCCGGGGAATCCATAGCGACTACGACAATTCGCACAAGAGAGCTGCGCTTCGAATTTGCTGAAAATACCAAATTTGGGAGATGAAATGAGGCAATGCCTAATCTCGCTCTGGCTGGTTTGTGATTTGAATATCCTTCGTCGCTCGAAATAGAAACCAAGAAACAGTTCTACCCCCGCCCAAAATGGCGGTTATCACCTGAAGAGCGGACTGATACTGCTGCTCGTCCAATCAACGCAGGTATAAAATTAGGGGGTTGATTCAGGAGCGTTTCCGATAATATGAAACGGATCTACGCAGCGTAGAACCCGTTTCAGATTTCTATTTCGAGCTCTTGAAACCAAGTAAGACGTGCAGAACAATCCTGCACGCAAAAAGGGGTGTTTCGGACTGTGACTGGTTCAAGGGAAACGGGCTTGTTTCATCCTAAATCAGCCCAGAATAGAAACCAACCATTTTAGTTTCTGCGGCTAGACGAGGATCAAGGAAAGCCATGGCCGCCAGCCAAAGACTGTTTCCAGCAGCACAGAGGACAGTTGCCGACCGACTTTCGCAATAACCACCTAACTTACCATGGCATGGCGGTGAAGCCAGACGAGATTGCTTCATTCGAGCATAGAACAAGACTCCCCCGGCCAATACTAAACCCTTCTGGTCGTTTTGTTAGACATGAAACTTCGTTCTGGCCGTCAGAAATGGGATATCGCATGGCCAAGCGGATGGAAAGAACAAATCAAGCATTTGTGGATGGCTCGGCGGATATCTGTACTATGCTATGTTTAATTTCATACAGGACATTATGCATGGCTGTCGCGCAGAAGGGGGAATTGGCCAGTGAAAAGGTCGTCGTAGGATTTCCAGAGGACTGGGGTAGAATATGCATAACAACTGCTGGCGCTGCGGGCTCTTGGAGAGGGAGATGCCAGGTATAAAGATCGGTAAATACTCTCGATATAACTCGTTGACAATAAGTTGCCGAATCACCAGTTACGGCGAGGAGCGCGACAAAAAAACGGACCAGGAGGAACGGCATATCATTACTCTGCACAGGATGTCATTTACGGGGGGGCAAAGGCGACGCAGCCAACAGCAGGCGCCAGAACCCCGAAGTGGGTAGTTGGCGTGCTGTGAACCGCTTGATTTTGGAGCTTGGGATTTGCTGGAAAAGCCTGCAGGGAGTTTTTACCGCTGAGTTGCTGGCCGAGCCGCCCGGGTTGAACAACACAACCTAAGCACGCGCTGGACAGCAAAGCTTCGAGCACGAACCAGGGAGCGAAGCTTGGAGTTGCTGTTTTGCTGCTACTACACCCTGTGGCACAAAAGATTCCCGCTGGATGGTCAATTGGCCGTCATGGGTTTGCCGAGTTGACTTTGATCCCGTTTTTTTTACTTGTTTATTTATTTATCTTTGTTTAACACAGGGCCAGTTTATGCCCCAGGCTGTGCGGGAGGTTAACCATAAGCATACACATAGCAGGCGGTTACAGTGGTGGATCAAGGGCGGTGAAGTCGACCTGTACAGGCTGAGCATGATATAAAAGAAGGTCTCCAGCCCAGAGAGAGAGCCTGGGAAGTTCATTCAGATGTTTGATCGCCATTGCATCCGGTGGCCGAAATTTCTTACTTACTTTACCCCCCGTTTCAGTGCCTCGAGCCTCTGTGACTTCGTTCCATTGTCAAGGGCAGTTGTCGACATCCCGGGACACCCACCACCCACCCTATTGTCGCCTGCAATTGGTACGTCTGAACGAACATGGGGCTCAAAATCCTAGCCTATCGTGAAAGCAGAAGTGTGAATATTATTGGGGGCTAATAATTGCTGTCTAGTGCCCTAACTCTCTTCCCCAAGCCCACGTCAACCTGCTGCAGCTGGGACTCCTGGGAGCAACAAGCCGTCACCACCACCGCAATCGCCCCAACTGCATGACCGAAAGTGTGATCACGGTTGTGTGGTCAATTGCAGGCGCCTCCATCCAATCACTGCGCCGCATTCCCAGTCCGCCGCCGCTGGGCCTTGGCTGTGCTAGGGCTTGCGCTACCCCGTGGTTAGGCTCTTTGCATGCTAGTTGCTGCTAAACTTGGCCCTTGGAGTGTGCTGCTGAAACCGCCGAGCTGCTACTGGTCAGATTTACGCGCCGACCCCCAGCTGGCACCAGACAAGCGTCATATCATCCTCACGCCTGGTTCCCTCCCTCCACCCTCCAAACCCAGAAGAAGAGCAACACACAAGGGTTGAAGTACCCTGTTCGGCTTCCAGGGAAAGTTATTTGCTTTTCCAATTCCTAAATTCGTCCCATACAGCGTGTTTTATGTGTGTTTTCCTCCTCTCAGTCGTTCTCCAGCATTCTTGTATTAAAGCTCGCTACCGCCCGCACTTGTTACTTGCTTTCTTTCTTCGGTCTCGCTCCCCAAGGCTTCTTGACCTCCCAACCCTCTGGTGTGGCCATTGATTTGTACTTTCTTCGTGCCCGAGACATTCACTTGTTGTATCGGCCGTCTACTTTTTTTTTTATTACGGACAGTTAGTTACAATCATTGCCGTTCACCATGCCTCCCTCTTCGAAGCCCGTCCTGCCTCCCATCTCTACATCAAAGTCTCCAACCTTCCCCTCTGAACTTCATCAGAGCCCCGTGCAACTCATGGGAAAGCTGGAGTGTCTCAAACAAGAGGATGCTCTGCAGAAAACACCTATCACACCCCCTGTGGCCTATGCAGACTTCCTCAAGTCAGTCACTCCTGTCTTGACAAGTCCGATGAGAACTGGCTCTTCTATACTATCTGAACGGAGCTCAGGACACTCGTCCCCAACCACTCAACCTTCAACTGCTAGCAGCACGTTCTTCTGTTCCTGCGACAGCCACAAGCCTCACAAGTCACCAGCTGTCTCCATACCACCGCCATCTCCATTTGCTCACCCAAGATCCGCCAGGACTCCCAAATCCTTGCGCGCACTAAGAATACCGCCATCCCCAAGTATGCGCTCACCCTTGAGCGCTTCGTCTCCCAAAAGCGCTTCTTGCACATCAGCACGGTCGCAATTTTCCCCATCAGACTGGTGCGTCTCGCCAGGCGCTCGGTATTTCGAACCTCCTCGAAGCGCATCTGGACGGTCTGTTTGCGTTCGACATGTTGTCACCCGCACAGTAACCTACAAGCGCACCCCACTGGATCCAGCGCCCAAAGGCAAACGAAGGAAGACCAATGAATGAACGACTGGAAAAGAGCCCAAGCTTTTCTCAGTCTATTCATACCTATATTCCTCCCTCATTCGACATCACTCCAACCTTCCACCATCCATTGTCTCTACCGACATGGCACCTACTAATCGCATCCTATTACCTCTCCGTCATATCTAGGCCCATTCAATGCCTTGAGGGGGGCTTTGCTTGGCTATACCAGCGACGATACCCTCTTACGGCTTTAGTGTATTAATGCACACTGCACTGCGGCTGCAAAGGAGTGGCTCGCCCATACCGCAAAGTGACATGAGCTATCCCCGCGACGGGCACGTTCCTCATCATCACTCCCACTCTGGAGGAACTTGTTCCAGTACGACGAACAATCGTACCTTCCCGCCAGCTTACTAAATTCCAGCATTTATCTATGTGCTGAACCGACCATCCATCCTTCTTTTCTCCCACTTTTCTTTGATGTCTTCTACCCTCCAGCTTGGAGTTTTATGGATATATATACATATATGTGGCCCGGTGTTCCGGTTTGGCGCGTGCGTGGAATATGTTACGATTGGTTCTGTTCATTATGATACGGGGGTTTTGGTTTGGTCCCCCAGGGTTGGTTGGTTGGTTTGCTCCCATTTTACATATAACATTCCAAAGATCCAGCCAGGATGTTGAGGGAACGGGCTGTATCTGTATGGTTATTTGTTTTCCCCCTCTGCCCCGACGCCCTATTTTTTGTGTTTCCGACGTCCTACACTACCCACTACGGTATTTCCTTTGTATTTGGCGCTCTTCTTTTATTTATACGGTTATAACATACTACCTACATGTACCTGTCATGATCAGTCCAGGGATATCTATACTTTTGCATATTACGTACATATACCTATTTTATTTTTCATCTTTTATATTTCGTTTTTGTTCCGCGTCTGTTTATCAGTTAACCGTATATATACACATACATAGCTCATGCTTTCAGCACGCGCGAACGGGTCGGTGCTGCCGCCTGCCTGAATATATCCGACAATCTATCTTTAGCTCTTCAACAGTCAATCTATGTGAGCTTCAGCGTCCCTAGTAGTTAACGTAGTAATTGCGAGCGTACAAGCATCACCAAACGGATCATAGAACTTTCTCCTCACATACAATTAGCCGGGCAATCCCCTTCCGTCACATGGTTAACTAACTACCTCTATCCCGTCCTCAACATACTTTCTTTCTTGTCGGCCTTCATCCTTCCCTCATCCGCCTTCTGTCCCGAAACGCCCTCCCGACTCACAAGCCACAAGCCCAGATCTAAACCAACAACCAAGATCCGAGTGACGGCACTAACTATTTAGTGGTCGCTTAAAAACCAGGCCCTGTGCGAAAACATTAATCCCCCCGCCTCCCCCCCTCCCATTGGCTGCCTGCACAACAGTCAGTCGTGACCCAAAAAAGCAACGCGATCAACCCCGCCAAGAGACTACCCGCCAGTCATCCGCCTTGATTTTTTTGGCAGATGTTGGTTTTTGAGGGGGGGCATGACGAATGAGAATGGGCTTGTCGCTGCAGACCAGACTCGAGGATCTGCATGGCTGAGTGGCTGGGTTTTTGGCTCCTGCCGGGGGAGGGGGGAGACGCTCCTTGAGAATTGCAGATTTGCGATTGGTTTTATCCAGCATGTCGAATCACAGGGTGCCGTGCAGGAACAGGACGGATCGACACTCAGGGAGCATGGGGATTGGAGGTCCCGGGATTTCTTGCAGGATTTTTTAAGAGAGTGGGAGAGTGGCAGTGAGGGGAGGGGAGGGAGGGGTAGGTACAGTAGGACCAAAATATGTCCATGAGAGCGCTTAAAATAGCAAATTCCAGATGGCTTTACACAGCCAATCGGTTAAGCAGGACGGTGTCCACTGGCCAGCTGCTCTCCGTTTATTTTTGATTGGGTGGAAAGGGTCCTCTATGGCCTTGAAGATGTCTGGGGTTTAAACACTCTAGCCGTGGTAATCGTTATTATGTCCTCCGTGGTAAACAATATTTTCGGCGTGAGCGGGGGACGACTGGGCCTTATTTGTTAGACATTCATTCTGAAGCTTTGCAGTATTTTCTGCTGAGAGCCTGAATGGCAAGGTAGAAATAAAGGGAGGTAAAAAGCACCTAGTCCCACAAGCACAGAAGGCAACCCCAGCGTCGTCTTATTCAGTGCCAGCATCAAACGGTGGCCGGGAATGATGTGTACAGCAAGTAGCCCAGCTGTTGCTCATTGTATGTACAGTACGTAAATACGGTACATTATATTAGTTAGGCCTAAGTGTTGAGCATTGACTAAACAGATGGAACAAAGCACATTATATGGCTGATGAATGTGTTTGTCAGCGGCATCTTCGAGGTTATCGTAAGGGGTGACGGCGTATATATAAAGCGCGAGAAATTCTTGATACCTTGGTTATATTAGCTTTACCCATAAGGTTATTGTGTGCTTGTGTTCGGAGCCTTCAATCAATCAGAGCATTAGCATGGGTTGCGGAACAACTTGGTAGATACTCGGAGTATCTTGGCTCATCAGGAATATTTCAAATTTCCACTGGCAATTCCTGACTTAGCATACATATCAGTCAGCGTAGTAATAGAAATATAATATAAGCCCCATTTTATTAAAAACCCCAATGTTAGAATAAATTTCTCCGCAAAATTTCCGGGCTTATCAGCTTACATTCGTGCGCATTCTTCGTTCACATCCGCATGCTCGTATTTTGGGTTGCATATATTGTCTCTATCTGCGAGAAAAACAAGAATTCAAGATGTGAATAAGCGTATTTCCATATTCCTCTGTAGCTTGCCTCCGTGCAAAACTCGGTCCACTGTAGTTTTGTGCGCCGTGAGAACAGAACATTACCATTCCAAACATGTCATCCATCGTATCATTTAGAACGACGAGACTTTTCAGATAGCGTTATCCGACTAAGCCAATTTCCCCCGCTCAGCGCCAGAGAACCCAGAAAGAGTTGCAGTACAGTCATGGCTGTTTCGCGAACTTCATAACAATTATGTTAACATTGGAGGAGGGTATGATAAATCAACACCGAGGTCTGTTGGAATTTTGGGAAGCCAAATTTTGGGTGATGATGCTGTGAGATCCAATGGCATTATTGGTTGAAACGGAGACCGAAACATGCAGGCTTCCAGAAGCGCCGATGGAAGTTGTTTCAGACAACAATAGCAAGGAAAACAGGCTCATTGTCACTAACGATTTAGACGATTTAGCGGCCGCGGGGAGAAGAACGCCAGTCGCCTAGCCTTGAGTCTTGCAAGTCATCCCATCCAGTTATTCCCTCGCTGTCGCTGTCCTGGGCGTTGTTTTGGGGGCTGTGAAGGTTTTGTCCCGTGATTTCGCCGTCCCTCTTCTTTGCTCTGGCTTTGGCAACCAAAAAAACCAGTCCGCTGCGAGGAACATTTGCCCAAAGACATTTGAGGTTTCGCGTGTGCCGTTTTCTAGCTAGTTAGTAGTGCCTTGATTACTTTGCCTGTGTTCCATTGTCTGTCCTTAATCTCCTGCCCTTGCCTGCCCTTTCCTTTTGGTTTCGTAACCTGATCGAGGTTGGAGGGGTGTGAATTATGGCTCAGCAATTCACTCCGCACAGCGATTCTGCAGCGCTGGAGACTCCGCGCGTCCCGACTCGATTGCTCTCGATAACTGCGCTGGCACGGTTTGAGTTTGAGGCAGGCAAAGGGAATGAGGGTACGAAGATTTTGATGGTGGAATGGGAGGATGATGACCTCACACGGTCTGCCGGCACATGGCATGTTTCTTGGGATGGGAAGCAAACGGTTTTCCCTGCAGATGAACAGACATCGGATCATGTCCGACGATGCTATTTTTTACTCCCTCCCGGCACCACTATTCCTCCTGTCGTTACTCTAGCCTACGAGCCACCGCCAAGTTCTGCTGCAACGGTTAAAAAACCCGATTCCGTGGAGGTGAATCCGCTACCTGCCATCTTCCCGCCTGAGCTAGGGGCTACTGCTAGAGCTGCTGGCAAGAAAGGAGTGTTGCACACAATATGGGCCAAGAAGAGACTGCAGGCTCTGGAGAAGGAGATCAAAGAAGAATCAAGATACAATCTTGAGGGCGTGGCCTTGGAGATGGCCCTTCAAGAGAAAGAGTGGATAGAAACAAACTTTGGCGTTGGCCAACGTCTAGCACCCCTCCAAACGACAAACGTGACGTCCTTGAATTCTGTCCCTCTTAGTCCTACTACGCCCCTATCTCCCGGCGGCGGGAGGAAGCTTAGTGAAAAATTGAAGGGCCTAAAATTGGGGACGAGTGAGAAGGATCTCACCCGGAAGCCTCCACTAGGTAAACGCTAGCTACTTGTTCGGCATACTCCTACTCTTGACCTGACCCTGACGTACTGACTCCTTACAATTTTAATTTTTTAGCAAACCAAGCTGAAGATTTAGAGTCCCATCCCCTTTCTCCAGAAGGGCCAGATGTGGCAATATCCTCGTTCAATTCGTTCCGTCATACACCCATTTCAGATCCGGCGAAATCTCCCGTTCGTCATGCTGTAGCCCACCTCCCGCCCGCTTCAATACAAGCACAACAGCAGCGGCAACTATCAGAAGGGGGATTTGCCAGTCTGGCCACCACGACAAGTGATCAAAACACGGATGACGGGTTATTCGCGAAAGCGCTTAGTCCGCGTTCTCCAGATATCCCTCGAAGCCCATTCTCATTCTCCCCCGAAGAAACTATACCCTACGCGAAAAAGAAATTAAACGAATCATGAAAATTTAAAGTAAACGATTTGTTCGGATCCTTTAAAAAAAAAAAAAAAAGTGAATCTCACCGTACCTCCATGTACTTTCCATCCGCACTTCTAAACCCGAAATGGAACAAGGGAGAAGTAAACTGATTTAACCGTTATTTTGGGTTAGAAAACATTGGCAAACGCACACATGCACGAAGCCCTCCTTGTTACTGCTCGCTCGCATTGTCAGCCTAGCTGCTTCCTGACTACATAGACGATGATGCTTTTATGCCTGACGACTACCTCCTTTTTGCGAACAGCAAATTCACCGTTATCTAGCTATTATTTAGTACTATTATCATTATCTTTACTATTTTGTCACTCTTCAGCACTACGGATGTCTCTATGTTTGTTCCTCGCGTGCGCCGTTGAATTTACTGGGGGGTTGTTCATCATCATTTCCCCCTATTGGCCGCCGAGTTTTAAATACCGAGTAGAAATGCTACATTGACGTCCATTTCTTGCCTGTGTATCTTTGGGATATTTATTCCTCACGCTGGCTCCTGCACATTTGTGGATAGCATCGAAGATGCTCTTACCATGGCCAAACGCGAAGTCCACGGGAATCTAAAATGGACAGTGTATATTCCTTAATTGAAATAGATCCTACCCTTTACTACCCAATAGTTGTTGTAATAACCGTTACACGAAAATTTAATGGTTTCCTGAAAAATATTGTAGGTAGTGGAAAAGAAAAAGCATCAGGATAAGAAGAACACAGCCACACGAAGTTAACCAGTAACAAATATGCTAATTCGTTCGCATGAACAATACTCCCGTAAATCAAAGAAAAACGAACAAAAAAACAAAAAAAAAAAAAAAAAAATCACTGCTTCTTCTTCGATGACGCACTACTACTACCTTGCCTCGCGACCTTCGGCGGCTCCTTCTTCGCCTCGTTCTCCTTCTTGCTCAAAGCATCCGCATCCTGCTGCTCCTTGCGCTCCGCATACCACTGCCCCGCCTGCAAGACCAAAACGCCAACCAAAACCAGTGCCAGAATGGTATTACTCGCCGCCATGACCTTCAAGCTGTCTTCACGGCCGAGAACCTGGTCTGGCTCATCGTCCATATAAGGGACGCCATATTCACCCGAGGAGACGATGCGCAGGCCCTTGACGACATTAGCGATATAAACGATGACGCCGCACATGTATAAGACGAGGCTGGCGCCGTCGAAGAGCATGTTGGATTCAGAGGGCTTGTAGAGTTTCGCGATGAGGCCGGCGAGGCCGAGGAACATGACGATGTGGAGGATGCGCGGGATGAGGGGCGGGGAGGCGTGCATGAATTTCAGGTGGGTTTCTAGGAACGTGTAGTAATCGCTAGGCGTTGGTTTGGTGGACCATAAGATCGGGTAGTCGTAGGGAAACATGGAGAAGATTATGCCGAGGAAGAAGGAGGTGGCTGTTTTAATAATAAGAAGAGTAATCAGTAATCAGCCATGAAAGTTGTTTTGTTTTGTTCATGTTGATTTTCCAAATTCGTCGCTCAATGCGCCCCCGCTTGTGCTTGAATTATGATGCCAATTGCGGTTGGCATATGGGGGTTCTCGTTCGACGCTGGATCCTTGGGCGGAGGCGCGGTGATTTTCAGACTTACGGCAGACAATAAGGAAGGTCACGAAGGACCCAGCACTCGAAGGCATCTTTATATCTGTCTTGTCTCGGCTTGGTATGTGTGTGTGTGGAAGTGAATGCTGTCTCAATTGGATTTCTAGAACAGCGCTGAGTTATTCGTGGGTCGAGGCTGAAGTTCAGACAAAGAGAAAAGTTAGCATTCTATTCTTGGGCGAACGCGCGATCCAACTGTTGTACTTTGGGATATTCCAACAGCAAGATAGCTTACCGATATGTATCGATCCTCTACCCCCTGACTATGGCGATTGCGAAATCGAGGCCTTGAAATGCTCAGGCTGATAGCTTCAGGTTCGTTGTTGGTGGGCCGCGATAAGTGGATGGAGGGGAGCCGGACAGCAACCCAGGACACGTGGTCAGTGTAAGCTGCTCAGCAATCTGAAATCTACTGAAGGAGGGAGAAGCGTAGTGAGAAGTGGTAGATCGTGTGGATGGCGCGTTAATGATGTCCGGGCAAACCTCTAGCGTTGCGACCTGGGCATTTTCCCGAACGCAGCAGCCCTAAAGGCATCAATCACTACATCAGGCGGGTTCTAGTTAGTTGAACATGATTAGAAAATGAAAATGAAAATTTCTAATCATCACATATGCTAGAGCATGACTTGATATTGCACAGTACGACTAGACTGACTGGCTGTTGTGACCATGTCTGGAACCAGGACTAAAATATCATTGGTTGATCCTGGTCACAGATACATGTACTGTACATGCTGGAGATCGTGATACTATATATAATAGTCTGATTACAATCTAGTTCTAATTATATTCATTAAATAAAATTAATATTTATAATCTAATATTTATTTGTTTAATTATTTTAAGTAACTTTAAATATTAAATATTATTATTATGCTTCTTCTTCTTCTTCTTCAATTATAAACTGTTAGAGGTCCTCCTACTCCAGCCCCTAACCCAAAGTAACCTACACTAAACCATGATTAATAAGCCAGACGTCTTGGCGCGGGGACATAGTTACCTTAAGATGAAGCTTAACACTACTCTACTGACATTGAGAAATATTAATTTTAAGTTAAAAATATTTTACATCTCTTCTGGAAAGCTTCCTTTGGATTGACCCAGCGAAAATGGAATACTGAGGTCAACTGAGCTCTGGTAGACATGAAATATCGACCCCTGTCACGTTACAAATCTGAAGGCCTATTATCCGCCTCTCCAGCTCTACTCTACTGTACGGAGTACATACATACGAAGAAGATTCTGTTTGACAATATCTTTTGAACACAATGTTGCGGCCCCAGCCTCTGCGAACTGTTCTAGGATCTTGCGTGACATCGTCTAACTGTGACACATAAATCAATCGAACTCCCCTTGCAGAATATTTCACATCCAAATACCAAATAGGTACATCTACATGCATGGTTAACTCGCGATGCTATCTATGGTTCTTTGCATGATTTCTAATGGTGGGTGGTGCATTCCACTGCTCAGTGGTCCGTGCATCGAACAGGAAACAAGCTTAAATTTAAAGTTGAAACTTAATTTCAATTGCAAACTACATAGTATACGATCGCGCTACAATAGAGAGATTGGTGCTGCGCTATCATGTTTCAAATTCCAAGCTTTAGACGCGCGAACCACACATTGTACAGCCAAGAAAAGAACACAATGGTCTCGGCGCAGGACATCCGCAAATCGCCCAAGTTTAACGGGAGAACACCTTCTTCATCGAAGGATACACCGACACCTTTAGGACCTCACTCAGGACCGGTTTCTGATTCTTGTTCACCGAATACCGCAAGCTCTTAACGGGCCTCTTATCTCTCTTGTTGAACCAAGCTACGTGGACGAAGTCAATGCTGACCTCGAAACCTTCGCCTTGATCGTGCACCATAATTGCCGCCTGACGGTTTTTCAGCTTGCCAGCGAGATTGACTCTCTCCTCTGAACCCCATTTTCCTCCGAAGTTGGTATTAAATACGATTTGACCCTCCGCCCGACGGAAGGAAATCAAGAACATGATATCGTTCCCATTCCTGAAGGCCACCTGAGTATTGTCAATGGTGTCGGTCTGAATCTGGTTCAAATCGACCGAGGTAGAGTCGAGAATTATCACGCCGTCAGTAGTGAAGTCCACTTTAAGGTCAAGCGAGCTATTTTTATGGAGCCCTGCCGATGGAGGAGCGGGCCTAAGAAAGGTTAGTAAGGAGTGCTCATTATCATGACTCCGGGAATGAAACATACGGGTTGGTTGGTAGAGGCTTTGGCTTCTGCTTCAGCTTTGGATCAAGAGCTCCGTCAGGGCCACCTGCCAGGGATGGAATATCGCGGAAACCTTCGAATCCGGACAGAATGGTTGCGTCTTTGTGGTGTTGAGCGTTATTAAAGGAGCCAAGAACTTCAAGCTCGATCTTTTCCATAGCGAACCTGTCTAGTTCCCTTCCACGCTATTGGCCGGTTAGCATTTCGGTGAAGGGGTATGAAGCTGATAAGAACCAACCTGGTAAAGTCTCCAATACAAATTCTTTTGCAGAAATTTAGTGACAACGGCTTCTTCCAAAGAGGCCAAAATCCCCCTCTTAACACACTGAACGAGCACGTATGTGATCGAAAGATATGATGTGGCCTTCGATTCAGTTGCTTCTACGGAGGTGCAGTTACTACAGACTTCCTTCCCACCAATGATCGCCGGGAAACTGAAATTGTAAACTTCAGTAACATAGTCGCTTTCAGGGGTTCTTGGCTTCCCGTCTCCTGGAGCGAGGTATATCTTGATCTTAAACGGGTTTCCACCCAGTGCGTATCTATATGTTATTAGCCAAGGCTCTATCAGAGGAGGCAGTATGAACCTACTTCTTGTAACGGACGCTAAATGCGAAGTCATTTGATTTAACCCCGTCATCTGTTTTGTCACCGAGGGCAGGATTCTCCAACAATTCCGTCCGTGAAGCTCCGTACTTTTCGTTTATGGTTTTCCTGATGTCAGTCACATGTAGCTCCCTGTTATATGTGCCTCCAGAATTGTATTTGGAGTCCCATGTTTGCAATTCGGGATAGGTATAGCCAAAGTTTAAAACGTCTCTGGCGCCCTCAGGGGTCCAGCAAGTGCCCTTCTTGTCTGAATGGAAGGGGCGAAGCTTAGTTTGTGGAGTAATGGTGTCCGCAAGTCCGATGGCCTCTTGGAAGAACGTATTCTTGTCGGCGGTTTCAAACCATTTATCTGGGTTCAAAGCCTGCCAGATAGCCCACATGCGATCAATGTTGCTCGAGGGGTGTTAGTTACGAATGCACACTATTTTAAACTTAGAATAAGGCGCAGCTTACCAATGGTGAAGCCAGAAAAGAGGGTCAAATGTCGCCACAGGAATTTCAGACATATGTCCAGTAAAATTCCCTCCCACCCAGCCATGGACATTGTTATGGATATATTCTAGGTTGATATCCTTGCTGATGTCATCTTGCCCTTTAGCACGGAAAGTGGTAGCGAAAGATGGGTAATCCAATGGATGTGTGAGCAAACGGTACACCATTTCGGAAGCAGCTCCGTATTTCCCTCCGCCCATCCACCCGGGGCTCTTAAGTGCGATACCGACCTGGTTATTGTTGACCACACCGTTTTTCCACGTTTCCGACTCGGGGTTCTGACTGTCTTCAATATCTGGACTTCTACTCGTTCCGATACAAGGACCGAACTATTCGTACAATTAGCTAGGTCCCTCAGCAGGAGATTTAGGGTGCACATACATTAAAATACATCCCCTTGCCATCTTCACCGGCCCAAGGGTCGAAGACTTGGCCCACGCCTTCGGACAAAAAGGGCTCGTTTGTTGACATTTTAAACTGATATAGAGGGTTGTCCACTCTCTCTCTTTTGCCATTGGGGGTTGGAATCGTAGTAGTCGGGTACTTGGCGAGAAACGGCACTCTATGATTGGTGGCCCAATCCCAAAATGGAAGCCTCCACGAATCTGCTGCTTCCTTTAGCTCAGCTTGCCTGTCCTTTGAAAACTTAGGGATGATCTCCGTGATCATGTTCTCGTAAAGGAGTTGCTATGTTTCTCATGTTAGTTTTTCAGAGCCGAGAATCTCTGAAGCAAGAGGGCCGGATCAGGGCAGGACATACCTCCAACAACACAAGATACGGGCGATGCCATATTGGGAAAAGAATATTGTTATGAGTGCAATAACCCTTATCTTTGGTATCTTCCATGTTGGTGTCTGGCTCATCGTATGGAACGTAAGGTTGGCCATGGATACCTTGAAGAATGTTAATAATTACAAAGTTCACAAGTACTGTTAACATTGAACACTTACCAGCGACTTGAAAGAAGGAACCTCGCTCTCTTGGTGACATATTCATCAAATTGCGCCATGCCATGACAAACAAGTCCACTTGATCCGCATTTGCCTTGTTGTTGCTCCATTCGTCGATTTCTTGACGGATTGGAGCTTTCTTCTTCTCGGGTACGGTACCGGCTTTGATGCCTGTAATTGCGTAGTACTCATAGGGGCGTTTGCTGAGGTATTCGGGTGGTTTGTAATTAGTTCCGGCCATGTTGCTTGGAGTGCCAATGTCTCTGGATGTGGGTGATGAAAGGTTTGAAAGGGAAGAACTTCTGGAGGGACCTCCGAATATTTGGCGAAGCATAGATGAGTTTTCCATGGGTTACTTATGGCTTAGGAAACTGGGTAAAATATATATCTTGCCGATGTAGAGTAGAACGTACCAGATATGGGACCCGAAAAGAGAACCGTTCTTTTGTACTACATCCCACGCCGCATTTAAGTTTGCCTCAATTTTGAACACACAAACGGGAGCAGCCAATGATGGTGGAATCAATCCACATCGAAGGAAGGGAACTGCTGGGGTATGCCGGGGATAGGCACTCAATGCTCATCTTTGATAAAAAGACCCCCGCTTGGGGGAGTAAGATAAGATCTGAGCTTTCCGTGATGCCTTGGAAGCGCATGAGCAAGGCCCCGGTACATTTGTTAAAGCCCAACGCAACTGCGTCCCCAGCACAATTGTTACGCTGTGGTGGCTTATCGGGGTGCCATTTTGAGGGATCCTTCGCCAGCCTCTCTGCGGATGATAGAGTTACTAGCTTCTCATAGCTCCAATTGATCCGTTCTCTGAACAGACGGAGGAAGAGCGGGAACGTACACGCCTCTCTCACTGCAGTTGAGAAACTGAATGTACTCTGGCTGGCTATCCTTGACCCAATTCACCAATTATGAACATCTGAAGACTTCATATCCATGCTGCTGCGCGCCATTTAGCTCCGGTGAAGTTGGAAACCAAAATTGGTTTGTTAGACGATTTGGATCTCGCCTGGACACAGAGGTTCTCCTGCATGCATGTCTTTGGGTTGCTCCAAATTTGGTCTTCAGCCTTGCGTCATCATCTAAAATTGAGTGGATGGATGACACGCTTTTGAACTCAGTGCAAGGAGCCAAGATAGATCATCACCTTCACCTGAATTGAGTAATTAGCTTACACAGCTAGCTGCTTTGGAAACAGTTCGGTCTGATTGTCAAGTAAGGTGTCCAAGCCCACGGATTGAGAGACCTGCGAAATCCAGATGCGATTTGGCATGAAGATAGAGGTCCTCTAGGAGCTACGGAACGGGGAAAGTCTCCACGTAGTTAAAATATGCATGGAATCCGCACAATTCTTTGCCCAGAGAGTTTCGGCACCCCGCGCTTCGCCAGCCCCTGCCCCGACTCAAAAAGCAGGTTCGGTTCAATCCATGTTTTTACGATTTTGTGGGCCTGCTCCTGCTGATCTTCTGCAGTAGCAATGAGTTCCAAAACGGGTGAGCTTCATCTCACTATACCCAGGTAAATTCACATTCCCCTTTTTTGAGAATGTGGTTGAAGGTAACGAGCTGAAGAAGTAATAGTGTCCTCCGTTTCCTCGATCTCACATTTCGTAATTTAGCCTCGCAACATTTGAGCCGAGCCAGCCAGCCCATCCACCGCTCAGCCCGCCAGCTGCTTTGCCACTAGCTTGGCAAGTTCGAATTGGCCTTTTTTTTTTTTTTTTTTTTTTTTTTTTTTTTTTTTTTTTCGGATGTCATATTGCCAGTGTTATCCTACGACTCAAAATGATGCCGGTATGTGCTTGCGGGAGGACCGCTCTGAGACCTCTGCGAAAGCCGCAAGGGCCTCTAGTTTGAAGCTTTTCGTGGAGGTTCAAAACAGCATCCAGCTCCGCCAAACCCCGCTCGAAAACAGTGAGGACTTAGGCCAATTAACTGAGACAAGTTGCATACCAACTCTAGCTACCTATTATTATTATTATAGCTGACCCTCAGATCGAACCATCTGGCTGAATCACATCACACATTAGCTGATTTCTAATCCTTAAGCCATACCAGGTACTCCGTACTCTGTTGTGAATCTAGAGTTTTAGGACATGTGGAAATCGTTCTTTCTGCACTAGACTCACGTTTAAAGCTGAAGCCGCAAATTACCTAGTTCAAATTCAGTCTCCAGAACTGCTCAAATATCTCGACTTTCCTCTGGGCCGGAGGCGGGTCGAACATCCAAAAAACATAAAATAAAATAAAATAAAATAAATAAAATAAAATAAAAATAAAATAAAATAAAATAAAATAAAAATAACAATAAAAAAGAGAGAGAGAGAAGAGAGAGAAAATGAAGAATAGAATGGAAAAGAAAAGGAAAAAAGAGCATTCAGGTCTCCAAGCCAGGGATTTCTTTTTTCTTACCTTTCAATGCATCATGGCTCTAGTTCACTACACTCTCTTTTTGTTCAGACATCTCGTTTTCAGCTCTTTGTTAAACGGGTGCTCGTTTCTTTTCAGCTTGATCCAAATAACATCATCATAAGCTACTGTTGAGGCTGTGGAATGGGTAAAAGCACAACAGCATGCTGAGGAGTATACAAGCTTAAAGAAATCGACCATCCCTCCCTCTATTTCATCTTTCTCTCAAAATTCCGGGGCTTTAAGTTATCTGTACAAAGCTATATATTGACAATGTTGATATTTCCTGACAGATCTGGAGGAATAAGGTTACTTTTAGAGTTAAAACTAGTCCAAATAAAGTTAAGAGGTTCCCTGCCTATCGATGATGAGGCAACCGTAACGGACAATTGTCAACAGCCGATAAGTTGTGCTATATATTGAATGTCGCATGTAGAGAGATTTCTCTCTTCGACACAATGCACCCATAGCTAGCTTTAGCTACTTCCTTCTAGCCGTGCTGATGAAGTAGGCTATCACAGACCCTAACATTGAAGAGCGGAAATTTGCATTTTGACAACCGAAAGAACCTCAAGGACGGCTCTAGACTTACCTACCAGACGAGAGAGAGAAACTGGAGTAAGGAGAATGTCGCGGATATGACAACATTTCCTTCACCACTGGTGCTCCCTGGCGACAATATTGCCCTAGATGCGGACTATCCTCACCAGAGCTTTGACTCCTGGCTTCGTGAAGAGGATAGGAATGAGATTGCGTCTAGGAAGAATGTTGTTCATGTCGCTGCTCCTCCCGATATTCAGCCTGATGTCTCATTTATCTATCAATGGGATACTTCGCAAATCAAGCGCGATACATCCGTTCCAACTCTAAAGGTTGAAGATGTTTTGAATTCTCTTGAAACATTCTACCTTGGCTTGCCGGTCAAACTACAGCCAAATCCAATCCCGGTCTCTTTTACAAGCTGGGAAAGTGGTGGCACACGACGAGGTCCAAAGACCAAAACTAAACAGGAGGAACCCGAGTATACCAGGTTTAATATCGAAATAGAATGCGTGCGAATTCGAACACGTGCTGCACCAGACGAAATTTTCCAACGACAGTTAAAACCTCGACGACCTTCTCGATGCTGCAATCAGCATTCTGCTCAAAAATGCGAACGCACTAATATTGATAAACAAAACTTCTATGAAAGCGCAGACGATACCTTTGTCTGCGGTAGAGCTTACGGTGGAAGCCGTGTTGCAGTGGTTTCGGCCTCGAGATATAACCCGATCCTAGATGGCAAGCATAATGTCGACTGTGAACAAAGCTGACCAGCGTGACACTATAAAGACTACGTTGTGAAGTCCTCCTGTACTGACACTTCAAGGCCCAAAAAGAGAACCAAGTTTTCAAGTTCATCAAACCAAGATATCGCATCCAATGACGACACATCATCTCCCTTACCCGCCGCGTTGTTTGCACACAAGTCTTTACCCCCTCTCGACCTGCTGCCAACCACGACGCAATTGGTAGGTCTCTGGCTAGGCTGCGTTCGCCGAACGGCGAGCCATGAACTTTGCGACTGCTTTGGCATTGATTACTGCATGTACTATGCTTGCTCGATGCAAGGAAGTACTCCGCTTCCAGAGGACGCGAGACAACCGCCGTACCTCTGGCCCGTATATCTCGCGAAAATGCTGCATGCACGGGTACGACTGCGAAAGATCGCTATCTCGCCCCCTCTATCATTCTGCAAAAGGCACGGCGAGATACATTTATTCGCAACGTTTGCAGCGTGGATCGCCAGTAGATTAGACAGGATATGAAGTTTGGCATGGATTTTTCACCCAGTGGTCGTGTGTTATATCTTCCTTTAGATTCCAGACCACGATTCCCCCCCGAGATTTATGGGTCATATATTCCGTATATCGCATCCAGTTGTCATCCCGACGAATATGTTACAACTTCTATAGAGTATGGCCCGTGAATAGTATTATTGTAGATGCCTCCTATAGATCCCGAAGGGAGATATCAGAATTGCGATCAGGCGAAGAAACACAACAAATTTATTGGACGGGTTCCTCGAGGCAATTTCAAAATCCCAAGTCCATGGGTGGGATAGCACAATTATTTTTATAATGATAATAGGTCACTGTAGCTTCTACTCTGTTATCCCACAGAGCGACCCGAGGTGGTATTTCGGTATCTCATGCAGGACTCCGGGAGGTAATAAAGGCCAAAGCTGAATATAGATGAGAAAGAACACAAGAGGTAGCGAGAAGTAGAGCAATACACAAACAATATCTCGCGCCTCCACCATTTTGTAGCCACCCAACTCCGTATTCTTTCTGCTGCCATCCCCCCAAACACCAGGAAAGCACATTTCCAAAGAGAATGCTTAAAGTTAATCGAGACAGGATATATCTAGTATCAAATACTAGAAAAGGTACTCTTTGAATAAAGTCCTTAAAAACGACGGACGAAGCCGCCAGGCAGGACGGGTTAAGAAACAGCATGGTCATCAGAGTTAGGAAGCGTATAGATAGAATAGGAAACTAGATAGATGGAAATGGAAAGCAAAAATGACCTAATAAAACCCCTTTCCCGGTCACCCAAGCACCGCTATATACCAGGAGCAAAAATGGACGAAATGCAATTCGCTAAACGTAGCCGGATCATAAGTAGTATGTGTAT
The DNA here is from genome assembly GCF_000003525.1 of Blastomyces dermatitidis ER-3. Lineage (NCBI taxonomy): Eukaryota > Fungi > Ascomycota > Eurotiomycetes > Onygenales > Ajellomycetaceae > Blastomyces > Blastomyces dermatitidis. The sequence goes on from NW_025544785.1 coordinate 1,006,381, forward strand.
AATCGTATGAAATAGCCCGTTTCGCGGCCGGCCGGGAATATTAGACCGCAAAACGCTAGTAGCATAAATGATGCTAGGGAACATGTAGAGTATGAAGGAAATGTCTGTGGTTGCGCTGTGGATAGAAGATGGTGTAAAAGAGATGTTATCGTTGATACCTAGGGAGTAGTTCTATAGTTGTCAGTGATCGAGCCAAATCCTCCTCGGTAAGTATTGGCGCCGACGGCACATGTCGACATTCTGAGACAATTGGAGGACTAGATGCGTCCATGGAGTGACTCTGTTCAAGTTCCGGCGAACTTGCCTGGGCGAGAAGTCGCTGCCTCTCAAGCTCTTGCTTATCATCCAGCGGGCCAATCCGTGTTCTCGCGGGGTCGCTACTACTAGGTGATGTAGGCGGAGAAGGTGACATATTACCTACATTGGACCGAGGAGCAAAGGTTATTGTATCGATGGAGGGAGCGGAGGCTGGAGAGTCACGGCTGGGGAATTGCGAAGTAAAGCGACTGGGAGGGTTTCCGAAAGGACTATCTACTTCAGATAAAATAGGGGCTGAGGGAGCAAATGCCGGGGTTGCCGTTGACGGACCGCTTTCCGCTACACCGTCTTGTGATGGACTGCTAGGGAGAAGTGATTCCTCGGCTCTTCGTAGTCGGGTCTTTTCATCAACCGCTTCTTCAGGAAGCGCAGGAGGGATAAATCGGGGAGGGTATGGTGATTGCCTGTCTGGAGGACGGCCTCGCCAACCGCTGACTTCATCATTTTCGTAACCGTTTTCATAAGTATAATCGTGGGAATCATATTGGTGTGCGTAAGACTGTTGCTGGTCGTATTCAGCTGCGTCGTTAGGTTGGACAGCTTGAGGGGTAACCGGATGACTGTCCCCTGTGGGATTCGCATCCGATGTTTGAGGTTGGCGTTTACCGGAATCCTTCGAGCCTATCACAACTTCAAAAATGCAGGCAACCACACTTTTCTCTCGTCGCACTTGGTCAGTGTCAACGATGTTATTTGCCCAAGGAGACGTAATCGGGTTACGCCCTTTTTCCGATAGAGTTAGTATTTGGCCATTAGGACTATAGTTGTAATTGCTTGAGCCCGTCATCATATTTAAGCGCGGAATAAAACGGTCTTGGCCAGCCAATTTCCCGCGCAAATCCATTACCACCTCGAGATAATATCGGAAACTTATCATACCACCGGGCACATGTGTGATAGTCGGAAAAGTATCCTCTGGGATCCTGATAGATGTCTTTACGGTCGCCGTCAGGGTGGCGGGGTCCACAATCAACGGGGCAAAAATTTGGGACAGATCCTTTCGGAAGACGCTACTGGACCTTGTGGCCCCGAAAGAGAGTCCACCCAACCCGGTACGAGACTTTGGGTAATAGTCCTCGAATACCGGTTTGCCTTTATCGGTATGTCCCACTGGAATTGCCGGGTGGAGGTCTATCCTCCCTTGCCGATAGAGAGTGATAATAATCCCATTTGGGCTTCGGATAGGTTTCGTGTGCTGTATTGTGATCTTCACTGGAAGGACGTCGCCCGGAACGCCACCAGGTCGCGACAACTCTGTGGTAGCTTTAATTGTCCTTTCTATGGAGGAAGTATTCGTGCTCAGCGAGTCATCGTTCGCGACGCTCGGACTTTTCGCGGAATTTGGCTCGCTGATCACTTGAAAACTTTGGGTGCTGTTGCTCATGCAGCTCGAATTGCTCTGCTCGCTAGGTACGGGGCTGAGCGGTGGTCTATTCTCACTTCCGTTAGGAGCTGGTTCAGCAAGAGTTGAGTTTTGCGCAATCTGTTCACGAGATGCTGATTTCGTCTTGGATCGCGCCTTGGATCTTCTTATGATCGGTTCAAGAGAGATGATACGGGGTTTAGGAACGGGCAGCGGGGCAACGTCGATGGTTTCCAGAAGCATAATCCGTTTGTCGCAGGACATGGTAGGTGATATAGTGGTAGGTCGCGTTAGAGTAGATGTTAGCATATAGGATATGGTTCCACGCTCAAACTAAACAGCCGGTCAGCATATGCATGTCTAGCGCTCACAACTCTCAAAGGGACAGTGCGCAATCTTTTTGGTAAGAACAGATATTTCATTTTACATACCGTAATGCTGCTGGGCAATCGATAAGCCGGAAATGCCATTTCAAACTTGAATTTGTATATTCCCTCAACGAGGCGACCATCTCCACAGAGGACAATTTCGTCTTCGAAAAGCGAAGCAAATCCATTTCCCAAGTATTCACCGTACCTTTTACCACGTCCTGGACCCAGAAAGCCAGATTCCTCCAAGGCATCTCCAGGCGCAACCGCAGTTTTATAGACCTTCACATATCCATGCAAGCAGAGAACTAGGTGTGTTATGCGGACCGGTTTCACCACCTTCAAGACCACGCAGCCTTTCACCAAGTCGCCAGAAAAGTACGCCTTGTATGGCTCATCCAACTGTATATAGAATTCAGAAATAGTCTTAATCCGGTTGCTAAAGCGATCTGTAAACTTGGATATTATGGACCGGTTCCGAGCAGACGAAGGAGTGGAGGGCCTGGGAAAGGGATCAAACGACATGGCAAATCACCTGTATATCGTCCCCATACACACAACGGCTCGCATGGGTGTTCGAAAAAAAAAAAATTTCGTGGGAAGGAGAAGGTGAGCGCAAAGGGAGGCTCGATGTTGGTTGTAATGAGGGCCTGTCCAGGCAGTTCACTCGCGCCACGCTGCGGGATGCGCGGTACGGTACCAGGCGGGAGGCTGTACGAGGGCGTCGTCAATTCTTACGACGCTGGAGGAGGGCTGGAGGGAGCAAGACTCTCGCGAGCTAGATACGGGGAATGCCGCGCTGCTGGCCCTGGCAGACAGGCCCGGGTATTGTAGCAGCGGTGCTGCAGCAACTCGACAACTTGTCAGGTGTAGGAAGAGTACGGGAGAGTAGTCGATATGGGTAACGGTCATGGTCCCGGGTAAACGGAGCATTCGGAGCGACCCTGCAGGATGGGCTAGTCAGAAGGAACGGACGGCATCTCATAAGACCAGCTGCTCCGTGGATTGCAGAGAGGAAGAGCAGCGGTGGTTATGGTGGGAGAAGGAGGAGGAGGAGACGGGGGTGGTGGTGGTGGTGGTGGTGGTGGTGGCAGTCGTGATGGAGTGTGGCCTCGGGCTTGTATCAGCGCGTTTGCGGGCTGTAGCGCAGATTTGGGGGCGTTAGTTATTTAGGCCTACCTGGGCTGGTCGAGAGGAGACTCTCACAAAAGCTATCTGCCACTCCTGTTATGTTTATATCGCCACTGCTTTTCATTGCAGCTGTTGTGTTCTATCATTACTTCTATCTCAGCGTCTAGAATTCTTATTTATTGTTACTTTAAACGGAATATCAATATTCTTTGTTTGCTTCTGCTTCTCTGTCCTTTTTCGTCTTCCTGCATCAGCGTATATGCCAACATTCAAAGACGAAGCAGAACTAGTGTTGCGTGCAATTATTCTTATTATTACAGAGGTTATTTGTGACGCAGCTGCGCAACCTGGCGATGGGGCAGTTCTCCGGTCAGACAAAGGTTTGCCAGGGGCGGGCGTGGTTATGGACCTTATGGTCAAGCTTTTTTGCCAATGTGAAAAGCTTGGGAGTCTTGTTGATCGGATCGACAATCGGGCTCCAGTTTCTCCCCATTTGTCTGCAGCCGCCGTTAGTAACTTCGGGGGGATCAGAACGCAGGAAATAATATAATTGCTATAGAAAAGAACGCGGTGAAATTAATCAATGGAAATATTGGAATACGAATACAGCCATCCTTCTGTTTCCTTCTCGCCATTGGGGGCAAATTAACAAGATTTAAAAAGGAGCAGGGGGATATTAATCATTGAGCGGCGAGGACACAACCTCTCCTCCCCCTCCCCCCCAACAACCCTGTGCTCGCTTGGTGGGACCTCTGCTTCGCCAGCTTTAACTGGTGGCTCTTTCACCCCAGGCAAGTAACGACTCTGGGCCTAGGCGATGGTCAGGAAGAAGCACAATCCCAACCCACAACTGGCTACTGGGACATGGTTGGGACTAAAAATAACCGAACGAGGTATCTGATTTGGTGTTGCTCGAGGGAGCAATGAAAACAATCAAATTATCATATCAACCCCAAGGAGCGTTTGAACTCAGAACATGGTGGGTGGGCAATCTTTTTGTCAACAAAAGCATCGATTCGTGGAGCATCCAGTTAAGCTTCAGCGCCGCTGTCGGGCGAGAGAACGCCATGGCTTGGCGATAACAAGCATTTCCTCTCACGGTCAAGACGCTAGTTGATTTTAATTAAGATTTTTGCGTGCTTCTCCGTCCTCCTCCTCGGATGGTTGTGCAGATGGTCCTCATTCCATCCCTGGTTCGTCGCGGTGATTTTTTTACCCCTGGAAACAACCAAAGTGGTTGTCGTGCTTGAAATCGACGCCCTGTTTTATTTTTCGTTTCCTAAGCAAGATATCAACTCTGCTTCCTGTTCTTAGTTGAAAAGGCGCATCGATGAAGGGTCAAGACCTCTAAAACCAAGCGGGCTCACAATACATTATTGATTGCCTCTGCCATACCATTTTAAATCCAAGTCCACTAGTCGGGTACACACGCATAGGCTTGTTCTCTACCGGGCAAGATATAAGCACAGAATCATAACCAACATCTCGGCCATGAAGCTCACTACCGCAGCTTGCATGATTGAGCAATCGTCCAATCGAAATCATAATCAAGCGAGCCAGCTGACTGGTCTATTCCAGCTAGTTATCCCAGCCAAACAAGTAAAACCCCCTACTACCGGGTGCTAAGAAGCTCGCGCCTATTATTAAAGTGGTTCACATACGCCGTAAAGAGCGCGCAATAATGGCTAAAGGATACTATCCCTACTACGGAGTACATGTACGGTACATACGTAGTTACATCCAAATCAGGGTGGGAGCTAACGAATTTGTCACGTGATTTATATATATATCCTGAGTCCTTCCGAGCTTATTCTTCACTCCTCTAGCCAACACTGTTGATAGTTCGCCAAAAGCCCAGTAGACGTCTGTAATCCAAGATAAAATGACATCTGAAGCCGGCGCACAAATATCTCAATCGCCTGCGTCAAATATTGCCGCTGCCCTTCAGGATGGGAAGACGCACCTGCTCTTGGCCGCAAGCGGCTCCGTTGCCACCATCAAATTACCGCAGATTATCGCCGCGTTGAGCAACTACCCTAACCTCTCGATCCGTGTCATCCTTACAAAGTCCGCAAGCCACTTCCTCGATGGGCAGTCTGCTGAACAGCCTACGGTATCATCTCTAGCCCTGCTCCCGAACGTCGATTCGGTCCACCAAGATGAGGACGAGTGGGTAGAGCCGTGGACGCGGAATGCAAATATACTTCATATAGAGCTACGCCGTTGGGCGCACCTATTGGCAATTGTTCCTATGTCTGCCAATCTATTGGCCAAGGTGACAGGGGGACTCTGTGACGACCTCCTGACAAACGTCATTCGTGCTTGGGACATAGACCCTCTAAATCCGACGAAGCGGCTAATTATTGTTGCGCCATCAATGAATACCATGATGTGGACCCATCCGTTGACTGCGAAGCAATTAGCCATACTCAACGATGAGTGGAAATGGTTTGAAGTGCTTCCACCTCAGTCAAAAACTTTGGCATGTGGTGATACTGGGCAGGGAGCCATGTGCGATTGGAAAGAGATCGTCGGTGTGATTGAGAAACGACTTGCCGCCATAGATACTAGCTTGTGAATCTAACCCCAGACGGAAACATTTCAAATATGCACCCTGCCATTATTTTGACACTTCGCTTTCTCACGTTGATTATCGGCGCAATGCAATGGTTTGAACGCCTTATCCATAGGCTTACTTTCACTTTCGTATAAAGGGCCAGTTTATCTTCCGCAAATCCTTAAGAACTATAGCTTCAGCACTCACCACGGCCGATGTCACACTTCTGATTTTTAAACCCGAAAAACTCAGTTCCACAGCGGCCCTTCCGTTCTTAAATCAAAGATGTACTGTTGCGCGATATCTCCACTACTTGTGGAGGCATTGACAGACCTGAATCTAGTAAGGGGAGGCCTATACTCATGACGCATTCATGGTTATTTGTCGGTTGGTGGATACGAGTACGGCAAAACAATCCGGGATAAAGAGCGCTTTCATGCCGGATGTACCGTCAACAAAAATCATGCTTACCCATTGTGCGACACACACATTCGTCCACCCCTACAAAAGGAAGAAAAAAAAATCACTATTGCCTGAAATTTTATTATAATGACTCAAGTACGTAACCTCGTTCGCCTGTCGTGCACCATGGTTGGATGTTTCTACTCCGTACAGTGTTTGAAGGTTCCATACCTCCTGGCTCCAGTCAAACTAAACGAACACTCTTAAAATCTCGTAACAAGAGGACGTCTGTCACATACGAACATAGGGAGTGGAAAATAGGGCTTCCCTTCCGCTCAGCCGTACTCAAGCCACTATACAACATGCCCAACCGCATGTCGAGCCTCCGAGTTGTTGCCGTTTCAAGAGTGATGGTCGCGCGACGCGAGGGTGAGTGCGGGTGAGTATAGTATGGGTGTGCTGGGTGAAGACATGGGTGAGATTGAACGACACTGTGTGATTGCAGGTAGGCTAGGAGGAATTTCCTGCCCTACCTCAAGAACTACTTAACTTAGACTGGACGGTCTGTAAAATCGAGATTAGTTTTTCTTTTCTTGGAGGATAACGTTATTGTGTGTTTGTAATCTATCTACACGAGTTACACTAAGGGCCTGTTCGGTGACCCCGTCCAGGGCTGTATAAGTCCGTACAGTGCCAGCTTGTATGGCCCTGGACGGGGTTATACACGCTAACCTGGCCGGATAAGGCCTTCTGTTCAGTAGATTCTGTGTATAACTCCATACAACTCGCCAAGCACGCCAAGCTGGCAGTCAGATTCATATTATAGAGTTCAACAGTGTGTTTAGTTGAAAAAGTGGTAGATTTAAACCTGTTAAATGTACTGTATACACTGGAATGAGTTGTGATATCTGCTGACACATTTCAGTGTGGCTGTATAATGTTCAGAGACCTGCAAATATCATCAAAAATCAAGAATCATAGTGAGCAATCATGATAATGCAATCTGAGAGGCAATATGACAGTTATCTATGTCATAGACAGCAGTTAATAAGGCTTGCCACTGCAGAAGTAATCAATTTGAGACTTATTAAATTTTATTTTTTACTAATATTTGATATTATTATTATTATTATTCTTTAATTATAAATATACACAGTCAGAGACTATAATATTTACCTGAGAACTTTTACTTCTCAGAGGTTTTTTAAAATCTATACAATTAATTATACATTTATCAATATTAAATATGCAAGTTAGAAAATTTCAGCTCAGAATATATAAATCTTTTACAAATTACAGTATTTTTAACATCTTTTAAAAGAATTTAAAAGAGAAGAAAATCAATAATAATAATTTATTTACACTAAGTTTCTACTCATATAAATATCTATAGCAATGAAATAACTATTTAATCATTAAAAAGAGTTCAGAATTAAGCAGATTTATTCAAAAAATCATGTTTTAATCTTTATAAAGTGTAAGAAATTCTGCTTCTATGTAAGAATAAGTAGACTGACCGTGTGACTGTATCTGAGATCAGAATCAAACTTTACAGTTATTATATTATTTAAAAGTATTACTTCTGATCATAATTTATATTCATTACATTGATCTCAAATCATGTTATTTCAAATATTAAAGATCTCAGATTTACTTTTCAAATAAAAATCTAGTCTTAGATAAAGAATATATTTGAATTCTTAGTCATATTTTTATTCTGATCTCATTATTGAGAATGATATTAAATAAGATCATAAAATCATTTCTCACTTACATAATATTATAACATAGTACTTATTTATTGAAAATTTAACAGAGAGTGTTATTAAATATTATTACTTTTCTTAATACAGATTATAATTTATATAATTTTAATTATGAAAAAAATATAAAATACAAAAAAAAAATAAAAAATAAAAAATAAAAATAAAAACAAGAAAAAATCACAATAAAAAAAGAAAAAAAAAGAGAAAAGAAAAAGAAAAGAAAAAGAAAAAAATAAAAAATAAAAATAAAAAAATCAAGATCACAGAGTTATAGTATTTTTAAAATACTTACTTCTCAGAGTTTTTATAATATTTATTATCAATTATATATCTCTTATAGTGAGAATAACACAGCTGTGATAAGTCATTATCTTAATATTATCTAATAAATAATCAGTATATATCTGTATAAATGTGAATAATTAGAAAACATACACTTAAAAAGTATGATCAGAGTGAACTCTGCTATCACTTGAATAATATTAAGAGTAGAACACTGAAATTGATGATTTCTCTCATTAATTTCACAGATAAGACATGTAAAGATAATCTTAAGAAATATAAAATTCTTCAACTTCTGATAAAAACAGATCTCACAGAGAAACTCTATTTTCATAATATCAGAGACTGAGTATTATTAAAAAGTGTTACTTTCATATAATATATATACACTTACTGCAGTGATTCATTCTCTGTACATATAACTGAGAGTTACAGCTTTTTCACACTGCACAGCTCTCTCTGAGATGCTGCTATCAGTTTATAACTCACACAGTCTCTCAGTTCAGTACATACTGTGTGTATACAGCTCTGTATACTGAGACTATATTAATTATTATAATCTGATATGATACTCACTTTTCACAGATCATATTTCATTTGAGAGAGAGAGAAAAGATATGACTATTATTTTATTAAGAGAGAAATGAATAATTAGTATTATTAAATATAATTTAATTCATCTGTATTTAAAATTTGATTAGTCTATACTCTTCAATTTAAGAGTTTCTAAGAGTGTTTTAATAGTTTTCATATCAGCTTAAACTTAGTGATGAATTGAAGAAGAAGAGAAAAGAGAGAAGAAAGAAATGAGAATAACTTATCTTTATAATATAAAAACAGAGAATTGCTGTAATTATTCTCTCTAGTAATAAAGATCTGTTTTCTGCATGTATCTCTGATATAGATTATATAATAAATGTATACAAAGAATATCAATAGTGTATGTATTAAATGAAGATAATATTACTATATAACACTGTAGCTGTTTCTGTACATCTCTGAAAGCTGTTAATAGTTTCTTTATCTCTTTATATTTGATAAGTTAATAATATATTCTGATGCACTTTTTCTTCTATTATTATCATCATTATCATCATTATCATTATTATTATTACTATTATCATTATTATCATCATTATTATTATTATCATCATTATTATATTATTACCTGTCTTCATCTCTCTCTCAATACTTATTAAAATTAATTATATCATCTCTCTTTAAATATTCTGCGGTTCTGTGAACCATCAAGGCGCGTGAGCACTGTCATAGATTGAAGAGAGAGAAGAAGAAGATATTCAAGTGCAGAGAGACAGATTATAAAATATGTTATAATATTTTAAAAAGACTCTGTAAGAAAGTAGAATAATAATAATTTTAAGTAATACTTCTGATAGATTTAGACTGAACTAAGTATAGAAATAATACAGATAACACTGTCTGTGAGAGATTAAAAAAGAAGATAGTGAAGAGTCTTATACAGTAGTAATAAGATCAGAAGAAGTTCTGAAAATGATTTAAGATTAAGATAAAGAGAAAGAGAAAGAAGAAGATTATTACTATAAATAAGTAGTAATAGAAGAAGATTGAGAAGATATTAAAGTAAGAGATAAAGAAGTTAAAACTGATAAGTTTTTTATTAAAAAATAATGATTTTTGATAATACTTCTGTTCTCTAATTAATTAGCAGAAGCTGGCAGAGAAGAAGAGAATTGAGACTTTATTCAGATCTTGAATGTACTCTATGATTCAGAATATTGAGAAGACAGCTCTGCTCTTTGAGTATGTTAATCTGCTTATCACTGAGATGGAATCTGAGGCAGCAGATCAGAAAATGCAGGATTTTAAAGTACAGATTAATCTGACTGAGAGAAAGCAGTGAGAACTCTTCTCTGAGAAGACAGCAGAGAGAGATTTTAAGATAATTATTATCTCAGATGAGAAGAAGAAGAAGAAGAATAAGAATAAGAAGTAAATTATAAAGAATGATGAGAAGAATAAGAAAGAGAAGAAAGATAATAAGTAGAAAAAGTTTTTTTCTTTTTATATTAGTTAGTTATAAGTTTGTAACTATTAGTTAATAATTGAAATTAATTTTAAGTTTTCAAAAATTATTGTACAAGTTGTAATCAATTATCAATGTCAGGAATAATATATATATATATTCAACTATCATGTCATGTCACTATAATATATAAGTATTAACATTTTTTCAATATTGATATTTATAATATTAATATATTTTTAATGATATCATCTGATAATATAATTTGATAACACTCTCTTTCATAATATTAATATATTTCAAGAAATATGACAGAGATTAATCAAGATTATTTATTTACTTTTATATATTAATGATATTCAATCTGAGTTAGTACTAAAATTATAACTAAGCTAAGAAAGAAGATTATTTTCTCTTATATTAATTCTTCTTACACACATCAATGATCAGTTATTGAAAATAAATTATTATCTTTCTTAAATTATTATCATATCTTCTGAATTTACTTCTTTCACTTCTTTTACTTCTATTGAAGATTTACAAACTCTTTAAGAAATTACTGTAAATTACAAAGTCTATATTATTTATAATTTAACACAGAATACTCTCTTTCAATCATGATAAATAATCACTTCATTCTTTATATCTGATTTCAGGTTATAAAATTTATGAAAAACTTAACATAAACACTGAGATGAACTATGAAATAATTATTAATAGATTGTATTATAGATTACTGAAGAGTCATCTCTCTACTACAATCACTGTAACTTTATTCAGAAATATTCATTATAAACTGATTATAACTCTGAAGAAATTTCTTAACATCTGAAGTCATCAGAATGCAGATAATAAAAGAAAAATAATCAGAAAATTACTACTGAGCTGATAAGTTACTCTATCAGATAATGATTTTTAATAATATCAACTTTCTAATTTGAAGAAAATTATGTGAAAATAATCATATATTAGTACTCTGATTTCATAACTCTTATCTGATAACTTCTGTAAATAATTACTTTGTATATATATATCTCTGAATCTTTCTCTTCAATCAATTGAAAACTTTGAATTCTAAATACTTCTTCAAATACTTAATTCAAATCTTCATATTTCACATTGATTCTGTCTTCAGTTCAATCTTGAGATATACTATAAAGTTAATATACAATATCTAGAATCAGAGTTGAAGAATCATTAAAGAGTGTCTCTCACAGTGAATGTATAAACTAGTATAAATAATCTTACATTTATAAGAGTTATATATTATTACATTGATAAGAACTGAACTTATTAAGAGATATTAATTGAATTTAAATCATTGATCAGTAGTTATACTGAGAATTATATAATAGAGATATTAATAACTGTGATTAAAAATAACTATTAAGATATTAGTCTCAGTCTTCTTACAATTATAACTGATATTACTGTGAATAACTATACTATAATGAACAGCTTAGAGTAAAAATTGACTTTGTATTTCTGAAATAATAAACAAGGTTATATTTTCTGCATTGCTCATGTGATTCAACTTGTGATGTAAACACTGATAAAGAATCTTAATATTAAGATAAAGAATAATGAGATGACTGATTCTTGAGATGAGAATGAGATAAAAGTGATTACTTAAGTAACTTTTATATTCACTTTATAAAAGATAATATTTTTTAATAACACTTTTTAATATTGCTTTTTAATAATGCTTTTTGATAACACTACTGTTAATTTTGAATAGATTAACTAATAATTTAAATATCACAGATTTAAAATATTGCTAATATAATTTATATCTTCTCTAAACAATAATAATAATTTCATGATATTCAATAAATAAATAAATCAGTTATATTACTGAATATGATACAGAATATTAGAATATAGTGAAGTTTAATATATAAGATAACTGTTCAGACTGTTTGATTGTATCAGATAATTGATTATTAAGTATAATACTCTGATTGAGAAAAGATTCAGATATTGAAACTTTCTGATATGAAGTAACTCAGTTGAAATATATGATTGATTTACTATTTCAGTTTTATAAGATAATAAGACAGTCTCAATTACTCATATATCAATACTGCAGTCAGTCTGATAAGTGTATAACAGTTTATTTACTCATCTTGAGAAGCAGTTGAATCACTTAAAAAGAAATTCAGTCTGAGATAATGCTATAGTGCAGGCTATTATTACTGTAAGAAATAAACTAGTATATTACTACAGTAAAACTGAACAATCTTTTATAGAGTACTATACTATAGCAGCTCTACTAGATCTCTTCTATTAAGTTAATATTTACACTTCTCAAGATTGAATAGAGAAGAAATGAGACTTATATATTAAATTAGTCTGAGACTAGTACAATATCAACTATCAGAGATTTGAATAAGCAGATATTAGAGATGTAAAGACAGTGAAATACAATTCTCTAGTAAGTAATGATCTTTGATAACACTTCATATTATATAGAACTATAATACTAACTTTGAAACAGAACTTATATATATTAATTACAACTGAAAATCAGACAAAACTACATACTTATAAAACTAAATTTAACTGCTATCTTCAAGATAATTCAACAAATTTACATATCAAATCAATTCTAGAGTTATGAAAAATTGTTAAGAGTATATATTCAACTATTACACTAATAATGTGTGATATTCTGACAATTTCATTGATAGAGATGAGAATAAAGTGAAAGTTCAACTCAAGCTGAGATATTTATTACTATCACTGAGAACAATTATAAGAAGAAATAATTAAGAAACTTATAATTGTAAAACATGAAATTATCAGATAGTTTAATATCTCTGATCACAGTATATCAGAGAAGTGTAGTTTTCATAAGAAAGTGAAGAATAAACTTATACAAGAATATATTTAGTTGTTTCATGAGTGTTATCAATAATTATTATCAAATTCTGATTATATAAGTAATCACTGAATAAACTGAATGAGACTGAATTTACTCTTCAGTCTCAGTCTCATTCTGATTTTGAAAGAATGATTATTTTTCACAGTTTATTCTGAGAAATTACTCTCATTTCACTGTTCTTGAATTAAATCTGGTCATTTATCATATCATTTCTCTCAGAAATGATTTATTTTCAGATTTTTTTAAGACTTGATTCTGGTGAGACTCATGTCAAGAAATGTATGAGATCAGATCAAATGAGATCAAATGTGAAATTCATGATCTCAGCGGCCTGTCTAAGAATAAGTACTTGCAGATGATTATTCAGGTGTTTGCAGCTTGATATAATATATACTGTTAACTACTAGAAGTATTTATAGTAGAAAGATAAAATATAGAAATTAAATATATAATAGTATTTAAGCTAAGTTATGAATAGTATTTATGAACTTCAGTTTATATAGTTATATATAATCAAGAGCTGCTAACTCTATTAATTACATAAGAGATAGAAATAGAAATAAAGAATCTATAAGAAGTAAAATTTCTTATATATCTCTTTCTCTTTAAGACTTTATCTATGAAGTCTTTTACTAAGTAATTTTATAGAATTAACTCAGTACTGCAGTGATACTTACTAAAAATTCTTCATATTTATAAAAGAATCTCAGTAAGAAAAAATCTCTTATTACTATAAAGAGAAAAGAGTCTATTACTCAGTTTCTTATTCTATGAAATTCTTTATAATATACAGATTCTTCTCTAACTATTATATAGATTTATCTTACATCTTTTATATAGAAGAGTTTCAGTTAACTCTCAATTATTTTTATAAGATTCTTATGTAATTATTACACAGATTTATCTTACAGATAAATTACTCTTTATAAAATTACTCTTATTAAAGAGAAGTATTTATAAGTTAATCTTTCACTTATTTTTATAAATCATCATTCTTTAATACTGTAAAATTGTGAGAAATTTTTCATTCTTTTATTAACTCTATAGAATTATAGAATTAAGATATTTATAGTCTGTAATTACTTTTTATAGTTATATAAAAAGATTCAGATCTATAATTTATAATTACTTTTTATTTATTAGAGTGATCTGACTATTCTACTGAATTACTTATAATATAAATAAATCTCTCTAAAGTAGTATAAATATCTCAGATCTGTTTATAGAATTTTATCTTCTTTTTTCTTTTTCTATAACAGCTCTTATTTTTATAAACTGTGAGTATTCTTATTCATCAGTGAAGTATTTTTATTCAGATAATAGAGAGAGAGTATTTTTAATAATATTTATATATTAATTTAAGAACTTCTTAAGAATAAAAATTTTTTTAATTTTAATATTTTTATAAACAATGTCTGACTATTACTGAGCTTCTTATAAGTATTCTTATAACTTCTCTGATTACTTTTTATCAGCTGATAAGACAGAGATATCTCTGTTTATAATAATATCTTTATCTTTCTCAGTCTTATCACTATATTTAATCTTCAGATTAGCAGTTAACTCTGTATCTCTCTCAGATCAGTTTCTAACTTTAAGTAGTATAGTCTCACTCTTTACTATAAGTCTTTCTATAAGTAATTTCTTATAGATTCTAGCTAACAGTTTCTATAAAGCTCTTAGTACTGTCAGTGTCTTCTACATCTCTGTAAATCTATAATTATTTCTTCTTCACTTATACAATCTTTAATTAAATATATATAAATATATCTAGATTCTTTATCAATAATTCTTATATCACAGCATATTTTCATAATCTTATTATTAATAAAAGATGAGTCTCTGAGTATCTATAAAATCTGAATAATCAAAGTAATGTGAATATTATAAATTTATAACAGAAGTTAATCTGAATAGATAAACTCTTTCTTTATATCTTAATTATTTTTGAGCTGAATACTTCAGTATAACTGAGAAAGTGAATATAGCTTTATAAGAAATATCTGATTATATATACAGATAATCAGCTCTTAAGACTCTGTCATAACTATGTATATTCTGATATTCAGCTTTTTTAAAGTCTGTGTGTTTCTGATAATCTTTATATTAAATGTAATAATTATCTGTATTGTAGATATAATACTCTCTACTTCTTTAAAGAGAAGAATTAATAATTATAGAGAGATTAAGTATTACAGATATTAAGAATATAAGTGTGAATTTTCTTTATTTTTTCTTTATTAATCTTTAAATTGTGTTTACAGTTCTTTTTATTTTCTTTATTTTTTAGCTTTTTAATAAGAATATAATTTCTTCTTCTCTTTTCATACACTGCAGACTATTCATCTCAGTAAAAACTTATTATCTTATAGACTAGAATTTATAAATAACAGTGTTAATATCTTTATTATAATCAGATTCTTAGTGAAGATTATATTATTCTAACTTATTAAAATTTATAGTATAAAAGTCATATTTCAGCTTTCACAGATATTTTATCTACTCAGATAATTCTTAAGTGAACTTATTCATCTTATTAGAATATTCTTATTACTGAATCTTGAATCAGAGCTTATAATCTCACTTCTCTGAGTTAATAATTTCTTTGATCTGATATTCTCTTTCACTCTTTAATACTTTATGAATAGAGTGATGAGTTACAGAGTTCTCTTCTAAGAATTTCTTATATTTACAGAGTAAAGAGATATAAAAAATATTATATATTTATAATTCAGATAGTAGTTTCAATCTGTAAAACTATAAAATAATTTTCTTTATAATTTTATAAGACTCTATCTGTAAGAGATTCAGCTTCTTACTAAATCTTTATATAATAATATTTTCTAAACTTAGTTAGACTTCATCATTTTTCTTGAAACTCTTTATAATATACTTAAAGTTATAGTATCTCTTCTGATACTCTTGAGTCTTTCTTAAGAATTCACAGACTTTCTCTTAAATATTCTGAATTCTCTCAGTCTATTTATAAGTATTATCATACTCTATAATGTACTCTCACAGATTTATCAAGATTATTCATGAATAAGTCTTAGTAAGTATCTTAAAGAGAGTTTTATCTGTACTGACATGCTTTGAGTTATTATATACAAACTTTATAAGTGATAATTAATACACTTAATCATTCTGATTATAATTGACAAAGTACTGCAGATACTGTTTTAATATACTTATCAGATACTCTGTCTGATTATTTATCTATTAATAAAAAGCTGTGCTTAGATCTTATAAGATCTTTAGTATAATTATCAGATCAGATCAGAACTCTTCTATAAAGATTGATTCTCTATCTGAGATAATGTTTACAGATAATTCATATAACTGAATTATATTATAGATAAAGATATAAGTTAAATTCTTTAACTTTAAGTTCTTACAGATGAGTATAAAGTATATTATCTTGATAAAGTAATCTACTATCATCAGTACACTGTTAAAGTAGATATTATATATATTCTTACTTTCAGAAAGACTTATAAGAGTGTTTATTTCTAGCTATTCTTAAGATTTCTATAAGATGAGTAGTGAAGTAAGTTCTTTATATAATCTGAACTACACTATCTATAAACTCTGATAAATAGTATAAGAATTCACTATCTTCTTCATAAGTTCTTATATCTTCAGTCAGAAGTATTTTCTTATAAGTAACTTATAAGTTCTAGTATTTATAAAATAATCTACTAGAGAAGAGTTATAATATCTTTTAATAAGTTCTATACATAGAAACTTATTTATAGATATATAAATTCAGCTCTCTCTTTATAAGAGATTATTTAAGTCTCTTTAATTCTTTGTTTTTATAGAATTAGTCTCTGTTATAAGCAGTTTCTGAATATATTAAGTATATTCATTCTTTAGTTGTAGTTCAGATAATCTGAACAGAAGATCTTATAAAGACTTATACTCTATTTTCTCTTACATCAGGTCTTTCATAGTACTTCTCAAAGTCTGTAAACTCTTCAGATTATAGATACTTTCTTCAAGAATTCTCACAGAGATTCTCAGAGTGTTAACTCTCAGTATTATAGAAAGTAGTTATACAGACTTCTTCTCTTTTTTTTCTCTCTTCTCTTATAGAGAATTAAGAGACTCTTCAGTTAATCTCTTTATAATACTTAGTTTAAGTATTCTATGAAGCTTTTCTATCTTCTCTAGTTTCTCTATATCTATTATTCTGATCTTATTATTATTATTATTATTATTCTTCAATTATAGATGTATGCAGTCAGAGACTATGACATCTATCTGAGAACTTTAGTTCTCAGGGTTTTTTCTATGTCTGTAAAGTTAACTATTATACATTCATCAATTTCAGATATGCAAAATCAGAAAATTCCAGCCCAGAATACAAAAACTGTTTACAAATTGCAGTGTTTTAACATCTTTTGATACTTTGAAATCATTTGACAATATCATGACAAAAGAAAAGAGAAAAAGAACACAGTCTCAAAGATAGACACATTAAATAAATAGATAGAAAGAAATTGAAAGAAAAAGATAAAGAAAAAGATAAAGTAAAGAGAGACTATAACAAAACAAATTATTAAAAGAGAGTGTATAGCTGTTTTAACAGACTATATCTGATTTATTTTCTCCTCTTCATACTCAGATAATTCTGAATTTAGCCATTTTCTTGTAGCTGCTTGAGTTTCTGATAGAAAGTCTATTAAGTATTTAATTCCTGTCTCAGTTGAGAATAAGAATCTCATATTTAATTGATTTAGATCATACTTCTCTTTCAATCTGGCTCTGAGACTATTGTATAATGCACAGTGCATTACAATATGCTCAGAATTCTCATTTGTATTGCAGAATGAGTATTCTATTGAGTCAAATCTATCATCAAATCTTTGTATATAAGATTTGAAATAGCCATGTTCTAGTTTCAGCTGTATTATAGATGAGAATATTTTCTTTTTACATTTAATTGAACAAGATTTCCACTTGGGTTTTGTTTCAAATCTTGAATAATGTATACTCTTCTTTTGTTTCTGCCAGCTTTCATTCCACTTGTCTAAACAAGATTCTTTTATTTTTCTCTTTATAAAAGACCAGAACACAATTTTTTGAATAGATCTGCTTAATTCTGCACCCTTTTTTGCAGCTGAATCAGCCAATTCATTACCATGAATATTCATGTGAGCAGGAACTCAGTGTAGATGAATTATCAGCTTTAATGTTCTTCTCTTTTGAATTTTCAAAACAGAGTTTAAGATCAGTTCAAGATTCATTTGACCATTATGAATCTGACTATTTCTAAGTCTTTTTAAAGCAGCTTGACTATCAGAGAATATCCATGCCTCTTTCAAACAATTTCCTCTTTTATGAGATTTTATTTCAATGAGTTTGAAAGCTTTCACTATTGCAAATAGTTCAGCATCAAAGACTTCACATTCAGAGCCTAGATTTCAGAAATCTGAGATAAAATTAATATTATCTTCAGTATAAGCAATGCCTGCGCCTAATCTATTCAAGTTCTCATTTTTTGAGCCATCTGAATAAACCAGAATAGAGTCTTTTATATTGATTGTAGAAATTCTCTTCAAATGCTGTTCATATTCTTTCTCTTTTGATAGTTCACTTATTTGTAAGTCTATAAGAGATTCAAGCTTTTCTCTCCAGGGAGATAACTTCTCATGATCAACTTTTTCAATATTTAAAGAAGAAAATTGATTTTTAATCAGAGAGTATAGTCTGTACAGTTGAGAAGGCATTTTCTTTGAAGAATTATTTTCATTTCAATCAAGAAATCTATTCCAATCCAGTTCATTTCCAGAGTTAATTGATGAAAATGAAGAAGAGACTCTTTCTCTGATTATATGATTTGAGCTCATCTTTACAACTCTCAGAGCATAGTTCATACAGGTCTTTTCAAATCTAATAGCAGGAGGAGGAATTGAAGCTTCAATTTCCATTGCTTTAATAGGAGATGATTTGAATGCTTCCAGAATTCTTCTCAAGACTCTGTTTTGCAGACTTTGAAAGAGTTCAGTGAAATTCCCTTGATTATTCCACCAAACTTGAACTTCATAATCAGCTACTGATGTGATACAGGCTATATATAACTGTCTCATAGCCTGAAAGGATAGACCTCTCTCTGTATTTGATAGTCTGATTATGTTGTTCAATAGTCTTTCTGCCTTGACAGTTCTTTGTTGAATGTGATATTTAAAATTCAACTTGGAGTTTAACCATACTCCTAACCATTTGACATTTACACTGGGTTTAATCTCTCTATTTAAAAGAGTTAGAGATAGTTCTTTCTCATTGAGTCTAGGAAAGAAATGAATTAACTCAGTTTTATTCATATCAAATTGAATTTGATTGATATCTGCTCTAACAAAGATTTCCTTTGCAGCTTCTTCAATTACTTTCAAATTCTCTTTGATAGTTTTTGAGCTGTAGACTAGACCAATATCATCCACATAACTCGGAGATCGCACTATTCTCATATTTCTATTTTTGAATAGATATGCAGTATATATTGCAAATAAAATGAGTGAGATTGGAGATCTCTGTGGTACTCCTATTTTTATCTCAGTCTTGTCTTGTTTCATTCCATCAAAGAAGAGTTGTATAATTCTTTTAGACATAAAACAGTTAACCCATTTTATTAGAGAAAGTGGCAGTTTTAATATCTTCAATGTCTGAATTAACTTTGACTTTGAAACATGATCAAATGCTCTCTTTATATCAATAAAAACTGCAGTTGAGACCAGACTCTCATGCTTTGCTATTTGAATATCATGAACAACTGAGAGAACAGTGTCAATTGCAGAACACTGTTTTCTACCTCCCATTTGTTCACTGAATAAAAGAGAATCATCTATAGAGCTTATAAAAGATAGTCAAGTAGCTATTATCTTTTCTAAAACCTTTCCTAAACAGTTCAATAGAGATATTACTCTATATGACTTAGGAATTGAAGTTTTTCTATTAGGTTTTGCAAGAATCACTCCAGTGACTTCTCTCCAGCATTCAGAATGATATCCATTTTTCAAGAGATTGAAAAAGAGCTCAAAATATTCATTCTTTAAGTAGGAATATGTATTTTGAATAATCAAGTGATTAATTGAATCAGGACCTGCAGCAGTTTTAACAGAACTTGAGAAGATAGCTGACTCTAATTCATCTTGTGTAAGATCAGGCCATTCCCAGTCATTTTCATCAATGTAGTTGAGAAGTGATATATTCTCTTCCTCTGAATCTGAGTCTGAGTCTGATGAGTTCTGAAAGAGAATTCTCATGAAAGCTTGACATTTTTCCTCAAAAGAGTTTGCTGTATATGATTCATTCTGAAACTCATATTCTAAGGCTGGAAGTTTTGCTACACTTCTTGTTTTAGTATAGTTAAAAGCTTTAAAAATTTCCTTCTCTTGTGCTTCTTTAAGAAATTTATTCCAGCAGTCTGTTTTAGCTCTTTTGATATCTGAAAAATATTCATTTCTGATAGCTTTGAACTCTTTATCAGATATTACATCATTTTTTCAATCTCTTCTAGCAGTAGCTAATTCTTTTCTTTTAGATAAGATATTCTCATTCCACCAAGGTTTTGAATACTCAGAAGATTTTCTTTTTGAAATATTATCTCTAACACTTGTTAGAATAATAGATGTAATAAGCTTCACTCTATTCTCAAGCATTTCATTTGAGATATCTTGACCAGAATTTCAATATAGCTCATTCTGTCTTTCAGATTTTAGCAGTTTTATGCTTTCTTCAACTGCTTTTCAATCAGCTTTTTCAAAGTTATACTGATTAGAGAGAAGAGGATTTTCACTCATTTGTTTTTCACTCAGTTCAATATCAAATTGAATAATCTCATGACCTGATCCTGATGTCTCATTTGAATCAATAAACCAGTTTACAAGTCTTCTTTCCATTAGATTTTGTGACATGAAGATTAGATCTATAATAGACTTCTGTTTCATGCCTTTTCTAAAGAATGTTTGTTGATCAGACTTATTAACCAAATCTATTGAATGCTCAAAGGTCCATTCAATCAGATTATCAGCTCTCACTGCTCTCTTGCATTCTGAATTCCATCAGAGATGATGTGCATTGAAATCTCCTGCAATTATAGAGTTTCTTGATGAAGTTATGTTCAGAAATCCTCTATCAATTGTCCAGATATTGTTATTTTCCTTCAATGACTTTTCATTATAGATATTTATGAGCTGTATAGTATCAAACTCATTTTCTTTATCTATAATATCACTCATCAGAATATCAGGGTCAGACATGATATCAAATCTTAGATTAAATTGATATCTTGATCTCTTTCTTCCATAGATCACTACTCTTGACTTTATCTCAGACTTTTGAGGTAAAAAGCAGTAGTAGCTTGAATGAGAAATAACATATTTTTGCTCAGCATCAAAATTCGGCTTCTGAAGCAGTATAAAATCAACTTTTTATTCAAATGCAATTTGAAGACAAGAATAAATACAATTTGAGTTTCTATCCACATTATTTTGAATAAATGTGATTTTTGAAGAGTTTTTAAACTTTTTTTGTTGTTTTTGTTGTATATTCATACTAAAAGAGAGTAGAGTAGAATCTAATCACTATCATCAGATAGTAGATTATAACTGTTCTGAAAAGTAGGAATCTCAACTGCTTGCATTATATCTAGTTTATCATCAGAGTCATTTCTCAATTCTCTAATCTTAACAGGAGTTTGAGGATTCAAGTTCTGTTTACATTTAGCTGAAGAGTTGGAGTTTGAAGACTTAGATAGTTGAGAGTTTCTTCTTTTTGAGCTTGCAGTTGTGAGTTTACTGACTTGACTCTTCTCTTCAGTTCTAGATTGACTTTGAGCTTCATCTTTTCTCCAGTTCTTTTGAGTTCTAGGAGCAAACATACATTCTTTTGAGCTAGATGCATGTTTTTCTTTGCAATTAGAGCACTTAAGCAGAGTGTGTTGACAAATTTCACCTCTTTTTGAGCATGTTTCACATTTATGCTCACTAGTTTTGTGATCTCTGGCACAGAATGCACATTTTGAGTCTCTAAAACATGAGATTGCAAAGTGTCCATATCTTTGACAGTTTGAACACTGTGTTTGAGCTTTGAGGTTCATCCTTGAGTCTTTGTATTCATGAACTCTCATTTTCAAACCTGCTACTCTTACTTCAGAGATCTTTGACTGTTCAAGTGTTTTTGTATATACTAGAACAGAGGCATTTCTTCTGCTTTGTCTGAACTCAATTGAATTTAGTCATACAGGCTCCTTTCTCAGTTGAATAGAGTTGTATTCTTCCAATTCATTTTTGAGAAGTAGCATTTCTTCTTCACAGTCAAAAATTTCAACTGGAATATCATGAAGAATGAATTTGCCTCACTTTTCATCTCTTTCAGATAGAATTGTTGTGTTTAACAAAGATTCTACTGCTGACTTTCAGAGATTCTCATTCTGAATAAGGAATTCAGCACTGAATTCAGGCATTGTAGTCAGAATGATGGAGTTTTCAAAGAATGATGGTTCAATTGAAGCTATAACTGGTTTTTGAACTTCAATATCAGTCATTAACTGAGAAAAGAACTGCTGGTTAATTTCATTTCTGATTCTGAAAATGAGATTTGAGTTTAGCTTGTTTCTTTGCAGAATGTCCTGATTTGAGACTTTGAGAATAAGTCTTCTATTTCTGGAGATTTGAAAGTTTTTCTCTTTTTGCATTTTCTTTTCCACTTTTCTATGAATAGAGGCATGAGCAGTATTCTTCTCAGTTTTCTCAGAATTTTGAGCAGGTTTTGAGACAGTAGGTTTAGAGACAGCAGGTTTAGAGACAGCAGATTCAGCTGCTTGAGCATATGTTTTCTTCTGATTCAAAGAAGAAGAAGAAGAAGAAGTAGAAAAGAAAGAAGAGCAAACTGAAGAGTCAGTGATTGTATTAGAAATTTTCAAAGTTTTTTGAACTGTGTTTGAAATTCCAAGTTTGAACTTGATCACTTTCTGTAGTTGTCTAGTCTGAGTATAAAGAATTAACAGAACTTCTTCATTCATCTCACTCAGACACTGCTTTTCAAGAATTTTACTTGCTTTTTCAAGTTCCTGTATTTCAAGAACTTGTTGTTTCTCTATCTCTTCTTTCTTTCTTCTCTTCAGAATTTCAATCTCAGGAATAGCATTTGAGAAAGCATCTTTTTCCACATCAACTGAGTGTACTTTTGAACTCATTGTTCTTACTCAATGAAAAGTTGGTCAGACTAATTCAATTGAGATATTTATTAAACTCTTTTGAATTGAAAAGTTGGTCAGACTGTTTCAATTAAGAGGTTTCTAAGTCTGTTTTCAATTGAAAAGTTGATCAGACTATTTCAAAAGAAGAATCGCAGACTTTTGTGTATAAAACACCTGATTTTTTTCACACTAGTTCAGTAACTAGGTTAGATTTTTGAAGAGAATCTAATAAACTAAAATTGATTTTTAAGATAAATCAATAAAATCTTTACAATCTCTTTCTTGGGATACAGTGAGGAAAAGTATGATATCAATTGATAGTAAATCAGATGATATGACAGTTTTTGAGAGAAAAACTGACAAAAAATAAATCAATTTTTTGAAGAGAAATTGATTAAAACTATTCAATTTTATTCTAAATTATTCAATTCTCCTCGCACAACAGGTGTGCAACTCAAATCAGTTAATAAAGAGTGTAAAAAAGAATTAAGTATTAATGAAAGCTCTTCAGTCACTGAAAAAGTAATTCTTACTTAAAAGAATATGAAATTATGACAGAAAACAACTCTGTTTTTAATTCTTTGTAAGAATATTGTGTAAAACCCAGAGAAAAACACCTTACTTTTTTAAGAGAAGTAAAAAACTATTTCTAAAATCTTTTTTTTGCATTAACTGCTGCAGAAGAATGAGATAGAAACTGCTAAGATATGCACTACTGTATACCCTCTACCAAGACTTTCCCTCTTCAGGGTCTTGATATTATAGAGAATATAAGTCTGTTTCTATATGATAATATAAATATTGCCAGCGGGATGTAGAGGAACTGGTTATTTATATCTCAAAATAGAAGACTTTGTCAATGATTATATCAATATAGAGTTAATTCTCAAATTCAATAGAAACCTAGTGTTGCTGTTCTCAATCCCTTGCAGAATCTATTGAATATTGAGGTATTAAAACTAGATTTAATATATCTCACTGTGCAGGGATCAAAGGCTCAGTCAGACCTTGGGGTATACTGATTTTATAGTTGTCGTGTCTGCCGATTATGTATTGAGTACAGTTGCTGAGGTATCTTTTTGTACTTTTCTGTCGGGGATGGGCCAGATTGAGAGGGGTGGTATGAGGGCGAGACTTGGCGTTGATGTTCAGATACACTGAAGACAGACCGCGGAGGTTGCACTTCAGAAGTGGCCGTTGGTTATGTGCTTGATATTATCGCCGAGGTATCTTTTTGTATTTTTCTGCCGGGGATGGGCCAGATTAGGAAGGGCGGTACAACGGTGGGACTTGGTGTTGGTGTTTTGGAACATCAAAGATGGACAGGGTTTTCGCGGAGGTCGCTCCTCAGATATCTCCACAACTACAGATCGGGGATCTTCCAAAATCGAGAAGATTGGTGCATATGGCTAGGTCTCTTCACCTTACAATTTGTATGGCACTTTGGCCCGGGGTTGTGGTGTGGTAGGGGAGAACGGGGGATACTCCCACACAGGAGTTTTGAACAACGTCCGGTTCACGTTTGGCTGGATAACTCCACCACCACACAGGGTATGCGGTCGGCGATGGGGTCAGAATGCTCGTATGATCGAGGGCTTTTCGATGGATCTATCGGCGGGTTCTTATTCGAAAAATCGAGCGAGTTCGTGGTGGAGCGGTCGGTTCTGATCTTATTAATATAGTCTGATCTATAAGAGAATCTGTTCACTGAGTTCTTAGTTCTCTTAATATACTCTATCTTGAATCAGAATTCACTCAGTCTCTGAGTTCAGCAGATCTGCTACTGTAAGAGTTTCTTAATTGAAGTAAACTATTATAAGCTATTATAATCAGTTATAATAGTAATCACTGTTATAAGATTCTAAAAGTAGTGATATTAATGATAGAAGAATTTCACTATTATAAGAAGCTTCTAATTATAAATATTATAGTTAATCTTTATAAGTTATATCTTTTATAAGAAAAAGATCACTGAAACTCAGTTCTCATTTGACTATAGTTATAAGACTATTTCTGAAATTATAAAGAAGAAGATATCTGTCTTTAATCTAATTAAAAGTAAGAAATTAAAGTGAAATAGTATCACTATATCTATAAATATCTATTTTAATTTTACAAAGATCTTATAAGCTTCTGAGATAAGAAAGTTCTCATAGTTCTTTCTTCTTAATAATCTTTTTATTCTTTATTTATAGAATGACTTCTTCTTATTTTCACTCTTCAGTATATCTATAAGAGTTAAGAAGATTCTTATAAATGCAAAGATAAATCATCTATAGAAATTCATAAAGCTTAGAAAGATTTGAATCTTATAAATACTAGTTAACTCTGATTATAATAGAATAATCTTAACTTACAAAGATTTTATCTGAATATTATTCACAGTAATTATATATTCTAGAAAATTAATCTGATTGTAAGAATAAGTGCTCGCAGGCGATTATTCGGGTGTTTGCAGCTTGGCGTGATATGTACTGTTAACTACTAGAAGTGTTCACAGTAGAAAGATAAAATATAGAGATTAAATATATAATAGCATTCAAGCTGAGTTGTGAATAGTATTCATGAACTTCAGTCTATATAGTTGTGTGTAGTCAAGGGCTGCTAGCTCTATTGATTATATAAAAGATAGAAATAGAAGTAAAGAATCTGTGAGAAGTGAGATTTCTTACATACTCTTCCCTCTCTAAGACTTTGTCTGTGAAGCCTTTCACTGAGTGACTTCATAGAATCAGCTCAGCACTGCAGTGATACTTACTAAAAATTCTTTATATCTATAAAAAACCTCAGTGAGGAAAAATCCCTTGTTACTATAAAGAGAAAAGAGTCTGTCACTCAGTTTCTTATTCTGTGAGATTCTTTATAGTCTACAGATTCTTCTCTGACTATTATACAGATTCATCTTATATCTTTCATATAGAAGAATTTCAGTTGACTCTCAATCATTTTCACAAGATTCTTGTGTAATCATTACACAGATTCATCTTGCAGATGAATCACTCTCTGTGAGATTACTCTTATTAAAGAGAAATATTCATGAGTTAATCTTTCACTTATTCTTACAAATCATTGTTCTTTAACACTGTAGAATTATGAGAAATTTTTCATTCTTTCATCAACTCTGTAGAATTATAGAATCAAGATGTTCACAGTCTGTAATCACTTTTTATAGTCACATAGAAAGATTCAGATCTGTGATTTATAATCACTCTTGTTTACTAGAGTGATCTGACTGTTTCATAGAATTATTCACAGTGTAAGCAAATCTCTCTAGAGTAGTATAAATATCTCAGATCTGTTCACAGAATCTCATCTTCTTTTCTCTTTTTTTATAATAGCTTTTATTCTTATAAACTGTGAGTATTCTTATTCATCTGCAAAGTGTTTTTATTCAGATAATAGAGAGAGAGTATTTCTAACAATATCTGTATATTAATTCAAGAACTTCTCAAGAATAAAAAATTTTTCAATTTCAATATCTTTATAAATAATGTTTAGCTGCTGCTGAGCTTCTCATGAGCATCTCTGTGACTTCTCTGATCACTTTTTACTAGCTGATAAAGCAGAGATGTTACTGCTCACAACTGCATTTTCATCTCTCTCAGTCTTATCACTGTATCTAATCTTCAGGTCAGTAGCTCACTTCATTCCTTCTTCAGATCAGTCTCTGACTTTAAGCAGCACAGTCTCTTTCTTTACTGTAAGTCTTCTCATAAGTAATTTCTTACAGACTCTAGCTGACAGTTTTTGTAAAGCTCTCAGTGTTGTCAGTGTCTTCTGTGACTCTGCAGACCTATAATCATTCTCTCTCTGCTCATACAATCTCTGATCAGATATATGTAAATATGCCTAGGTTTTCTATCAATGATTCTTGCATCACAGTGTATTTTCACAATTTCATTGTCAATGAGAGATGAGTCTCTGAGTACCTATAAAATCCAGATAATTAAGATAATGTGAATATTATGAATTTATAATGAGAGTTGATCTGAACAGATAAGCTCTCTCTCTATATCTCAATTGTTTTCAGGCTGAATACTTCAGCATAACTGAGAGAGTGAATACAGCTTCATAAGAGATATCTGATCATACATGCAGATAATCAGTTCTCAAGACTCTGCTATAACTGCATGCACTCTGATGTCTAGCTTTTCTAAAGTCTGTGCATTTCTGACAGTCTTTATATTAAATACAACAATTATCTGTACTGCAGACATGATACTCTCTGCTTCTTTGAAGAAGAAAATTGATAGTTGTGAGAGAGTTAAGTATCACAGATATTAAGAGTGTGAATATGAGTTTTCTTTGTTTTTTCTTTATTAATCTCTAAATTGTGTTCATGACTTTGTTTATTTTCTGTTTTTTAGCTTTAATAAGAATATGATTTCTTCTTCTCTTGTATACACTACAGACTATTCATCTCAGTAGAAACTCATTATCTTATAGACTAGAGTTTATAAATAACAGTGTTAATATCTTTATTATAACTAGGTTCTTAGTGAAGACTGTGTCATTCTGACTTATCAGAATTCACAGTATAAAAGTCATGTCTCAGCTTCTGCAGATATCTTATCTACTCAGATGATTCTCAAGTGAACTTATTTATCTTATCAGAATACTCTTATCACTGAATCTTGAATCAGAGCTTACAATCTCACTTCTCTGAGTTAATAATCTCTTTAATCTGATATTCTCTTTCACTCTCTAGTGCTTTATAAACAGAGTGATAAGTCATAGAATTCTCTTCTAAGAATTTCTTATATTTACAGAGTAAAGAGACATGAAAAACATTATATATCTACAACTCAGATAATAGTTTCAATCTATAGAACTGTAAGCTAACTTTCTTCACAATCTTATAAGACTCTATCTGTAAGAGATTCAGCTTCTTACTAGATCTCTATATAATAATATTTTCTAGACTTAGTCAGACTCTATCATTTTTCTTAAAACTCTTTGTAATATACTTAAAGTCATAGTATCTCTTCTGATACTCTTGAGTCTTTCTCAAGAATTTATAAGCTTTCTCTCAAATCTTCTGAATTCTCTCAGTCTGTTCACAGATATCATCACACTCTATAGTATACTCTCACAGGTTTATCAAGATCATTCACAGATGAGTCTCAGTGAGTATCTTAAAGAGGATTTTATCTGTGCTGACATGCTTTGAGTTGTTGTATATAAACTCTATAAGTGATAATTAATACACTCAGTCATTCTGATTGTAATTGACAAAGTATCATAGATACTGTTTTAATATACTTATCAGATGTTCTGTCTGATTATCTGTCTGTTGATAAAAAGCTGTGCTTAGATCTTATAAGATCTTCAGTATAGTTATCAGATCAGATCAGAACTTTTCTATGAAGATTAATTCTCTATCTGAGATAATATTCATAAATAATTCATGCAACTGAATCACATTGCAGATAAAGATATAAGTTAAATTCTTTGACTTTAAGTTCTTACAGATGAGTATAAAGTGTGTCATCTTAATAAAGTAATTCACTATCATCAGCACACTGTCAAAGCAGACATTATATATGTTCTTACTTTCAGAAAGACTTACAAGAATATTCATTTCTAGCTGTTTTCAAGGTTTCTACAGAATGAGTAGAGAAGTAAGTTCTTTATATAATCTGAATCACACTATCTGTGAATTCTGATAAATAGTATAAGAATTCACTATCTTCTTCATAAGTTCTTATATCTTCAGTCAGAAGTATTTTCTTATAAATAACTCATGAGTTCTAGTATCTGTAAAATGACCTGCTAGAGAAGAGTTATGATATCTTTTAATAAGTTCTATGTGTAGAAACTCATTCATAGATATATAAATTCAGTTCTCTCTTTATAAGAGATTATTTAAGTCTCTTTAATTCTTTATTTCTGCAGAATTAATTTCTACTGTGAGCAGTTTCTGAATATACTGAGTATATTCATTCTTCAGTTGCAGTTCAGACAATCTGAATAGAAGATCTTATGAAGACTTATACTCTGTTTTCTCTTACATCAGGTCTTCTGCAGTGCTTCTCAAAGTCTGCAAATTCTTCAGATTATAGATACTCTCTTCAAGAATTCTTATAAAGATTCTCAGAGTGTTAACTCTCAGTGTTATAGAGAGTAGTTATACAGACTTCTTCTCTCTCTTTCTTCTCTTCTCTTACAGAGAATTGAGAGACTCTTCAGTTAATCTCTTTATAACACTCAGTTTAAGCATCTTATGAAGCTTTTCTACCTTCTCTAGCTTCTCTATATCTATCACTCTGATCTTCTTAACATAGTCTGATCTGTGAGAGAGTTCATTCACTGAGTTCTTAGTTCTCTTGATATGTTCTATCTTGAATCAGAACTCACTCAGTCTCTGAGCTCAGTAAATCTATCACTGTAAGAGTTTCTTAATTGAAGCAAACTATTGTAAGCTGTTATAATCAGTTCTAACAGTAATCACTATCATAAGACTCTTGAAGTAGTGATATCAGTGATAAAAGAATTTCACTATTATAAGAAGCTTCTAATTATGAATATTATAGTTGATCTTCACAGATTGCATCTTTCATGAGAAAAAGATCACTGAAACTCAGTTCTCATTTAACTATAGTTATAAGACTATTTCTGAAATTACAAAGAAGAAGACATCTGTCTTTAATCTGATTAGAAGTAAGAAATTAAAGTGAAACAGTATCACTGCATCTGTGAATATCTGTTTCAATCTTGTAAAGACTCTATAAGCTTCTGAAATAAGAAAGTTCTCACAGTTCTTTCTTCTCAATAATCTTTTCATTCTCTATTTATAGAATGACTTCTTCTTATTTTCACTCTTCAGTATGTCTATAAGAGTCAAGAAGATTCTTACAAATGCAAAGATAAACTATCTATAGAAATTCACAAAGTTCAGAAAGATCTGAATCTTATGAATACTAGTTAACTTCAGTTATAATAGAATAGTCTCAATCTGTAAAGATTTCATCTGAATATTATTCACAGTGATTACATATTCTAGAAAATTAATTCAGTGAGCACTGAAGTTGCACTTCATAAGCTTAATATACAGTTCTGTCTCATCTAAGATCTTCAACACACTTCACACATGCTCAGTGTGTTCTTTCTTCTTCACAGAGTACATCATCACATCATTCAGATATATTATTACAAAGACATTCAGATATATATGAAGTATTTTATTAATAAAAGACTGAAATATCACAGAGATATTAGTCAGATTAAAAGACATTACTAGATATTTAAATAATCTCAGTACAGTCTTAAAGACAGTCTTTTATTCATTCTCAGACTGTATTCACAGTTATATATATACATTGATCACATTCAGTTATGTGAATATAACAGCTTTCATAAGATGATTGATTACATTCTCAATCAGAGACAGAGAGTAGCAGCTCTTTATTATCTTAAAGTTCAGATCATGATAGTCTATATATAATCTGAGATCTTTATTCTTCTTCTTCATGAATATCACAGAGACTTCTGTGAAGATCTGTGAAGATCAGATAAAGTCATTCTTCAGATTCTTCTTTATATAGATCTGCAAGATCTCTGTCTTATAATAAGAGAGCTTATAGATTAATTCTTAGAAGAGTTTCTACTCTTCTATCAAATCTATTATCAGATTCTTCTCACAGTGAGAAGAAAGCTCAGCTATCTTAGCTGAGCTGAATATCTCTGTAAGATCTCAGTATTTCTCTGATATCTGAAGCTCAGTTTTCATAACTGTGAGATTCTCAGACACTTATAAAGTCATTATATAGATGAGCTTATCTTCTTTAATTAACTCTACAGTATTAACTGCTTCTATCTCTGTAAGTGAGTCTGTCAACACTGATTAAAAGTATAAATCTGACTTACAGACAGCTATGTGCAGATTATGTCTTTGAAGTTATATAAGTCTTAAATACATGTTATCTGTGATGTCTGTGATAATCATAGTTTTTACAAATCTTCTTCAGATTTCAGAGAGATCTTGCAATTTAAAAATGATTCTTATGAGTCTCTCAGTTCTCAGATCTGAGTTCTCACACTCTGCTTATTATAAGAGCAGGTTTTCAGTCTTCATCTTTTAGCTCATTCACTTTACAAGCTTTAGAGATATCACAGTGATCTGAGATTCTGAGTTTATCAATATTTCTCATACTTGTAGAGCAGCAGTACTGTAATACAGTCTCTCTCTGTGAGTAAGTATTTTCATTGAGAAAGTAACAGATTCAGATATCAGCTTTAAGACTCTTAAGAAGACTGTTACTGACTCTGTCTATAACTTCTTAAATTTCTATTTTAGTTTGTTCAGACAGTTTATGTGAAGATATTCTGATTTAGAACAGATAAAGCAGAGTCTCTTTTTCTTGATCTTTCTATTATACACTCTGTTCACAGAAGCTTGTAAAGCTCTTTCTTTCTACTCAGCAGTCAGATATAAATCTCTCTGTAAGAAATCCCGCTCCTCGCGGATTCTTTACCCCTATTCCTATCTCTCGCGTAATCAATAGGGCTAGCGGCCCTTGGCTACACACAACTATATAGACTGAAGTTCATGAATACTATTCATAACTCAGCTTGAATGCTATTATATATTTGACTTCTACATTTATCTTTCTATCATGAACACTTCTAGTAGTTAACAGTACATATCATGCTAAGCTGCAAATATCTGAATAATCACCTGTAAGTACTTATTCTTACATTTCAAGCTCAGTCAGTCAGCAACTGTCTGTTATGACTGAAAGAACTAGAAACTTGCATGCTTCAACCCCTGTGAACTCTACTGCAGGCACCCAGAAGCAGTCACTCAAACCATGAATAACCCCTATGAAAGAAGTCTCAGAGAACTTATCAATCACTCACAGAACATCATTCTCTGCATCTGTGACAGAGGAACTCTCTGAACTCATGAATGAATCAATCTCAGTGAAGAACATTCTTGAGCATCTCTTGTGAGATCAAGCTATTTTTCTATAAGAAATACTTGCTGCTTACAAACACTCTCAAACTGAGTCTCTAGATATAATCTTCAGAGACACCTGTGAACTGAAAAGAAACTTTCTCAAGTTACAATCACTTAAGGTCATCTATTGAATCACAATCTATAAAAGCTTTTGCAAGTTTGTATTTGAAATTGACTCACAAGTCTGACTGTGTGACATGAAAGATGAAGAAGCTGTCATCTACATGATGACAGACCTCTATTACACTGAAGTCAAGAACTGGCTGAATCATCTAGAAAATGATTATGAGAGATTTCAATAATCTGTTCTCAAGACCTATCTAGAGAATAAGTTAAGAAACTCTGTGAGCCAGACAGAGAACACCTGAGCTGCAATCATTAATATTAGAAAAAGAGATGAGAAATCTGATAAAGACTACTCACAGTGCTTCATAAAATTGTGATGCAAATTGAGATCTGTGAAAACAGGGCTCTGAAACAAGACCTGAATGATGATGTTTGTGAAGAGACTGAATAAAGACATGCAGAACAAGCTCATTGAGCAAGGCTCTAAGTCCTTGATTCTGAAGAAACTGATGACTCTTATTCATCACTTACAGATCACTATGAGAGTCACAGACCTGTGAAGAGTGAATCATTGACCAGCTCTGCAAGAGCCAGAACAACAGAGGACAGGTTTGTCAGAAAAAGATGACAAGACACAGAGAGATTTGTGTCTGACTGCTGAGCAGAGAGAGAGAGCTTCACAAGCTTCTGTGAACAGAGTGCATAACAGAAAGACTAAGGAAAAGAGACTCTGCTTCATCTATTCTAAATCAGAATATCTCTGTGCAAACTGTCTGAACAAATCAAAATAGAAATTTGAGAAGTCACAGACAGAGTCAGCAACAGCCTTCTTAAGGGTCTTGAAGCTGATATCTGAATCTGTTGCTCTCTTAATGAAAATGCTTGCTTGCAGAAAGAGATCACACTGTGATACTGCTGTCTCACAAGTATGAGAAGTATTGATGAACTCAGAATCTCAGATCACTGTGATATCTCTAAAACTCACAGAGTGAATGAGCTGAAAGATGAAGACTGAGAATCTGCTCTTGCAATAAGCAGGGTGTGAGAACTCAGACCTGAGAGCTGAGAGACTTGTGAGAGTCATCTTTGAATTACAAGATCTCTCTGAAATCTGAAGAAGATTTGTAAAAACTGTGATTATCACAGACATCACAGATGATATGTATTTGAGACTTGCATGACTTTAAAGACACAATCTGCACATAGCTATTTATGAGTCAGGTTTATACTTCTGATCAGTGTTGACAGACTCACTCACAGAGATAGAAGCAGTTGATACTGTAGAGTTGATTAGAGAAGACAAGCTCATCTATATAATGACTTTGTGAGTGTCTGAGAATCTCACAGTCATGAAAACTGAGCTTCAGATATTAGAGAAATACTGAGATTTTACAGAGATGTTCAGCTCAGCTAAGGCAGCTGAGCTTTCTTCTCATCATAAGAAGAATCTGATAATAGATTTGATAGAAGAGCAGAAACCCTTCTGAGAATCAATCTATAAGCTCTCTCATCATGAGACAGAGGCCTTGCAGACCTATGTGAAGAAGAATCTGAAGAATGACTTTATCTGATCTTCACAGATCTCTGCAGAAGCCTCTGTGATATTCATGAAGAAGAAGAATAAAGATCTCAGATTGTGTATAGACTATCACAACCTGAACTTTAAGATAACAAAGAGCTGCTACTCTCTGTCTCTGATTGAGAATGTGATCAATTATCTCATAGAAGCTGTCATATTCATACAACTGAATGTGATCAATATATATACACAGCTGTGAATACAGTCTGAGAATGAATAAAAGACTGTCTTTAGAACTGCACTGAGATTGTTTGAATATCTAGTGATGTCTTTTGATCTGACTAATGTTCTCACAGCATTTCAGTCTTTCATCAATAAAACACTTTGTGCATATCTGAATGTCTTTGTAGTAATATATCTGAATAATGTGATAGTGTACTTCATGAAGAAGGAAGAACACACTGAGCATGTGTGAAGTGTGTTGAAGGTCTTAGATGAGGCAGGACTGTATGTTAAGCTCACAAAGTACAACTTCAGTGTCTGCTGAATTAATTTCCTAGAATATGTAATCACTGCAGATGATATTCAGATGAAATCTTTGTGAATTGAGACTATTCTATCATAGCTGAAGTTAACTAGTATTCATGAGATTCAGATCTTTCTGAACTTTGTGAATTTCTATAGACAGTTTATCTTTGCATTTATGAGAATCTTCTTAACCCTTACAGACATGCTGAAGAATGAAAATAAGAAGAAGTCATTCTACAAACAGAGGATGAAAAGGTTGTTGAGAAGAAAGAACTGTAAGGACTTTCTTATCTCAGAAGCTCACAGAGTCTTTGTAAGATTGAAACAGATATTCATGAACACAGTGATACTGTTCCACTTTAATCTCTTGCTCTTAATCAGATTAAAGATAGATGTCTTCTTCTTTGTGATTTCAGAAATAGTCTCATAACTACAGTCAAATGAGAACTGGGTTTCAGTGATCTTTTTCTCACAGAAGATGCAACTTACAGAGATCAACTATGACATTCATGATCAGAAGCTTCTTATAATAGTGGAATTCTTTCATCACTGATATCACTACTTTAAGAGTCTCATGACAGTGATTACTGTTAGAACTGATCATGACAGCTTGCAACAGTTTGCTTCAATCAAGAAACTCTCACAGCAGCAGATTTACTGAGCTCAGAGACTGAGTGAGTTCTGGTTCAAGATAGAATATATCAAGAGAACTAAGAACTCAGCAGATGAACTCTCTCACAGGCCAGACTATGTTAAGAAGACCAGGGTGACAGACACAGAGAAACTAGAGAAGGTAGAAAAGCTTCATGAAATGCTCAGACTGAGTGTTGCAAAGAGATTGACTGAAGAGTCTCTCAATTCCCTGTGAGAGAAGGGGGAGAAGAGAGAGAAGAAGCCTGTATAACTACTTTCTATAACACTGAGAGTCAACACTCTGAGAATCTCTGTGAGAATTCTTGAAGAGAATATCTATAATCTGAAGAATTTGCAGACTTTGAGAAGCACTGCAGAAGACCTGATGCAAGAGAAAACAGAGTACAAGTCTTTACAAGATCTTCTATTCAGATTGTCTGAACTGCAACTGAAGAATGAATATGCTCAGCATATTCAGAAACTGCTTACAGCAGAGATCAATCCTGCAGAAATAAAGAATTGAAGAGACTTAAATGACCTCTTGCAAAGAGAGAGCTGAATTTATGTACTTATAAATGAGTTTCTATGTGTAGAACTTATTAAAAGGCATCATGACTCTTCTCTAGCAGGTCATTTTACAGATACTAGAACTCATGAGTTGCTTATAAGGAAATACTTCTGACTGAAGATGTGAGAACTTATGAAGAAGATAGTGAATTCTTATACTGTTTATCAGAGTTCATGAGTAGTGCAGTTCAGATCATATAAAGAACTCACTTCTCTACTCATCCCGCGGGAACCTTGAGAACAGCTAGGAATGAATGCCCTTGTGAGTCTCTCTGAAAGCAAGGACATATATGATGCCTGCTTTGACAGTGTGCTGGTGATAGTGAATTACTTTATCAAGATAACACACTTTATATCCACCTGCAAGGACTTGAAGTCAAAGGATTTGACTCACATCTTCATCTGTGATATGGTCCAGTTGCATAAGTTGTCTGTAAACATTGTCTCAGATAAAGAATCAATCTTTGTAGAAGAGTTCTGATCTGATCTGATAACTATACTGAAGATCTCATGAGATCTAAGCACAGCTTTTCATCAACAGACAGATGATCAGACAGAATGCCTGATGAGTATATTGAAACAGTATCTGTGATACTTTGTTAATTACAATCAGAATGACTGAGTGCATTGATTATCACTCATGAAGTTCATGTATAACAACTCAAAACATGTCAGCACAGGCAAAACCCTCTTTGAGATGCTCACTGAGACTCATTCATGAATAATCTTGATGAACTCATAAGAGTACACTATAGAGTGTGATGATGCCTGTGAACAGGCTGAGAGAATTCAGGAGATTTGAGAGAAAGCCTGCAAATTCTTGAGAAAGGCTCAAGAGTATTAGAAGAGATACTATGACTTCAAGCACATTACAAAGAGTTTTAAGAAAGATAATAGAGTCTGACTGAGTCTAGAAAATATCATCATACAGAGATCTAGTAAGAAGCTGAATCTCTTATAGACAGAGTCTTGTAAGATTATGAAGAAAGTTAGCTTGCAGTTCTATAGATTGAAACTGTTATCTGAGTTACAGATATATAATATTTTTCATGTCTCTTTACTCTGTGAATATAAGAAATTCTCAGAAGAGAATTCTGTGACTCATCACTCTGTTCACAAAGTACTAGAGAGTGAAAGAGAATACTAGATCAAAGAGATTATTGACTCAGAGAAGCAAGATTATGAGCTCTGATTCAAGATTCAGTGATAAGAGTATTCTGATAAGATGAATGAGTTCACTTGAGAATCATCTGAACAGATAAGACATCTGCAGAAGCTGAGACATGACTTTCATACTGTAAATTCTGATAAGTCAGAATGACACAGTCTTCACTAAGAACCTGATTGTGATAAAGATATTAACACTGTTATTTGTGAATTCTAGTCTATAAGATGATGAGTTTCTACTGAGATGAACAGTCTGCAGTATACATAAGAAAAGAAGAAAATATATTCTTATTAAAGCTAAAAAACAAGAAAATAAACAGGACTGTGAATGCAATTTAGAGATTAATAAAGAAAAAATAAAGAAAACTCACATTCACATTATCAATACTTATGACACTCAATCTCTTCACAACTACTAATTTCTCTCTTCAAAGAAGCAGAGAGTATCATGTCTGTGATATAGACAATTATTGCATTTGATATGAAGACTGTCAGAAATGCACAGACTTCAGAGAAGCTGAACATCAGAGTGTACACAGTTGTAGCAGAACCTTGAAGACTGATTATCTATGCATGTGATCAGATATCTCTTACAAAGCTGTATTCACTCTCTCAGTTGTGCTGAAGTATCCAGCCTAGAAACAATGAGGACACAGAGAGAGAGCTTATCTGCTCAAGTCAACTCTCATTACAAATTCATGACATTTACATTGTGTTGATTACTCAGATTTTGCAGGTACTTGGAGACTCATCTCTCATTGACAATGAGATTGTGAAAATGCACTGCAGTGTGAGAATCATTGATAGAAAACCTAGACATATTTGCATATACCTGGTCAGAGATTGTGTGAGCAGAGAGAAGGTAATCATAGGCCTGTGAGACTGCAGAAGGCACTGACAACACCAGAAGCTTTACAAGAACTGTCAGCTAGAGTCTGTAAGAAATTACTTATAAGAAGACTTACAGCAAAGAAGAAGACTGCACTGCTTGAAGTCAGAGACTGATCTGAGAAAGGAATGAGATGAGTCACTGGCCTGAAGATCGGGTGCAGTGGCAGGGCTGAAGAGAATGAAGACACAGTCATGAGCAGCAGTGTTCCTGCTTCACCAGCCAGCAAAAAGTGATCAGAGGAGTCACAGAGATGCTCATAAGAAGCTCAGCAGTGATCAGACATTGTTTATAAAGATGTTAAAATTGAAAATTTTTTTATTCTTGAGAAGTTCTTGAATCAATATATAGATATTGTCAGAAATACTCTCTCTCTATCATCTGAGTGAAAACACTTCACAGATGAATAAGAATACTCACAGTTTATAAGAATGAGAGCTGTTACAGAAAAAGAAAAAAGAAGATGAGATTTCACAGACAGATCTGAGATATTTATACTACTCTAGAGAGATTTACTTACACTGTGAGTGATCTCATGAAACAGTCAGATCACTCTAGTAAATAAGAGTGATTGTGAATTGCAGGCCTGAATCTTTCTATGTGACTACAAAGAGTGATTGCAGACTGCAGACATCTTGATTCTACAATTCTACAGAGTTGATGAAAGAATGGAAAATTCCTTACAATTCTACAGTGTCAAAGAGCAATGATTTGTGAGAATGAATGAAAGATTAACTCATAAATATTTCTCTTTGATAAGAGTGATCTCACAGAGAGTGATTCATCTGCAAGATGAATCTGTGTGATGATCACACAAGAATCTCATGAAAATGATTGAGAGTTAACTGAAACTCTTCTGTATGAAAGATGTGAGATGAATCTGTATGATAGTCAGAGAAGAATCTGTAGACTATAAAGAATCTCATGAAACAAGAAACTGAGTGACAGACTCTTTTCTCTTTACAGTAATAAGGGATTTTTCCTCACTGAGATTTTTTATAGATGTGAAGAATTTTTAGTGAGTATCACTGCAGTGCTGAGCTGACTATGAAGTCACTCAGTGAAAGGCTTCACGGATGAAGTCTTAGAGAGAAGAAAGTATATAAGAAATCCTGCTTCTTACAGATTCTTTACCTCTATTCCTATCTCTCACATAATCAATAGGGCTAGCAGCCCTTGGCTACACACAACTATATAGACTGGAGTTCATGAATACTATTCACAACTCAGCTTGAATGCTATTATACATTTGACCCCTACATTTATCTTTCTACTGTGAACACTTCTAGTAGTTAACAGTACATATCATGCCAAGCTGCAAACACCCGAATAATCGCCTGCGAGCACTTATTCTTACACTCTCTGTGTCTTGTCATCTTTTTCTAATAAATCTGTTCTCTGTTATTCTGGCTCTTGTGAGACTGATTGATAATTCACTCTCTGTGAGTCTGTGACTCTCACAGTGATCTATAAGCAATGAATGAGAGTCATCAGTTTCTCTAGAGTTAAGAACTTAGAGTCTTACTCAATAAGCTTGTTCTGCATATCTTTATTCAGTCTCTTTATAAATATTATCATTCAGATCTTGTTTCAGAGCTCTGTTTTCACAGATCTCAATTTATATCATAATTTCATGAAACACTGTAAGTAGTCTTCATTAGATTTCTCATCTCTTTTTCTAATATTAATGATCACAGCTCAGATATTCTCTGTTCAGCTTATAGAGTTCTTTAACTTATTCTCTAAATAGATCTTGAGAACAGATCAGTGAGATCTCTGATAATCATTCTCTAGATAATTCAGTCAGTTCTTAACTTCAGTGTAATAGAGGTCTGTTATTACATAGATAACAGCTTCTTCATCTTTCATATCACACAGCCGGGCTTGTGAGTTAATTTCAAATACAAACTCACAAAAGCTTTTATAGATTATAATTTGATAGATAATCTTAAGTAATTACAGCTTAAGAAAGTTTCTTTTCAGTTCATAAGTATCTCTGAAGATTATGTCTAGAGACTTGATTTGAGAGTGTTTGCAGATAGTAAGCATTTCTTATAGAAAAATAGCTTGATTCTGCAGAAGATGCTCAAGAATGTTCTTCACTGAGATTGATTTATTCATGAGTTCAGAGAGTTTCTCTGTCTGAGATGTAGAGAATGATGTTCTGTAAGTAATTAATGAGTTCTCTGAAACTTCTTTTATAAAAGTTATTCATGATTCAGATAACTGCTTCTGAGTGTCTGCAGTAGAGTTCACAGAGATGAGAGTATATAAGTTTCTAGTTCTTTCAGTTATAACAGACAGTTGCTGACTGACTGAGCTTGAAATGTAAGAATAAGTGCTTACAGATGATTATTCAGGTGTTTGCAGCTTGACATGATATATACTGTTAACTACTAGAAGTGTTCACAGTAGAAAGATAAAATGTAGAGATTAAATGTATAATAGCATTCAAGCTGAGTTATGAATAGTATTCGCGAACTTCAGTCTATATAGTTGTATGTAGTCAAGGGCCGCTAGCCCTATTAATTACGCGAGAGATAGGAATAGAGATAAAGAATCTGTGAGAAGCGGGATTTCTTACACTGATAGACACTGAAGTTATACTTTATAAGCTTAATATATAGTTCTGTCTCATCTAAGATCTTTAATATAGTTTATATATACTCAGTGTGTTCTTTCTTCTTCACAGAGTATATCATCATATTATTCAGATATATTATTATAAAGATATTTAAATATATATAAAGTGTTTTATTAATGAAAGACTGAAATATTATAAGAGTATTAGTCAAATTAAAAGATATTACTAGATATTCAAATAATCTCAGCACAGTTCTAAAGACAGTTTTTTATTCATTTTTAGACTGTATTCACAGCTGTGTATATATATTAATTATATTCAGTTGTATAAATATAATAGCTTCTGTGAGACAGTTAATTACATTCTTAATTAGAGATAGAGAATAGTAACTCTTTATTATCTTGAAGTTTAGATTATAGTAGTCTATATATA
The DNA here is from genome assembly GCF_000003525.1 of Blastomyces dermatitidis ER-3. NCBI lineage: Eukaryota > Fungi > Ascomycota > Eurotiomycetes > Onygenales > Ajellomycetaceae > Blastomyces > Blastomyces dermatitidis. The sequence continues at coordinate 1,047,002 of NW_025544785.1, forward strand.
ATCTAAGATCTTTATTCTTCTTTTTTATAAATATCACAGAGACTTCTGTGAAGATCTATAAAGATTAAATAAAGTAATTCTTCAGATTCTTCTTTATATAAACTTATAAGATCTCTATCTTATAATAAGAGAGCTTATAGATTAGTTCTCAGAAGAATTTCTACTCTTTTATTAAATCTATTATTAGATTCTTCTTATAGTGAGAAGAAAGCTCAGCTGTCTTTACTGAGCTAAATATCTCTATAAAATCTTAGTATTTCTTTAATATCTGAAGCTCAGTTTTCATGACTGCAAAGTTCTCAGATATTTATAAAGTTATTATATAGATAAGTTTATTTTCTCTAATTAACTCTATAGTATTAACTAATTCTATCTTTATAAGTAAGTCTATCAATACTGATTGAAAGTATAAATCTGACTTATAGACAGCTATGTGCAGATTATATCTTTAAAGCTATATAAGTCTTAAGTATATATTATCTGTGATATCTGTGATAATTATAGTATTTATAAATCTTCTTCAGATTTCAGAGAGATCTTGTAATTCAAAGATAACTTTTATAAGTCTCTCAGCTCTTAGATTTGAGTTCTCACACTCTGCTTATTATAAGAGCAGATTCTTAGTTTTTATTATTCAGCTCATTCACTTCATGAGCTTTAAAGACACTATAGTAACCTAAGATTCTGAGTTTATTAATACTTTTTATACTTATAGAGTAGCAGTATCACTGTACAGTCTCTTCTTATAAGTATGTATTTTTATTGAGAGAGTAACAGATTCAGATGTCAGCTTCAAGATTTTTTAAAAAGACTATTACTAACTCTATCTATAACTTTTTAAATTTCTATTTTAGTTTATTTAGACAGTTTATATAGAGATATTCTGATTTAGAATAGATAAAGTAGAGACTTTTTTTCTTAATCTCTCTATTATATACTCTGTTTACAGAAGCTTATGAAGCTCTCTCTCTCTACTTAATAGTCAGATATAAATCTCTCTATATTTTATTATCTTTCTTTAATAAATCTATTCTCTGTTATTCTGACTTTTACAGAGCTGATCAGTGATCTGCTCTTTATAAATTTATAACTCTTACAGTGATTTATAAGCAGTGAATAAGAGTTATCAATTTCTTCAGAGTTAAGAACTTAGAGTCTTACTTAATAAGCTTATTCTATATATTTTTATTCAGTCTCTTTATAAATATCATTATTTAGATCTTATTTCAGAGCTCTGTTTTCACAGATTTTAATTCATATTATAATTTTATAAAGTACTGTAAGTAGTTTTTATCAGATTTCTCATTTCTTTTTCTAATATTGATGATTATAGTTCAGATATTCTCTATTTAACTCACAGAGTCTCTCAATTTATTCTTTAGATAGGTCTTGAGAATAGATTAGTAAGTGTAAGAAGTCTACGCCGAATAGATCGGTATAATATTATAGGTCTTATATAACAAAGGAGAAAAACGTTAAAGAAGGAAGGAAAGAGAAAGTGCAAGAATCAGCAATCGAGGTAGATATTTATACGCGTATGTGGTGGTGTACGCGGTGGAGCTTCGGGGCGGAAGAATATACGCGCGTTCGTAGCGGCCGAGGATCGGCGATCGAGAATGGCCGAGGATCGGAGCGTACGTGGAATCTGTGGAGTGTAACGGAATAGTCTATATGATTGATCGGGCGCAGCCCGCCACAGTGAGATCTCTTATAATTATTCTCTAGATAATTCAGTCAGTTCTTGACTTCAGTATAGTAGAAATCTGTTATTATATAGATAATAGCTTCTTCATCTTTTATATCACACACCTGAGCTTGTAAGTCAATTTTAAATATAAACTTGTAAAAGCTTTTATAGATTGTGATTTAATAAGTAGTCTTAAGTAATCACAGCTTAAGAAAGTTTCTTTTCAGTTCACAGATATCTCTAAAGATTATATTTAGAGACTCAGTTCAAGAGTGTTTACAGATAGTAAGCATTTCTTATAGAAAAATAGCTTGATTCTGTAAGAGATACTCAAGAATAATCTTTACTAAGATTGATTTATTTATAAGTTCAGAGAGTTTCTCTGTCATAGATATAGAGAATAATATTCTGTGAGTAATTAATAGATTCTCTGAGACTTCTTTTACAGAGATTATTCATAATTCAGATGACTGTTTCTGAGTATCTATAGTAGAGTTCACAGAGATTGAAGTATACAAGTTTCTAGTTCTTTTAGTTATAATAGATAATTGCTGACTGACAGAGCTTGAAATGTAAGAATTAGTACTCACAGATAATTATTCAGATGTTTATAGCTTGATATAATATATACTGTTAACTACTAGAAGTATTCATGATAGAAAGATAAAATATAGAGATTAAATGTATAATAGTATTTAAGCTGAGTTATAAATAGTATTTGTGAACTTCAGTCTATATAGTTGTGTGTAGTCAAGAGCTGCTAACTCTATTAATTACACAAGAGATAGAAATAGAGGTAAAGAATTCATGAGAAGCGGGATTTCTTACATTCTTATAAATTCTTTATCTCTATTTTAATTTCTTATATAATTAATAGAGTTAGTAGCTTTTAACTACATATAATTTATATAAACTAAAGTTCATAATTATTATTCATAACTCAGTTTAAATATGTGATTCAGAAGAATGTACAACTGTCGGATAATAACACAGCTGCTTCTGAACTTGCTTACGAGTGTAAAAAGGCCATAGCGGCCACTAATTAATTTAGTGTATGATATATAAGAAGCCAGTGTACATCTGTAATTATATACTGGCTTAAGCAATCTTTGAATCACATCTGATAGCATGTCTAAAAACTAATAAGAAGCACAGACTTCTTCAGAGTGTGATAATTTCATCTATGAAGTGATTTATAGTTATCATATCAGTGTGATTCTAGAATGTCTCAAAAGATAGTGTATAAAGAGCAGTGAGTGAAAGAGCATCTGATTGATACTACTATGCTTGTTGAGAAAAAACTCCACACTCAGATGAATGCCATGTATGTGAACAGATGAGATGTGAGAAAAGAGATAAGAGTGATGAATCAGATTCAAAGAAGACTGCTCTTTACTTAAAGAGATAAAAGAGAGAGATGATCATCATCAGAGTCATATATTAATAACAGAAATCATATAACAATGTAGTGATATAATGATATAGTGATATAATAATACAGTGATATAAAGATAGATATTGTATAATCAATGAGAAATCACTGAAATAAATATCTCTTCTAGCTAATATGAATAATACTCTTCTCTGCTATCTGAACTGAAAGATATACAGAATCTCTCAGAGAGTTTACTTAAAGTAGTAAGAAAAGTAACTGAAATCACTGAATCAGAATTGAAGCTCTGTATGTGTATAAGAATTCTAAATGAGATTGAGACCTTGTGTATGCAGTGACAGACTAAGATGAAAGTTAAACAATAATTGATATTCACTGCAGATCAAGCATTTACTATGAAGAGCTTTATCAACACAATTACTATTATTAATAAGAATAGAGAAAATCAGATCTTAGATCTGCAGTGAAAGATTAAATGTTTACACAGACAGATAATCACACTGAATCTGAAGATCTTACTATGATTATTCATAATCTCTTCAGAAGTGTACATATCATTGAAGACTGCTGTGCAGAATGAGAATTCAAGTATGAAATATATTAAGTTGAAAGATCTGCTGAAGTCATTAAGCTTTAATAATAACTGAGAAAATGATGCTGTAATCAGCTGACTAAGTCAGATATAATTATATTATTGAATTGAATGAGAACTCATAGACAGATAATCAATGAAATTTTAACAAGTCTTAAGATCTGTTATATTTCTATGCAGAAAAGCAAAGTCATTATAAATGATTAATGAAAAGATGAATCTCACAGATCTGAAGTGATATTCATTCTCATGAATATGAAATAAGTTTTTCAAATGAATCTTGCACAACTTTGAGAAAGTGAATATATAAGATAAGTGTTATAAATGCTTCACTAAGTGTAGACAAGTAAGTAATCTTACATTATACTTTATACACTTCAGCTTATACTATCTTGTGTTGAATGAAGAGCTTTTAACATCTTTCTATTTATAGATCTTTATTTATGATCTTATATCTGAGTTAGACTGACCGTGTGACCGTGTCTGGGACCAGGATCAGATTTATTGATAGTCTCATTATCAATTCAACTGATCTCATTACACGGTTTTAACATTAGATAGTAGTTTCATACTGTCTCAGTGAGACTTACTGTCTACTCTTGTCACATTTTTCAAATGAGACCATGATTTTCACTTCTCAATTTAAATTATTTTTATTGCTTTAAATGACTTTAAATCTCATTTGAGTGTTATCAAAAAGCATTACTTTTTAAAAAATTAAAAATAGTCTAAAAAAAACCTTAAAATGTCTAAAAATAGTAACTTTATGCCAAGAATGAAACTAAATGGAATCAAATGAGATCACTTTCTCATTGTTTTCAAGTCATGGTTTCATTTTAAGATCTGATATATAGTCACTTTACATGTTTTTTTGATAGCCAGTCCCAGCGGGATTCACGCCAAGAAATGTATGAGACCAGATCAAATGGAATCAAACGTGAAATTCATGATTCCGGCGGCCAGTCTAATCTGAGTTAAGAGCAGAATGAAAATGCTTAACCTTATAATCAGACATAGTGAAGAAAGCATACAATACTCTTATTATACAGAAATAAGTGAGTTAATTGTGATAGAAAATACTGCAATTGAGTATATCTCAGTGAAGAATAAGTAATCAGACTTCTATAATATAAGTTACATATCTGAATGCAATGAATCTAGATCTGAATACTATTATTAAAGTACTGAATTCTCTGAAAAAGAGATTCTCTGAGTGAAAATCTTGATATTATGAGTATTGAGCTTGCTTCAACTGTAGATATTAAAATTATGATGCAAAATATTGCATTCAATGTGTACAGTTAAGAGAAGTAAGAGAGTCAAAAAACTAGCAGAATCAGTGAGCTTGAAGATACTCACTGATATTCTATGAAAAGTCTTCAAAGTGAAAGAGATGTCTGTGTTAGATGACTCTCTGAATTCTGTAAATGTTAAGAGAAAGCAGGCTTCTGACTGAGATGCAGGTGAGAATGAAGTAAATACTCATCTCAATACCTTGAGACCTGAAATGTTAATGTATAAGAGACACTTGAATAAGAATTGAGAGATAGCTGTAAAAGTATTAGTGAATATAGAAGCTTCTATACAATATATTAATAATTATATAATCTGAAGACTGAAAGAGATCTGCTGAGTAAAGAATCTCTGATATATAAGATTATCTAATAACTGATATTTGATATTATCTGCAAGAGTAAGAGTTCTCTTGCACTTTGAAGAATAATCTTACTATATTTAAGCATGAGAGCTGCAGAACATGAAATATAATCTTATTCTTGAACTTGATTGATTTCAAAGATTCAATCTGCAGATTCAATAATGTACATGTTATATACAGTTAACTGATAGAAAGAAAATGATTCATACAATTCTATCAACTGATATGAGAAGAACATTTCACATCTCTGATATAGAAGAGTTAAATCTGCTTATACATTAATAAGTAAAGAGAATGATTTATAAGATCTTATCTGAAAGCATTCTGTATGTTATATAAGACTCAGAAGCAGAGAAAACCAAGATAAAGAATATATGAAAGAACAAGTATATGAAGAAGCTTCTGAAGAAGTATGAAAAGATCTTCTGAACAGATCTTTCACTGAAATTGCTGTCAGAATGAGGATTTGTACATGAGATTGACACAGAGAATACAAAATCAGTCAATCAGAATATGTACTCTCTATCACAAACACATCTTGAAGAACAGAAGTGTCAGATCACAGACCTTCTAGAATATAATCTCATACAATTCTTATCAAGTGCATGAGACTTTTCAGTTCTATTTATGAAAAAGACAGGTGAGGAGTGACAAATGTGTATCAATTATCAAGTACTTAACAAGCTTATAATCAAGAATGAATATTCACTGTCATAGATTTAATAACAGTTGAATATGATTGAAAACACTCAATATCTATTGAAGATTAATCTTCTCTCAGAATACTGACAGATCTGTGTAAATGAACTGTCAGTTCTGCAAATAATATTTAATATACAATGAAGAAAGTTTGAATTTCTGATAATATCATTTAATCTGATAAATGCATCTGTTATCTTTTAAATAATAATGAACACAATTCTTTATAAACAGAATAAAACCTCATATCTTGTATATCTTGATGACATTCTAGTCTTTTCAAACTCATATAATGAATATCTGAAGCATCTCAATGAAGTGCTTACAACTCTGACAGAGTATAAGCTCTATACTAAATCAATCAAGTATGTGTTTGAAATGAAAGAGTTGAAGTTCATAGAACATGTAGTGAGTGATAACTGTATATATCTCATCTCAGAGAAATTGAATGTTATAGTAAATTGACTACAGCTAAGAAACATACATTATATATAACAGTTTCTTAAGTTGATCTCATACTACTGCAGATTCATCAAGAATTTTGTATGAATATCTGCATCACTCTCAGATCTCTTAAGAGAAACAGATATAAATCTGTGAAAGAAGAAGTTTTATTCAATTATCTGAAATGCTGTGTGCAAAGAGACTTTTCTCACACTGAGAGAATATGTAATAATATTCTTAGTACTTATTCAATCAGATTGTAATAAATCTTTCTACATTGAGATAAATGCATTTGAATGAGCTATCAAAGATACTCTTCTACAGATGAGCAAGAATGACAAGCTGCACTCAGTGATATATGATAATAGAAAACTATCAGACACTGAGCTCAATTATTCAGTGCATAAAAAGAAATTGCTAGCAATCAAGCATGTACTGATATTGTAGAATAGATATATCAATAATAAGTATATAACAATAATGATTATAAATCATGAAAGTCTTGTCTATCTACAATTGATGATAAAATCTTTCAAATATTTAATATGTTGAATCTCAGAGTTTCAAGTGTACAATCTTCATATCAAATACTGAAAGAGATCAGACACTGTGATATTTGATACAATCAGTTACAGACCTGATTTCATGAGTGAGAGTTCTGTGAACCAGGCACAAGGGAAGTTTATGTTAAACACACTGAGAGAGTGTAAGAAATCAGAATAAGTGAACATCATAATCTCTTACTTGAAGAATGACAAGATGTTGAATAATAAACATCTTATAAAAGTAGTAGAAGAGATGCTTTCAAACTTCAAGCTGAGAAAATTAGAAAATGATATTGTGCTTTATCACAATCTAGAATATGTGAAAGCTCTCTATCTAGAATCTTCATTTAGACATGACTTGATAACTCACATGCACAAGAAATTCAGTCACTTAGAAAGCTCTGAACTCATGAGTGTACTTGAATCAAGAGCATACTGACCAAGCATGACTGAGAACATTCAGACATACACTTATAAGTGCCTGAATTATCAGATTGTGAAAGAATCTAAGAAAGAGTTAGAATGTGAGAAAGTGCAACATTAGATAAAGTGTATGATATAACTGTTTAAACAATAAGAGATGAATCTTATAAATATATTACTGTGAATATCAAATGAAAATTAATGAATAATCACTGCTATTGATTATACTACTGACTGATCAGTTGTGAAAGCAGTTTCAGAGATAATAGAGAAGATAATGATGAAGTTTCTACATGATAAGATCTATATCAACTATGAAATACTGTGTGAGATTCTAACTGATAATAGTGTGAATCTCATAGAAGAAGCAGTGAGGCATTTCATGAGTCAGTTACAGACAAGACATTGTAGAACAATGTCATATCATTCATGAATAAATAAGAAGATGAAACACTTGAATAGAATCTTGAGCAACATGCTGATGAAATATCTAGTGAGTAAGTCTACAAGATTATGAAATAAATATCTCAGTCAGATGCTATTAATCACACGAATTCAGCAGCATGCAGTCTCTAAGTGTTCATTATTCTACCTGTTGTATGAATCGCATCCGCGCATCTCAGAAAATGCTTCAGAAAAGATGAGGAAGAAAACAGCAGTTGTAGATGCAACAGTTGTGAATATAACAGTCATAGACATGGAATCAAGATTGAAAGAGATCAGTCATATATGTGTAAAAGCTAATAAGTTACTTCTGAACTGAGCAATTCAATTGAAAAGAATATGAGACTCACTAGTTAAGAAATTGAGTCTCAAGATAGAAATGTAAGTTCTTGTATATAATAAGAGTTCTGAGAAGTTTCAATCTAGATAATTTAAACTTTATAAAATACTCAAATCACATTCTCTGAGAACTTATACATTGAAGAAATCAGAGAGATGAGTCTTATACAACTTAATCAATGATTTACAACTTATAAAAGCAAAGATGCAAGATCTGAGTGAATTATAATCATCTACAGCTAGACTGACCGTGTGACCGTGTCTGGGACCAGGACCAGATTTTTTGATAGTCTCATTACCAATTCGACTGATCCCATTACACAGTTTTAACATTAGATAGTAGTCTCATACTGTCTCAGTGAGACTTACTGTCTACTCTTGTCATATTTTCCAAATGAGACCATGATTTCCACTTCTCAATTTAAATTATTTTTATTGCTTTAAATGACTTTAAATCTCATTTGAGCGTTATCAAAAAGCGTTACTTTTTAAAAAATTAAAAATAGTCTAAAAAAAACCTTAAAATGTCTAAAAATAGTAACTTTATGCCAAGAATGAGACTAAATGGGACCAAATGGAATCACTTTCTCATTTTTTTCAAGTCATAGTCTCATTTTAAAATCTGATATATAGTCACTTTGCATGTTTTTTTGATAGCCAGTCCCAGCGGGATTCACGTCAAGAAATGTATGAGATCAGACCAAATGAGACCAAACGTGAAATTCATGATCTCAGCGGCCAGTCTATCTACAGCACTATTGTCAGTGTTGAAAAAGAAGAGACTTATAATTGAAAAGTCTTGTAAAGTAAGAGAAATCATAGATACTTATGAATCAGATGATCTCACTTATTCTGATCTTTTCATAATTATAAGAAAAGAATGAAGAGCAATGAAGAAATCAGGTGAATATCATACTTTAATAAGTGATGAGACTGTAGTCAGTTGTATAATAATGTGCTGCAGACAGCAGATGCAACACAGTAAAGAGTGATCTCAAAGTAGCAGACTTGCACATGAGTCAGAGTACAGAAGAAAAAGGAATTCAGAGTTGAATTCAACTGTTTACATCAGTTTAATTATAAAGATTACAGAGGATGAACTATCTGAAACATCTGTGAATATGTGAGATCAAGTTATCTTAATCTCTGAGAACACTCAGAGATTGAGTAAGATTAGTTTCAATGAGTCATTCACTGTAGTGATCTGAGTAGGTGAAGAGAGACAGTATAATGCATAAGACAGAATCACAAAAGATGAAAGCTGCTGAACCTAGTCACTGAACACTGTATTATATAGAGATCGCGTAAGAGTAGTGACTAGTAGACAAAGAAAAAGCATAAGAAAAGAAAAGAGATAATGAATTGATCACTAATTATAAGAGTCAGCTGTAAAAGACAAATGTTATTATACACATCTCATTCATTTTCATACATCACACATTTAATCTATTTCCAACATCACATCATCTGAAAAACATTAAAAACTAAGGAAATCTCAAAACTCAAGATCTGCAAGAGATTCAAGAGCTGTAAGCTACTTTTATAATAATACTATACATATCTCTGATTCCTCTATCACTCTGCATACAACATTAATGTCATTTATCACAAGATTGACTGAAATGCTAATATAGAAATGTGTATGCATACACATAGAGAAATTGAAGAAGAGTGCAGAACCTGCAGAACCAGAAGTCAGAACAGAGAGAGTGAAGACAGAAGAAATGAAAGAGAGAGGCACAGAACTGAACAAATAACAGCAGAAGTCACTCAGTGCTGAATGCTTATAACTCAGTGTATGCACAATCTTTCTCACAGAAGAGGGAGAGAAAGTGATGAAAGAAGCTTGAGAGTGAGAGAGAGTAGTCTCAGCAGCATTATTATTTTTGATTAGAATAGCCTCTGATATCAGAGTAACTAAGAATCATTGTTAGTATATAAAATCATAAAAGCAGAGATAATAATTACTGAACAAACACTCACTGATCTTAGAATTGTACATGCAATTACAACATGCATGAGACTTCTCAGAAAGAGAGAGAGAGACACAGAGAAATGCAGGAAGCAGAATACAGCATATGAACAGCTCATTTCTATAATAACATCTCAGACAAGATATACAAGCCTCACATCTGTGAATGTAAAAGAGTACAATATTTATGTTTCTGTTTCTGAAAACATGAATATTCTTCATCTGCATCATGAAGTCAGATGACAAATATCAGAGAATAGACTGATACAGATTGATTATTCTGAAGATATTCATCAGAGTAAATATACTCATAATATTGAATTTAATAATTGTGAAAAGTTTCTTAATATCTGTGAACATTATAACTTCATACATAGTAAAACTTATAATGATTTCCTCTAAGAACAGGAAAATCAGTGTTAGAAAGAAAAGATGAAAAAGAAAAAGACTTACAATCTTAACACTGTTAAAAGAGAGAGTGATTCTCTGATATAAATAAATAATTATCTCATCATGAATATTTAAAATGAATGTAATAATCAGTGTCTGTGACTGAGCTTTAGATAGTTATGTTATACACAGTCTTCATGCAATAAATCATTCTAAAAGTTGATAAGAAAGGCAGAAGTGTACATGCTGATAAACATAATTCATTAAGCCTATGCAATATCTTCTTGAAATGAGAAGAGCTGATAATGAAAGCAGAGATGATAAAACCAGAAGTAGTGAGAGTAAGAGAAGCGGGAACAGAAGTAGCAAGAGTGAGAGGATCAGACACAGAGGCAGATGTAGAAGATTGAGAAGAGATGACAGAGAAAGAAACAGAGAAAGAAGCAGCAGAGAAAGAAGCAGTAGAAGAGATAAGAAGAGATGTAGAAGACTCAGTTATATATAACACAGATAATTTCTTCATTATCATGTTCTTCAGATTCTCAATTAATGATTCAACATTGAGTTCACTATCATCAGTGAATGCAGATCTGTCAACACATGAAGATTCTACATGAATAAAAACAAACATCAGCATCTGTGTTCACACAAAATTGTGTTAGAAAACACAATCAGAAACTCACTGAGAAGAAAAACAGTCAAGAGTGTATAAGAAGATGAAGAAGATGTATCATTTATAGTAATACATTCTAACAATCATTAGAAGATAAACAAGTTCTGATCACATACATTTCACAATATGTTACACTTACTGCTAACAAACTGCCTGGTATAAGCACTACAATGATGCTTGTTGTGAAAACAGAGAGTCATTGCCAGAAATGCGTATAATGTGATAGATGAACAGATAGAAAGAGTTAAACAGAAGAAGAAATAGAAATGAGATGATAATGATATTTGATAATAATGATGATAAAGAAGATGATTGAAGAATGAGAAAAGTTAGTAAATGAGAAGTGTAATATAGTGAAAGTTTCTTTGTAAAAGTGTACACAGAACACTAGCTGAATCAGAAATAGATTATACAATTGTAAAACACTAGTGATAAGCTAATCTGCATGAAGCTAGAGTATATAATATGATCATGTAAGTGTGACTGAATCTAGTGAGAGAGAATGTGATTTAGAAGAATGTATAACTGTTGAATAATAACACAGCTGCTTCTGAACTTGCTTACAAGTGTAAAGAGGTCATAGCAGCCACTAATTAATTTAGTGTACAATATATAAGAAGCCGGCGTACGCCTGTAATCATACGCTGACTCAAGCAATCTTTGAATCACAAATACTATTATATAATTTATTCAATTTGATATTAAACTGAGTGAAAAATAAATAAGTGAAAATTCTCTTCTCTCTAATCAGTACAACTTTGAAAAATCTGATTGAAAAGTAGTTAAAGAAAGTATAAAACTGTTAAAATCTGAAAAGCAGAATAAGCTCTATTGAAATCTCAGTCAAGATATCTTAAATAAAATACTTGAGAATAGAGTAAAGCTAATTACATCTATTATTCTAATAAGTATTAGAGATAATATTTTAAAGAAGTCTTCTGAGTATTTCAAATCTTAATGAAATAAGAATATTACATCTAAAAGAAAATAATTAGTCACTATTAGAAAAGATTGAAAGAATAATATAATATCTGATAAAGAGTTCAAAGCTATCAGAAATGAATATTTTTCAAATATTAAAAAAGTTAAAATAGACTACTGAAACAAATTTCTTGAAGAAGTATAAGAAAAAGAAGTTTTTAAAGCTTTTAACTATACTAAAATAAGAAGTGTAGTAAAACTTTCAGTCTTGAAATATGAGTTTCAGAATGAATTATATACAGTAAATTCTTTTAAGAAAAAATGTCAAGCTTTTATAAGAATTCTCTTTCAAAACTTATCAGATTCAGATTCAGAGAAAGAGAATATATTACTTTATAACTATACTAATGAGAATAACTGAAAATAATCCGAACTTATATAAGATGAACTAGAGTCAGTGTAAGAATAAGTACTCGCAGGCGATTATTCAGATGTTTACAGCTTGATGTGATATATACTGTTAACTACTAGAAGTATTCACAGTAGAAAGAGAAAATATAGAGATTAAATATATAATAGTATTCAAGCTGAGTTATGAATAGTAGTTATGAACTTCAGTCTATATAGTTGTGTATAGTTAAGAGCTGCTAACTCTATTAATTATATAAGAGATAGAAATAGAGATAAAGAATCTGTAAGAAGTGAAATTTCTTACATACTCTTTTCTCTTCAAGACTTTGTCTGTGAAGTCTTTCACTGAGTGATTTCATAGAATCAGACTCAGTACTGAAGTGATACTCATTAAAAATTCTTCATATCTATAAAAAAACCTCAGTGAGGAAAAATTTCTTATTACTTTAAAGAGAAAAAAGTCTGTTACTCAGTTTCTTATTCTATAAGATTTTTTATAATCTGCAGATCTTTCTTTAACTATTATACAGATTTATTTCATATCTTTTATACAGAAGAGTTCTGATTAACTCTTAATTATTTCTGTGAGATTCTTATATAATTATTACATAGATTCATTCTGTATCTTTTAATCTGAAGAGTTTCAGTTAATCTTCAATTATTTTTTCATAAGATTCTTATGTAACTGTTATATAGATTCATTCTGCAGATGAATCACTTTCTGTGAAATTATTCTTATCAAAGAGAAACATTTGTAAGTTAATCTTTCACTTATTCTTATAAATTATCATTCTTTAACACTGTAGAGTTGTAGAAAATTTTCCATTCTTTCATTAACTCTGTAGAATTATAGAATTAAGATATTTATAGTCTATAATTACTCTTTATAGTTATATAAAAAGATTCAGATCTGTGATTCATAATCACTCTTTATTTACTAGAGTAATCTGACTATTTTATAGAATCACTTATAGTGTAAATAAATCTCTCTAGAGTAGTATAAATATCTCAGATCTGTCTATGAAATCTTATCTTCTTTTTTCTTTTTCTGTAATAGCTCTTATTTTATAAACTGTGAGTATTCTCATTTATCTATGATGTGTTTTCACTCAGATAATAGAGAGAGAGTGTTTCTAATAATATTCATATATTAATTTAAGAACTTCTTAAGAATAAAAATTTTTTCAATTTTAATATCTTTATAAATAATATCTAACTGCTGCTGAGCTTTTTATAAGTATCTCTGTAACTTCTCTGATTACTTTTTATCAGCTGATAAAGTAGAAATATTACTATCTATGACAGTGTCTTTATCTCTCTCAGTCTTATCACTGTATCTAATCTTCAGACTAGTAGTTAACTCTGTGTCTCTTTTAAATCAGCTTCTGACTTTTAGTGATACAGTTCTACTCTTTACTGTAAGTCTCTCTATAAGTATATTCTTACAGATTCTAGCTGACAGTTTCTATGAAGCTTTCAGTGCTGTTAGTACTCTCTGCAGCTCTGCAGATCTATAATTATTCTCTCTCTATCTGTATAATCTCTGACTAGATATATGTAAATATATCTAGATTCTCTATCAATGATTCTCACATCACAGTGCATTTCTGTAATCTCATTATTAATAAGAGATAAGTCTCTGAGTATCTGCAAAATCTAAGTAATTAAGATAATATGAATACTATAAATTTATAATAAGAGTTAGTCTGAACAGATGAGTCTTCTCTCTATATCTCAATTATTTTCAGGCTGAATACTTCAGTATAACTGAGAAAGTAAATACAGCTTCATAAGAGATATTTGATTATATATACAGATAATCAGTCTTCAAGATTCTGCTACAACTGTGTATACTCTGATATTCAGCTCTCTTAAAGTCTGTATATTTCTGATAATTTTTATACTAAATATAATAATTATCTGTACTGCAGACATGATATTTTCTACTTCTTTAAAGAAGAGAATTAATAGTTACAGAAGAATTAAGTATTATAAATATTAAGAATATAAATATAAGTTTTCTTTATTTTTTCTTTATTAATCTTGAAATTATGTTCACAGCTCTGTTTTTATTTTTCTTTATTTTTAACTTTAATAATAATATGATTTCTTCTTTTCTTTATATACACTGTAAACTGTTTATTTCAGTAGAAACTCATTATCTTATAGACTAGAATTTATAAATAATAGTATTAATATCTTTATTATAATCAGATTCTTAGTGAAGACTGTATTATTCTGACTTATCAGAATTTATAGTATAAAAGTCATGTTTTAGCTTTTACAGATATCTTATCTATCTGAATAATTCTTAAGTGAACTTATTTATCTTATTAGAATACTCTTATCACTGAATCTTAAATCAGAGCTTGTAATCTCACTTCTCTGAGTTAATAATTTCTTTGATCTGATATTCTCTTTCACTCTCTAGTACTTTATAAATAAAGTAATAAGTCACAGAGTTCTCTTCTAAGAATTTCTTATACTTATAAAGTAAAGAGATATGAAAAATATTATATATTTACAACTCAGATAACAGTTTTAATCTGTAGAACTATAAACTAACTTTCTTCATAATTTTATAAGACTCTGTTTATAAGAGATTCAGCTTCTTACTAGATCTCTATATAGTAATATTTTTCAGACTCAGTCAGACTCTATTATCTTTCTTAAAACTCTTTATAATATACTTAAAGTCATAGTATCTCTTCTGATACTCTTAAGTCTTTCTCAAGAATTTACAGACTTTCTTTCAGATATTCTGAATTCTCTTAGTCTATTTACAGATATCATCACACTCTATAGTGTACTCTCACAGATTTATTAAGATTATCTATGAGTAAGTCTCAGTGAGTATTGTAAAGAAGATTTTATCTGTACTGACATACTTTGAGTTATTATATATAAACTTTATAAATGATAATTAATACACTCAGTCATTCTGATTATAATTAATAAAGTACTACAGATATTATTTTAATATACTTATCAGATATTCTATCAGATTATCTGTCTGTTAATGAAAAGTTATGTTTAGATCTTATAAGATCTTCAGTATAATTATCAGATTAAATCAGAACTTCTCTGTGAAAATTGATTCTCTATCTGAGATAATATTTACAGATAATTCATATAATCAGATTATATTATAGATAAAGATATAAGTTAAATTCTTTGACTTTAAGTTCTTATAAGTGAGTATAAAGTATATTATCTTAATAAAGCAGTCTACTATTATCAGCACACTGTCAAAGCAGGTATTATATATATTCTTACTTTTAAAGAGACTTATAAGAGTGTTTATTTCTAGCTGTTTTCAAGATTCTCATAGAATGAGTAAAGAAGTAAGTTCTTTATAAAACTTAAACTGCACTACTTATGAACTCTGATAAATAGTATAGAAATTCACTATCTTCTCTATAAACTCTTATATCTTTAGTTAGAAGTATTTTCTTATAAATAACTTATAAGTTCTAGTATCTGTAAAATAACCTGCTAGAGAAGAGTTATGATATCTTTTAATAAGTTCTATATATAGAAACTTATTTATAAGTATATAAATTCAGTTCTCTTTTTATAAGAGATTATTTAAGTCTCTTCAATTCTTTATTTCTGCAGAGTGAATTTCTACTGTGAGCAGTTTCTTAATATACTGAGTATATTCATTCTTCAGTTATAGTTAGACTGACCGTGTGATCATATCTGAGATCAGAATCAAACTTTACAGTTATTATATTATCTAAAAGCATTACTTCTAATCATGATTTATGTTTATTACATGAATCTTAAATCATGTTATTTCAAATATTAAAGATCTCAGATTCACTTTTCAAATAAAAATCTAGTCTTAGATAAAGAATATATTTAAATTCTTAATCACATTTTCATTCTGATCTCATTATTGAGAATAATATTAAATGAGATTATGAAATCATTTCTTACTTATATAATATTATAACATAGTGCTCATTTATTAAAAATTCAATAGAAAGTATTATTAAATATTATTACTTTTCTAAATATAGATTATAATTTATATAATTTTAATTATAAAAAAATATAAAATATAAAAAAAACAAAAAATAAAAAATAAAAATAAAAACAAGAAAAAATCACAATAAAAAAAAAAGAAAAAGAAAAAAAAAATAAAAGAAAAAGATAAAAATAAAAAATAAAAATAAAAAAAATCAAGATTACAGAGCTGTAGTATTCTTAAAATACTTACTCTTCAGAGTCTTTATAATATTCACTATTAATTATATATCTCTTATAGTGAGAGTAACACAGCTGTGCTCTGATGACTGAATGATTAATACGGCCATTCAGTAGTGCCTTGGCGTGGGAAACCAGGGCGTGTGAGTTCGAAACCCGCAGAGAATACATTAAATTCAGAACTCAAGCACCTCAGGTTTCTAATAAATACAGAGGTGTATAAATCACTTCAATAAAATTGCTCTATGTTTCTGAGCTGAGAAGTTATTATCACATGTATTTAATTGTCACTTCTTTGTATTTCCTATGTTCTTGTTATCTTGACATGGTCTCAACACCTGTATTTCCTTCTGTATAATCAACACTTGACCTGTATTTAACATCACACAAGAACTCATTATAAGCTCCGCTTGCATATAAGTATAATGAAAGAATAATAATAATAATAATGATAATAATAATAAGTAATACAGCTGTAATGAGTTATTATCTTAATATTATCTATATAAATATGAATAATTAGAAAATATACACTTAAAAAGTGTAATCAGAGTGAACTCTGCTACTACTTGAATAATATTAAGAATAGAATACTGAAATTAATAATTCTTCTCATTGATTTCATGAATAAGACATGTAAAAATAATCTTAAGAAATATAAAATTCTCTGACTTCTGATAAAAATAAATCTCATAGAGAGACTTTATTTTTATAATATCAGAGACTGAGTATTATTAAAAAGTATTACTTTTATACAATGTATATATACTTACTGCAGTGATTTACTCTCTATATATATAACTAAGAATTGTAGCTTTCTTACACTGCACAGCTCTCTCTGAAATGCTGCTGCTAGTTTGTAATTTATATAGTCTCTCAGTTCAATACACACTGTGTATATACAGCTCTATATTCTGAGACTGTGTTAATCATTATAATCTGATATAATACTCACTTTTCACAGGTCATGTTTCATTTAATTGAGAGAGAGAAGAGAGAATACAACTACTGTTTTATTTAAAAAAGAGATAAGTAATTAAATCTATAGAAGATAATTTAATTTCTTCTATATTTAAAATTTAATTAGTCTATACTCTTTAATTTAAGAGTTTCTAAGAGTGTTTTAATAGTTTTCATATCAGCTTGAAATTAGTGATTGATTGAAGAAGAGAAAAGAGAGAAAAAAGAAATAAGAATAACTTATCTTTATAATATAAAAACAGAGAATTACTGTAATTATTTACTCTAGTAATAAAGATCTATTTTCTACATATATCTCTGATACAGATTATATAATAACTGTATATAAAGAATATCAACAGTGTATGTATTAAATGAAGATAATATTACTATATAATACTGTAGCTATTTCTATATATCTCTGAAAGTTATTAATATTTTCTTTAAGTCTTTTTATATTTAATAAGTTAGTAATATATTTTAATGTACTCTCTCTTTTATTATTATTATCATCATCATTATTATTACTATTATTATTATTATCATTATTACTATTATTATTATTATTATTATTATTATATTATTTCTAACTATCTCTTCTGTCTTTATCTCTCTTGAATACTTACTGAAATCAATTATATTATCTCTCTTTAAATATTTTGCAGTTCTGCAGATCATCAAGGCATATGAGTACTATTATAGATTGAAAAGAGAGAAGAAGAAGATATTTAAGTAAGAGAAGACAGATTGTAAGATATATTATAATATCTTAAAGAGACTCTGTAAGAGAGTAGAATAATAATGATTTTAAGTAATACTTCTGATAGATTTAGACTGAACTAAGTATAGAAATAATACAGATAACATCATCTATAAGAGATTGAAAAAGAAGATAGTGAAGAGTCTTATATAGTAGTAATAAGATCAGAAGAAGTTCAGAGAATAATTTAAAATTAAGATAAAGAGAGAGAGAGAGAAGAAGAGTATTACTATAAATAAACAGTAACAGAAGAAGATTAAGAAAGTGTTAAAATAAGAGATAAAGAAGTTAAAACTGATAAGTTTTTTATTTATTAAGAGATAATAATTTTTAATAATACTTCTATTCTTTAATTGATTAGTAGAAGCTGATAGAGAAGAAGAGAATTAAAATCTTATTCAGATCTCAAATACACTTCATAATTCAGAATATTAAGAAGATAGCTCTACTTTCTAAGTATATCAATCTACTTACTGCTGAGATAAAATCTGAGACAGTAAATCAGAAAATGCAGAATTTTAAGAAACAGATTAATCTGATTGAGAGAGAGTAGTAGAAATTCTCTTCTGAGAAGATAGTGAAGAGAGATTTTAAAATAATTATTATCTCAGATAAGAAGAAGAAGAAGAATAAGAATAAGAAATAAATTATAAAAAATAATAAGAAGAATGAGAAAGAAAAGAAAGATAATAAGTAGAAAAAGTTTTTTTCTTTTTATATTAATTAGTTATAAGTTCATAATTATTAATAATTGAAATTAATTTTAAGTTTTTAAAAATTATTGTACAAGTTGTAATCAATATCAGACATAATATATATATATATATTTAACTATCATGATTTATAAATTACTATAATATATAAGTATCAATATTTTTTTAATATTAATATTTATAATATTAATATATTTTTAATAATATTATCTGATAATGTAATTTGATAATACTCTCTTTTACAATATTAATATATTTCAAGAAATATAACAGAGACTAATTAAGATTATTTATTTACTTTTATATATTAATAATATTCAATCTGAGTTAGTACTAAAATTATAACTAAGTTATGAAAGAAAATTATTTTCTCTTATAATAATTCTTCTTATATATATTAGTAATTAGCTATTATCTTTATTAAAAATAAATTATTATCTTTTTTAAATCTTTATTATATTTTCTGAATTTGTGGTTCAGAAGAATGTACGACCGTCAGATAATAACACAGCCACTTCCGAACTACTAGCGTACGAATGTAAAGAAGGGCCCTAGCAGCCACTAATTAATTTAACATATGAGATTCAATATATAAGAAGCCGGTGTACGCCTGTAATTGTACACTGGCTTAAGCAACCTTTGAATCACATCTGATAGCATGTCTAAAAACCAGTGAGAAGTGCAGGCTCCTCCAGGGCATGATAATTCCATCTATAAAGTGATTTATAGTTATCATGTCAGTGTGGTTCTAGAATGTCTCAAAAGATAGTGTATGAAGAGTGATGAGCAGAAGAGCATCTGATTGATGCTGCTTTGCTTATTGAGGGAAAACTCCATGCCCAGGCGAATGCCATGTATGAGATGCGAACAGATGAGGTGTGAGAGAGGGGATGGGAGCGGTGAACCAGATTCAAAGGAGTCCGCTCCCTACTCAAAAGAAGGATAAAAGGGGGGGTGGCCACCACCGGAGTCGTACGATGATAACGATACAGCGATATAGCGATATAACGATACAGCGATATAGCGATATAACTTATTATTATTATTATTCTTCAATTATAGATGTATGCAGTCAGAGACTTATGACATCTACCTGAGAATCTTTAGTTCTCAGGGTTTTTCCTATATCTATAGAGTCAACTATTATACATTTATCAATTTCAAATATGCAAAATCAGAAAATTCCAGCTCAGAATACAAAAACTGTTTACAAATTGCAGTATTTCAACACCTTCTGATAGTTTGAAATCATTTGAAAATATTATGACAAAAGAAAAGAGAACATAGTCTTAAAGATAGACACATTAAATAGATAGAGAAAAGAACAGAAGGAAACAAGTACAGTAAAGAGAGACTATAACAAAACAAAATTATTAAAAGATGATGTATAGCTGTTTTAACAGACTATATCTAGTCAATTTTCATCTCTTCATATTCAGATACTTCTGAATTCAGCCATTTTCTTATAGCTGCTCTAGTTTCTGATAGAAAGTCTATTAAGTATTTAGTTCCTGTCTCAGTTGAGAATAAGAACCTCATATTTAATTGATTTAAATCATACTTCTTCTTTAATCTGACTCTGAGACTATTATATAATACACAATGTATTACAATATGCTCAGGATTTTCATTCACATTGCAGAATGAGCACTCTGTTGAATCAAATCTATCATCAAATCTTTGTATATAAGATTTGAAATAATCATGTCCTAGTTTCAGCTGAATTATAGATGAGAATATTTTCTTTTTACATTTAATTGAACAAGATTTTCACTTTGATTTTATCTCAAATCTTGAATAATGTATACTCTTCTTTTATTTCTGTCAGCTTTCATTTCACTTATTTAAACAAGATTCTTTTATCTTTCTCTTTATGAAAGATCAGAATACTGTTTTTTGAATAGATCTGCTTAATTCTGAACTCTTTTTTGCAGCTGAATCAGCCAATTCATTGTCATGAATATTCATATGAGCAGGAACTCAATGCAGATGAATTATCAGTTTTGATATTCTTCTCTTTTGAATTTTCAAAATAGAGTTTAAAATCAGTTCAAGATTCATTTGATCATTATGAATCTGACTATTTCTAAGTCTTTTTAAAGCTGCTTGACTATTAGAGAATATTCATGTCTCTTTCAAATCATTTCCTCTTTTATAAGATTTTATTTCAATGAGTTTGAAAGCTTTCACTATTGCAAATAGTTCAGCATTAAAGACTTCAGATTCACAGCCTAAATTCCAGAAATCTGAGATAAAATTAATATTATCTTCAGTATAAGCAATGCCTGCGCCTAATCTATTCAAATTCTCACTTTTTGAGCCATCTGAGTAGATCACAATAGAGTCTTTTATATTAATTGTAGAGATCTTCTTCAAATGCTGTTCATATTCTCTCTCTTTAGATAGTTCACTTATTTGTAAGTCTATGAGAGATTTCAGCTTTTCTCTTCAGAGAGATATCTTCTCATGATCAATTTTCTCAACATTTAATGAAGAAAATTGATTCTTAATAAGTGAATATAGTCTATACAGTTGAGAGAGCATTTTCTTTAAAGTATTATTCTCATTTCAATCAAGAAATCTATTTCAATTCAGTTCATTTCCTGAGTTAACTGATGAAAATGAAGAAGAGACTCTTTCTCTGATTATATGATTTAAGCTCATCTTCATGACTCTCAGAGCATAGTTTATACAGGCCTTTTCAAATCAAATAGTAGGAGATGAAATTGAAGCTTCAATTTCCATTGCTTTAATAGAAGATGACTTGAATGCACTCAGAATTCTTCTCAAAGCTCTGTTTTATAGACTTTGAAAGAGTTCAGTGAAGTTTCCTTGATTGTTTCATCAAACTTGAACTTCATAATCAGCTACTGAGATAATACAGGCTATGTATAACTGTCTCATAGCCTGAAAGAATAGACCTCTCTCAGTATTTGATAGTCTGATTATACTATTCAGTAGTCTCTCTGCCTTGATGATTCTTTGTTGAATATGATATTTAAAATTCAGCTTGGAGTTTAATCATACTTCTAGTTATTTGACATTTAAACCAGGTTTAATCTCTTTATTCAAAAGAGTTAGACTTAGTTCTTTCTCATTAAATCTGAGAAAAAAGTGAATTAACTCAGTTTTATTCATATCAAATTGAATTAGATTAATATCTGCTCTAACAAAGATTTTCTTTGCTGCTTTCTCAATCACTTCTAAGTTCTCTTTGATTGTCTTTGAACTGTAGAGTAGATTAATATCATCTATATAACTTGAAGATCTCACTATTTTCATCTCTCTATTCTTGAATAGATATGCAGTGTATATTGCAAATAAAACAGGTGAGATTGGAGATTCTTGTGATACTTCTATTTTTATCTCAGTTTTATCTTGTTTTCTTCCATCAAAGAATAGTTGTATAATTCTTTTAGATATGAAACAATTGACTCATTTTATTAGAGAAAGTGGCAGTTTTAACATCTTCAAAGTTTGAATCATCTTAGACTTTGACACATGATCAAATGCATCTTTTATATCAATAAAAACTGCAGTTGAGACCAGGCCTTCATGCTTTGCTACTTGAATATCATGAATAACTGAGAGAACAGTATCAATTGCAGAACATTGTTTTCTACCTCTCATTTATTCATTAAATAGAAGAGAATCACTAATAGAGCTTATAAAAGATAATCTAGTAGCTATTATCTTTTCTAGAATTTTTCTCAAACAGTTCAACAGAGATATTACTCTATATGACTTAGAAATTGAAGCCTTTCTATTAGGTTTTGCAAGGATTACTTCAGTAGCTTCTCTTCAGCATTCAGAATGATAATCATTTTTTAAGAGATTGAAAAAGAGCTCAAAATATTCATTCTTCAAGTAGGAATATGTGTTTTGAATAATTGAGTGATTAATTGAATCAGGCCCTGCAGCAGTTTTAATTGAACTTGAGAATATTGCTGACTCTAGTTTATCATATGTAAGCTCAGGCCATTCCCAGTTATTTTCATCAATATATTCATGAAATGACATATTCTTCTCTTCTAAATGTGATGATGAGTTTTGAAAGAGAATTCTCATAAAAGCTTGACATTTTTCCTCAAAAGAATTTGCTGTATATAATTCATTCTGAAATTCATATTCTAAGATTGAAAGCTTTGCTACACTTCTTGTTTTAGTATAGTTGAAGGCTTTGAAAACTTCTTTTTCTTATGCTTCTTCAAGAAATTTGTTCCAGCAATCTGTTTTGGCTTTTTTAATATCTGAAAAATATTCATTTCAAATAGCTTTGAACTCTTCATCAGATATTAAGTGATTCTTTCAATCTCTCTTAGCAGTGGCTAATTGCTTTCTTTTAGAAGTGATATTCTCATTTCATCAAGGTTTGAAATACTCAGAAGACTTTTTCTTTGAAATATTTTCTTCAATACATGTTAGAAGAATAGATGTAATCAGCTTTACTCTATTCTCAAGCATTTCATTTGATATATCTTGACTTTGATTTCAATAGAGCTCACTCTGTCTTTCAGATTTCAGCTGTTTTACTCTTTCTTTAACTGCTTTTCAATCAGCTTTTTCAAAGTTATACTGATTAGAGAGAAGAGGATTTTCACTTCTTTGTTTTTCACTCAGTTCAATATCAAATTGAATGATCTCATGACCTGATCCTGAGATTTCATTTGAATCAATAAACCAGTTTATAAGTCTTTTTTCAATTAGATTTTGTGACATGAAAGTTAGATCTATAATAGATTTCTGTTTCATGTCTTTTCTAAAGAATGTTTGTTGATCAGACTTGTTAACTAAATCTATTGAATGCTCAAAAGTTCATTTAACCAGTTTATCTGCTCTTACTGCTCTTGTGCACTCTAAGTTCTATCAGAGATAATATGCATTGAAGTCTTCTGCAATTATAGAGTTTTTTAAGAGAGTTATATTCAAAAATCCTCTATCAATTGTTCAGGTATTGTTGTTTTCTTTCAATGATTTTTCATTATAGATATTTATAAGTTGAATAGTATCAAACTCATTATCTTTATCTATAATGTCACCCACTAGAATGTCAGAGTCAGATATGATATCAAATCTCAGATTAAATTGATATCTTGATCTTTTTCTCCCATAGATTGCTACTCTTGATTTTATCTCAGATTTTTCAGAAAGAAAGCAGTAATAGCTTGGATGAGAAATGATGTACTTTTGCTCAGTATCAAAATTTGGTTCTTGAAGAAGTACAAAGTCAACTTTTTATTCAAATGCAATCTGAAGACAAGAATAAATGCAATTTGAGTTTCTATTCACATTATTTTGAATAAATGTGATTTTTAAAGAGTTTTTAAACTTTTTTTGTTGTTTTTGTTGTACATTCATACTAAAAGAGAGTAAAGATATAGTAGAATCTAATCACTATCACCAGATAGTAGATTATAACTATTTTGAAAAGCAGGAATCTCAACTGCTTACATTCTATCTAGTTTATTATCAGAGTCATTTCTCAATTCTCTAATCTTAACAGGTATTTGAGGATTCAAATTCTGTTTACATTTAGCTGAAGAATTGAGATTTGAAGACCTAGATAGTTGAGAGTTTCTTCTTTTTAAGCTTGCAGTTGTGAATTTACTAGCTTGACTTTTCTCTTCAGTTTTAGATTCACTTTGAGCTTCATCTTTTCTTCAGTTCTTCTGAGTTCTTGAAGCAAATACACATTCTTTTGAGCTAGATGCATGTTTTTCTTTGCAATTGGAGCACTTAAGCAGAGTATGTTGACATATTTCATCTCTTTTTGAGCATGTTTCACATTTATGCTCACTAGTTTTATGATCTCTAGCACAGAATGCGCATTTTAAGTCTCTGAAACAAGAGATTGCAAAGTGTCCATATCTTTGACAGTTTGAACACTGTGTTTGAGCTTTGAGATTCATTCTTGAATCTTTGTATTCATGAACTCTCATTTTCAAACCTGCTACTCTTACTTCAGAGATTCTTGATTGTTCAAGTGTTTTTGTATATACTAGAACAGAGGCATTTCTTCTGCTCTGTCTGAACTCAATTGAATTAAGTCATACAGGCTCTTTTCTCAGTTGAATAGAATTGTATTCTTCTAATTCATTTTTGAGAAGCAGCATTCCTTTCTCACAGTCAAAAATTTTAACTAAAATATCATGAAGAATGAATTTGCCCCACTTTTCATCTCTTTCAGATAGAATTGTTGTATTTAGTAGAGATTCTATTGCTGATTTTCAGAGATTCTCATTCTGAATGAGGAATTCTGCACTAAATTCAGGCATTGTAGTCAAAATAATAGAGTTTTCAAAGAAAGATGACTCAATTGAAGCTATGACTGATTTTTGAACTTCAATATCAGTTATTAACTGAGAAAAGAACTGCTGATTAATTTCATTTCTAATTCTGAAAATGAGATTTGAGTTTAGCTTGTTTTTTTGCAAGCTCTTCTGATTTGAGACTTTGAGAATAAGTCTTCTATTTCTGAAGATTTGAAAGTTCTTCTCTTTTTGCATTTCTTTTTTTTTCTTTCTATGAACAGAGATCTGAGAAATATTCTTCTCAGTTTTCTCAGAATTTTGAGCAGATTTTGAACTAGCAGGTTTGAAGACAGCAGATTCTGCTACTTGAGCATATATTTTCTTCTGATTTGAAGAAGAAGATGAAGAAGTAGAAGATGAAAAAGAGTCAGTGACTGTACTGAAAGATTTCAATGTTTTTTGAATTGTGTTTGAAATTCCAAGTTTGAACTTGATCACTTCTTGTAGTTGTCTAGCCTGAGTATGAAGAATTAACAGAACTTCTTCATTCTTCTCACTCAGACACTGTTTTCCAAGAATTTTGCTTGCTTTTTCCAGTTTCTGTATTTCAAGAACTTGTTATTTCTCTATTTCTTCCTTCTTTCTTCTCTTTAGAATTTCAATCTCAGAAATGACATCTGAGAAAACATCTTTTTCCACATCAACTGAGTGTACTCTTGAACTCATTTTACTCACTGAATGAAAAGTTGGTCAGACTGTTTCAATTGAGAGATTTATCAGTATATTTTCAAATGAAAAGTTGGTCAGACTGTTTCAATTGAGAGATTTATTAATCTATTTTCAAATGAAAAGTTAGTCAGACTGTTTCAGTTGAGAGATTTATTAGTCTATTTTCAATTAAAAAGTTGATCAGACTGTTTCAAAAGAAGAATGAAAGACTTTTGTGTATATAACACCTGATTTTTTTTCACACTAGTTCAGTAACTAGATTAGATTTTTGAAGAGAATCTAATAAACTAAAAGTGATTTTTAAGATAAATCAATAAAATCTTTACAAACTCTTTCTTAGAATACAGTGAGAAAAAGTATGATATTAATTAATAATAAATCAGATGATATGACAGTTTTTAAGAGAAAAACTGACAAAAAATAAGTCAATTTTTTGCAGAGAAATTAATTAAAACTATTTAATTTTATTCTAAATCATTCAATTCTTCTCACACAACAAGTGTGCAACTCAAATCAGTTAATAAAGAGTGTAAAAGAGAATTAAGTATTAATGAAAGCTCTTCAGTCACTGAAAAAGTAATTCTTACTTAAAAGAATATGAAATTATGACAGAAAACAACTCTGTTTTTAATTCTTTAAAAGAATATTGTGTAAAATTCAGAGAAAAACACCTTACTTTTTCAAGAGAAGTAAAAAACTATTTCTAAGATCTTTTTTTTTGCATTAACTGCTGCAGAAGAATGAGATAGAAACTGCTAAGATATGCACTACTGTATACTCTCTATCAAGACTTTCCCTCTTCAGAGTCTTGATATTATAGAGAATATAAGTCTGTTTCTATATAATAATGTAAATATTGTCAGTGAGATGTAGAGAAACTGATTATTTATATCTTAAAATAGAAGACTTTGTCAATGATTATATCAATATAGAGTTAATTCTCAAATTCAATAGAAATCTAGTGTTGCTGTTCTCAATTTCTTACAGAATCTATTGAATATTGAGATATTAAAACTAGATTTAATATATCTCACTGTGCAGGAATCAAAGACTCAGTCAGATCTTAAAGTATACTGATTTTATAGTTGTTGATGTGCTGTTGACTCATTATTCACTGATTATGTATTGAATGCTATTATCAAGGTATCTTTTTGTATTATTCTGCTGAGAATGAGCCAGATTGAGAGGGGTAGTACAAGGGTGAGACTTGGTGTTGAAGTCTAGATACACTGGTGATGAACTGTGAAGATTGCACTTCAGAAGAGTTCAGTGATTATGTACTTGATATTATCACTGAGATATCTTTTTGTATTTTTCTGCTGGGGATGGGCCAGATTGGGAAGGGCGGTATGAGGGTGAGACTTGGCACTGGTGTTTTGAAACATCAAAGATGAACAGGGTTTTCGCAGAGGTCGCTCCTCAGATATCTCCACAACTACAGATCAGGGATCTTCCAAAATCGAGAAGATTGGTGCATATGGCTAGGTCACTTCACCTTACAATTTGTATGGCACTCTGGCCCGGGGTTGTGGTGTGGTAGGGGAGAATGGGGGATATTCCCACACAGGAGCTTCGAACAACGTCCAGTTCATGTTTGGCTGGATAACTCCACCACCACACAGGGTATGCGGTCGGCGATGGGGTCAGAATGCTCGTATGATTGAGGGCTTTTCGATGGATCTATCGGCGGGTTCTTATTCGAAAAATCGAGCGAGTTCATGGTGAAGTGGTTGGTGATTATGATAGTTGATATTTTCTGCATTGCTCATGTGGTTCAACTTGTGATGCAAACACTGATAAAGAATCTTAACATTGAGATGAAGAATAATGAGATGGCTGATTCTTGAAATGAGAATGAGATGAAAGTGATTACTCAAGTAACTTTTGTATTCACTTTATAAAAGATAATGTTTTTTGACAATACTTTTTGATATTGCTTTTTAATAATGCTTTTTAATAACACTACTGTTAATTTTGAATAGATTGACTAATAATTTAAATATCATAGATTTGAAACATTGCTAATGTGATTTGTATCTCTTCTAAACAATAACAATGATTTCATAATATTTAATAAATAAATAAATCAGTCACATCACTGAATATGATACAGAATATTAGAATATGATAGAGTTCAATATATAAGATAACTGTTCAGACTCTTCAATTGTATCAGATAATTAATCATTGAGTGTAACACTCTGATTGAGAAAAGATTCAGATATTGAAACTTTCTGATATGAAGTAAACTCAGTTGAAATATATGATTGATTTACTGTTTCAGTTTTATAAGATAATAAAGACAGTTTCAATCACTTATACATCAATGCTGCAGTCAGCCTGATGAGTGTATAACAGTTTATTTACTCATCTTGAGAAGCAGTTGAATCACTTAAAAAGAAATTGAGTCTGAGATAATGCTATAGTACAGGCTATTATTACTGTAAGAAATAAACTGATATATTACTACAGTAAAATGAAACAATCTTTTGCAGAGTACTATACTATAGCAGCTTTACTAGATTTCTTCTGTTGAGTTAACATCTACACTTCTCAAGATTGAACAGAGGAGAAATGAGACTCATATGTCAAATTAACCTGAGACTACTACAATGTCAACTATCAGAGATTTGAATGAGCAGATGTTTGAGATGTGAAGACAGTAAAATACAATTCTCTAGTAAGTAATAATCTTTAGTAATGCTTCATATCACATAGAACTATAATACTAACTTTGAAACAGAACTTGCATACATTGATTGTAACTGAAAATCAGACAAAACTACATACTTGTAAAACTGAATTTGATTGCTATCTTCAAGATAATCTGATGAATTTACATATCAAATCAATTCTAAAGTTATGAAAAATTGTTGAGAGTACATATTTAACTGTTACACTGATAGCATGTGATATTCTGATAATTTCATTGACAGGGGTGAGAATGAAGTGAAAGTTCAACTCAAGTTAAGATATTTATCACTATTACTGAGAACAATTACAAGAAGAAATAATCAAGAAACTCATGATTGTAAAACATGAAATTATTAGACAGTTTAATACCTCTGATCACAGTATATCAGAGAAGTGTAGTTTTCATGAGAAAGTGAAGAATAAACTTACACAAGAATGTATTTAGTTGTTTCATAAGTGTTATCAATAATTGTTATCAAATTCTGATTATATTGTAAGAAATCCCGCTCCTCGCGGATTCTTTACCCCTATTCCTATCTCTTGTGTAATCAATAGGGCTAGCGGCTCTTGGCTACACACAACTATATAGACTGGAGTTCATGAATACTATTCATAACTCAGCTTGAATGCTATTATACATTTGATCTCTACATTTATCTTTCTACTGTGAACACTTCTAGTAGTTAACAGTACATATCATGTCAAGCTGCAAACACCTGAATAATTGCCTGTGAGCACTTATTCTTACATTTCAAGCTCAGTCAGTCAGCAATCACCTGTTATAACTGAAAGAACTAGAAACTCACATACTTCAATCTCTGTGAACTCTACTGCAGACACTCAGAAGCAGTCATCTGAATCATGAATAACTCTTATAAAAGAAGTCTCAGAGAACTTATTAATTACTCACAGAACATTATTCTCTGCATCTGTGACAGAGGAATTCTCTGAACTCATGAATAAATCAATCTCAGTGAAGAACATTCTTAAGCATCTCTCATAAGATCAAGCTATTTTTCTACAAGAAATGCTTACTGTCTGTAAACATTCTTGAACTGAGTCTCTAGACATGATCTTCAGAGATATCTATGAATTGAAAAGAAACTTTCTTAAGCTGTGATCACTTAAGATCATCTATCAAATCACAATCTATAAAAGCTTTTACAAGTTTGCATTTGAAATTGACTTACAAGCCTGACTATGTGATATGAAAGATGAAGAAGCTGTCATCTATGTGATAACAGGTCTCTATTACACTGAAGTCAAGAACTGGCTGAATCATCTAGAGAATGATTATAAGAGATTCTAATAATCTGTTCTCAAGACCTATCTAGAGAATAAGTTAAGAGACTTTACAAGCTAGACAGAGAACATCTGAGCTGCAATTATCAATATTAGAAAAAGAGATAAGAAATCTGATAAAGACTACTCACAGCACTTTATGAAATTGTGATGTGAATTAGAATCTGTGAAAACAGGGCTTTGAAACAAGACCTGAATAATGATATTTATGAAGAGACTGAATAAAGACATGCAGAACAAGCTTATTGAGTAAGACTCTAAGTTCTTAACTCTGAAGAAACTGATGACTCTTATTCATCACTTACAGATCACTGTGAGAGTCATAGACTCATAGAGAGTGAATCATTGACTGACTCTGTGAGAGCTAGAACAACAGAGGACAGATTTGTTAGAAAAAGATAATAAGACACAGAGAGATTCATGTCTGACTGCTGAGCAGAGAGAGAGAGCTTCACAAGCTTCTATAAACAGAGTGTATAACAGAGAGATCAAGAAAAAGAGACTCTGCTTCATCTATTCTAAATCAGAACATCTCTATGCAAACTGTCTGAACAAATTAAAATAGAAATTTAAGAAGTTGTGAACAGAGTCAGCAACAGTCTTCTTAAGAGTCTTAAAGCTGACATCTGAATCTGTTACTCTCTCAATGAAAATACTTACTTACAGAAAGAGACTGTGCTGCAGTACTGCTGTTCTGTAAGCATGAAAAGCATTGATGAACTCAGAATCTCAGGTCACTGTAATATCTCTAAAGCTTGCAGAGTGAATGAGCTGAAAGATGAAGACTGAGAACCTGCTCTTGCAATAAGCAGAATGTAAGAACTCAGATCTGAGAACTGAGAGACTCATAAGAGTTATCTTTGAATTATAAGATCTCTCTGAAATCTGAAGAAGATTTACAGAAACTGTAATTATCACAGATATCATAGATAACATATATTTAAGACTTGTATAGCTTCAAAGATACAATCTGCACATAGCTGTTTATAAGTCAGGTTTATACTTCTGATCAGTGTTGACAGACTCACTTATAAAGATAGAAGCAGTTAATGCTGCAGAGTTGATTAGAGAAGACAAGTCTATCTATGTAATGACTTTATAAGTGTCTGAGAATCTTGCAGTCATGAAAACTGAGCTTCAGATATTAGAGAAATACTGAGATCTTGCAGAGATGTTCAGCTCAGCTAAGGCAGCTGAGCTTTCTTCTCATCATAAGAAGAATCTGATAATAGATTTGATAGAAGAACAGAAACTCTTCTGAGAATCAATCTATAAACTCTCTTATCATGAGACAGAGGTCTTGCAGATCTATGTAAAGAAGAATCTGAAGAATGACTTTATCTAATCTTCACAGATCTCTGTGAGAGTCTCTGTGATATTCATGAAGAAGAAGAATAAAGATCTCAGATTGTATATAGACTACTATAATCTGAACTTCAAGATAATAAAGAGCTGCTACTCTCTGTCTCTGATTAAGAATGTGATCAATCATCTCACAGAAGCTGTTATATTCATACAACTGAATATAATTAATGTATATACACAGCTGTGAATACAGTCTGAGAATGAATGAAAGACTGTCTTTAGAACTGCACTGAGATTGTTTGAATATCTAGTGATGTCTTTTAGTCTGACTAATATTCTCACAGCATTTCAGTCTTTCATCAATAAAACACTTTGTGTATATCTGAATGTCTTCATGATAATATATCTGAATGATGTGATAATGTACTTCATGAAGAAGAAAGAACACACTGAGCATGTGTGAAGCATGTTGAAGACCTTAGATAAGACAGGACTGTATATTAAGCTTATAAAGTGCAACTTCAGTGTCTGCTAAATTAATTTCCTAGAATATGTAATCACTATAAATGATATTCAGATGAAATCTTCATAAGTTGAGACTATTCTATTATAATCAGAGCTAACTAGTATTTATGAGATTCAGATCTTTCTGAGCTTTGTGAATTTCTATAGACAGTTTATCTTTATATTTGTAAGAATCTTCTTAACTCTTACAGACATACTGAAGAATGAAAATAAGAAGAAATCATTCTATAAATAGAGAATGAAAAGATTATTAAGAAGAGAGAACTGTGAGAACTTTCTTATCTCAGAAGCTCACAGAGCCTTTACAAGATTGAAATAGATATTTATAGATACAGTGATGCTGTTTCACTTTGATCTCTTACTCTTAATCAGATTGAAGATAGATATCTTCTTCTTTATAATTTCAGAAATAGTCTTATAACTACAGTTAAATGAGAACTGAGTTTCAGTGATCTTTTTCTTATAGAAGATGCAACTCATAGAGATCAACTATAACATTTATAATCAGAAGCTTCTTATAATAGTGAAATTCTTTCATCACTGATATCACTACTTTAAGAGTCTTGTAACAGTGATTACTGTTAGAACTGATTATAACAGCTTATAACAGTTTACTTTAATTAAGAAACTCTCACAGTAGTAGATTTACTGAGCTCAGAGACTGAGTGAGTTCTGATTTAAGATAGAATATATTAAGAGAACTAAGAACTCAGTGAACAGATTCTCTTACAGATCAGACTATATTAAGAAGGCCAGGATAACAGATACAGAGAGACTAGAGAAGATAGAAAAGCTTTATAAGATGCTCAGACTGAGTGTTGTAAAGAGATTGACTGAAGAGTCTCTCAATTTCTTATAAGAGAAGAGAGAAGAGAGAGAGAAGAAACCTGTGTAACTACTCTCTATAACACTGAGAGTCAACACTCTGAGAATCTCTGCAAGAATTCTTGAAGAGAGTATCTATAATCTGAAGAGTTTGTGAGCTTTGAGAAGCACTGTGAAAGACCTGATGTAAGAGAAAACAGAGTATAAGTCTTTATAAGATCTTTTATTCAGATTATCTGAACTACAACTGAAGAATGAATATACTCAGTATATTCAGAAACTGCTCACAGCAGAGATCAACTCTGCAGAAATAAAGAATTAAAGAGACTTAAATAATCTCTTGTGAAGAGAGAACTGAATTTATATACCTGTGAATGAGTTTCTACATGTAGAACTTATTAAAAGATATCATAACTCTTCTTTAACAGATTATTTTACAGATACTAGAACTCATGAGTTACTTACAAGGAAATACTTCTGACTGAAGATGTGAGAACTTATAAAGAAGATAGTGAATTCTTATACTGTTTATCAGAGTTCACAGATAGTGTAGTCTAGATTATATAAAGAACTTACTTCTCTATTCATTTCACAGAAACCTTGAAAACAGCTAGAAATGAATGTTCTTATGAGTCTCTCTGAAAGCAAGAACATATATAATGCCTGCTTTGACAGTGTGCTGATAATAGTGAATTACTTTATCAAGATAACACACTTTATACTCACTCATAAGAACTTGAAGTCAAAGAATTTGACTTATATCTTCATCTGTGATATGATCTGATTGCATGAATTGCCTGCAAACATTGTCTCAGACAGAGAATCAATCTTTGTAGAAGAGTTCTGATCTAATCTGATGATTATACTGAAGATCTCACAAGATCTAAGTATGACTTTTTATCAATAGACAGATGATCAGATAGAATACCTGATGAGTATATTGAAATAGTATCTGCAGTGCTTTGTTAATTATAATCAGAATGACTGAGTGCATTGATTATCACTTACAGAGTTTATATACAACAACTCAAAGCATGTCAGTATAGATAAAACTCTCTTTGAGATGCTCACTGAGACTTATTCACAGATAATCTTGATAGACTTATAAGAGTACACTATAGAGTGTGATGATGCCTGTGAACAGACTGAGAGAATTCAGAAGATTCAGAAGAAAGTCTGTAAATTCTTGAGAAAGACTCAAGAGTATCAGAAGAGATACTATAACTTTAAGTATATTATAAAGAGTTTTAAGAAAGATAATAGAGTCTGACTGAGTCTAGAAAATATTATTATATAAAGATCTAGTAAGAAGCTGAATCTCTTGCAGACAGAGTCTTGTAAGATTATAAAGAAAGTTAGTTTACAGTTCTACAGATTAAAACTATTATCTGAGTTGTAGATATATAATATTTTTCATGTCTCTTTATTTCATGAATATAAGAAATTCTCAGAAGAGAATTCTGTGACTTATCACTCTATTCATGAAGTACTAGAGAGTGAAAGAGAATATCAGATTAAAGAGATTATTAACTCAGAGAAGTGAGATTATAAGCTCTGATTCAAGGTTCAGTGATAAGAGTATTCTGACAAGATGAATGAGTTCACTTAGAAATTATTCAGATAGATAAGACATCTACAGAAGCTGAGACATGACTTTCATACTGTAAATTCTAATAAGTCAGAATGACACAGTCTTTGCTAAGAATCTGATTATAATAAAGATATTAACACTGTCATTTGTGAATTCTAGTTTATAAGATAATGAGTTTCTACTGAGATGAACAGTCTGCAGTGTATGCAAGAGAAGAAGAAAACATATTCTTATTAAAGCTAAAAAATAAGAAAATAAACAGGGCTGTGAATACAATTTAGAGATTAATAAAGAAAAAATAAAGAAAACTCACACTTATATTATCAATATCTGTAACACTTAATTTCTTCATAACTATCAATTTTCTTCTTCAAAGAAGTAGAAAGTATTATATCTGTGATACAGATAATTATTGCATTTAATATGAAGACTGTCAGAAATGCACAGACTTCAGAAAAACTGAACATCAGAGTATACACAGTTGTGACAGAGTCTTGAAGACTGATCATCTGCACATGTGATCAGATATCTCTTACAAAGCTATATTCACTCTCTCAGTTATGTTGAAGTATTCAGCTCAGAAATAATGAGAATATAGAGAGAGAACTCATCTATTCAGATCAACTTCTGTCACAAATTCATGGCATTTACATTGTCTTGATTACTCAGATTTTGCGGGTACTCAGAGATTCATCTCTCATTGACAATGAAATTGCAGAAATGTGCTGCAGCATGAGAATTATTAGTAGAGAACCTAGACATATTCACATATGCCTGGTCAGAGATTGTGTGAGCAGGAAGAGAGTGATTGTAGACTCACAGAGTCATAGAAGACACTGATAACACTGAGAGCTTTGCAAGAACTGTCAGCTAGAATCTGTAAGAAATTACTTGTGAGAAGACTTACAGCAAAGAAGAGAACTGCACTGCTTAAAGTCAGAGACTGATCTGGGAAAGGAATGAGATGAGCTGCTGGCCTGAAGATCAGATGCAGTGATGAAGCTGAAGAGAATGAAGGTATAGTCATAAGTGATGATACTCCTGCTTCATCAGCCAGTAAAAAGTGATCAGAGAAGTTGTAAGAACACTCATAAGAAGCTCAGTGATGATCAGACATTGTTTATGAAGATATTGAAATTGAAAAAATTTTTATTCTTAAGAAGTTCTTGAATTAATATACAGATATTGTCAGAAACACTCTCTCTCTATTATCTGAGTAAAAACACTTCACAGATAAATGAGAATACTCACAGTTTATAAGAATGAGAGCTGTTACAGAAAAAGAGAAAAGAAGATAAGATTTCACAGACAGATCTGAAATATTTATACTACTCTAGAGAGATTTACTTACACTGTGAGTGATTCTGTGAAACAGTCAGATTACTCTAGTAAATAAGAGTGATTATGAATCACAGATCTGAATCTTTCTATATAACTATAAAGAGTGATTACAGACTGCAGACATCTTGATTCTACAATTCTACAGAGTTGATAAAAGAATGAAAAATTCTTCACAATTCTACAGTGTCAAAGAGCAATGATTTATAAGAATAAATAAAAGATCAACTCATGAATGTTTCTCTTTAATGAGAATGATCTCACAGAGAGTGATTTATCTGTGAGATGAATCTGTGTGATGATCACACAAGAATCTTATGAAAATAATTGAGAGTCAACTGAAACTCTTCTATATGAAAGATGTGAGATAAATCTATGTGATAGTCAGAGAAGAATCTATAGATCACAAAGAACTTTACAGAACAAGAAACTGAGTGACAGACTCTTTTTTCTTTATAGTAACAAGGGATTTTTTCTCACTGAGATTTTTTATAGATATAAAGAATTTTTAATGAGTATCACTGCAGTGCTGAGCTGACTATGAAGTCACTCAGTGAAAGGCTTCACAGACAAAGCCTTAGAGAGAAGAAGATATGTAAGAAATTCTACTTCTCATGAATTCTTTATCTCTATTTCTATCTCTTGTGTAATCAATAGGGCTAGCAGCCCTTGACTACACACAACTATATAGACTGAAGTTCACAAATACTATTCACAACTCAGCTTGAATGCTATTATACATTTGATCTCTACATTTATCTTTCTACTGTGAACACTTCTAGTAGTTAACAGTATATATCACATCAAGCTGCAAACACCTGAATAATTGCCTGCGAGCACTTATTCTTACATATATAAGCAATCACTGAATAAACTGAATGAGACTGATTTTGATCTTCAGTCTCAGTCTCATTCTGATTTTGAAAGAATGATCATCTTTCACAGTTTATTCTGGAAAATTACTCTCATTTCACTGTTCTTGAATTAAATCTAGTCATTTTTCATGTCATTTCTCTCAGAAATGATTCATTTTCAGATTTTTTTAAGGCTTGATTCTGGTGAGACTCACGCCAAGAAATGTATGAGATCAGACCAAATGGGATCAAATGTGAAATTCATGATCTCACCGGCCAGTCTAAAAGTGACTATATATCAGATCTCAAAATGAAATTATAACTTAGAAAAATTATAAAAGTGATCTTATTTAATCTTATTTAGTCTCATTCTTAGTATAAAGTTACTATTTTTAGACATTTTAAGGTTTTTTTTAGACTATTTTTAGTTTTTTAAAAAGTAATGCTTTTTGATAACACTTAAATGAGATTTAAAGTCATTTAATAATTTAAATTGAGAAGTGAAAATCATGATCTCATTTGAAAAATATGATCAGAGTAGATAGTAAGTCTCACTGAGACAGTATAAGACTACTATCTAATGTTAAAACTGTGTAATAAGATCAGTTAAATTGATAATAAAACTATCAAATATTCTGATTCTAGTCTCAGACACGGTCACACGGTCAGTTTAAGTAGTACTATAGTGTGATCTCTTCTTATAAGTATGTATTTTCATTGAGAGAGTAACAGATTCAGATATCAGTTTTAAAACTCTTAAGAAGACTGTTACTGACTCTGTCTGTGACTCTTTAAATTTCTATTTTAATTTATCTGAACAGTTTATATAAAGATATTCTGATTTAAAATAGATAAAGCAGAGTCTCTTTTTCTTAATCTCTCTATTATACACTCTGTTTATAGAAGCTTATAAAGCTTTCTCTCTCTACTTAACAGTCAGATGTGAATCTCTCTGTGTCTTATTATCTTTTTCTGATAAATCTTTTCTCTATTATTTTAACTCTTATAAGACTGATTAATGATTCACTCTCTGTGAGTCTGTGACTCTCACAGTGATCTGTAAACAGTGAATAAGAGTTATCAGTTTCTTCAGAGTTAAGAACTTAGAGTCTTACTCAATAAGCTTATTTTACATATCTTTATTCAGTCTCTTTATATATTATTATACAGATCTTGTTTCAGAGCTCTGTTTCTACAGATCTTAATTTATATCATAATTTTATAAAATGCTATAAGTAATC
This sequence comes from Blastomyces dermatitidis ER-3, assembly GCF_000003525.1. Taxonomy (NCBI): domain Eukaryota; kingdom Fungi; phylum Ascomycota; class Eurotiomycetes; order Onygenales; family Ajellomycetaceae; genus Blastomyces; species Blastomyces dermatitidis. The sequence goes on from NW_025544785.1 coordinate 1,084,892, forward strand.
TTCATCAGATTTCTTGCCTCTTTTTCTAATATTAATAATTATAACTCAGATATTCTCTATCTAACTTATAAAGTCTCTCAACTTATTCTCTAGATAGATCTTAAGAACAGATTAGTGAAATCTCTTATAATTATTCTCTAAATATTTTAGTCAGTTCTTAACTTCAGTATAGTAGAGATCTGTTATTATATAAATAATAGCTTCTTCATCTTTTATATTACACAGTCAGACTTATGAGTCAATTTCAAATACAAACTTATAAAGGCTTTTATAGATTGTAATTCAGTAGATAATCTTAAGTAATTATAATTTAAGAAAGTTTCTTTTCAGTTTATAAGTGTCTCTGAAGATTATGTCTAGAGACTCAGTTCAAGAATGTTTACAGATAGTAAGTATTTCTTATAGAAAAATAGCTTAATCTTATAAGAGATACTTAAAAATGTTTTTCACTGAGATTAATTTATTTATGAATTTGAAGAATTTCTCTATCACAGATACAGAGAATGATATTCTGTAAGTAATTAATAAGTTCTCTAAGACTTCTCTTATAGAAGTTATTCATGATTTGAGTGACTGCTTCTGAGTGTCTACAGTGAAGTTTACAGAGATTGAAGTATATAAGTTTCTAGTTCTTTCAGTTATAATAAGTGATTACTAACTGACAGAGCTTGAAATGTAAGAATAAGTGCTTACAGATAATTATTTGAGTATTTACAACTTAATGTGATATATACTATTAACTACTAGAAGTATTCATAGTAGAAAGATAAAATGTAGAGATTAAAAATATAATAGCATTTAAGCTGAGTTATAAATAGTAGTCATAAACTTCAGTCTATATAGTTGTGTATAGTCAAGAGTTGCTAACTCTATTGATTATATAAGAGATAGAAATAGAGGTAAAGAATCCGCGAGAAGCGGGATTTCTTACAGTCAGCTATCTTCACAAGTTTAATTAAAACTGCTGCAGAGCCTGATTCAATCAATCACTTAATTATTCAAAATTCATATTTCTACTTGAAGAATGAATATTTTGAGCTTTTTTTCAATCTCTTGAAAAATGATTATCATTCTGAATACTGAAGAGAAGTCACTGAAGTGATCCTTGCAAAACCTAATAGAAAAGCTTTAATTTCTAGATTATATAGAGTAATATCTTCATTGAACTGTCTGAGAAAGATTTTAGAAAAGATAATAACTACTAGATTATCTTTTATAAGCTCTGTTAGTGATTTTCTTCTATTTAGTAAATAAATGAGAGATAGAAAACAATACTTTGCAATTAATACTATTCTCTCAGTTATTTATAATATTTAAATAGCAAAGTATAAAGATCTAATCTTAACTGCAGTTTTTATTAATATAAAAGATGCATTTGATTATGTTTCAAAGTCAAAGATGATTCAGACTTTGAAGACATTAAAACTGTCACTTTCTCTAATAAAATAAGTTAACTGTTTTATATCTAAAAGAATCATATAACTATTCTTTGATAAGATAAAATAAAATAAAACTGAGAAAAAATAAATAGAAGTACTGTAAGAATCTTCAATCTCACTCATTTTATTTATAATATACACTGTATATCTATTCAAGAATAGAGATATGAAAATAGTGAGATCTTTAAGCTATGTAAATAATATTGATCTAGTCTACAGTTCAAAAATAATCAAAGAGAATTTAGAAGTAATTGAAAAGACAGTAAAGAAAATCTTTATTAGAGTAGATATCAATCAAATTTAATTTAATATGAATAAAACTTATAAATCTGAATTGAATTTTATTTATTATTTATAATTTGTCAGATTCTCTCTACAGACTGACTACTTCTGTCTAAGTGAGATGTTTATCAATCACTTAACAAATATCTATTATATATAAAAGGTTATACAATGAATAGATCTTGATAATTAATTAACTACTATATTATATTATCTTTATCAGATTATGTTTCTTCTTGTATATAATAATTCACTAATTCTTTAAAAAAAATCAAAATTCTTACACTTTATGCTCTTAAATTAAAGACCTAATTACATTCTGAAATACTGTATTAATAATTCTGCAGCTACTTATTACAAATTAAATTAAGAAGAACTCTGTTAATTTTAAAATCAACTAAGTCACTACAGACTTCTATAATAAGTTTACAAGTAACTTTTGCATTTCTACATGAATAGAAATGTAAACAGTGAATATATTTCTGTAAGCAGCTTCACTGTTAAAGATAACACTGTCTCACTTGAATCTGTACTAATTACTGAAAGTAGAAGATACTTAACACAGTTAATATATATATATAATACTTCTGAATAAGAGCTGCTTGAGCTGTAATCATTATCTCAGACAGCTCAGAAGATTCAAACTAAAATGAATACAGAATATAATATAAATTTAAGAGAGAAAGAAGATCTTCTCTCAACAGAACACTCTACACTCACTTAAGATAGTCTCAATCAAGATAGCTCTGCTGATAAGATTATCAAAATGATGATATACTTCACTCATTTATGAGAGACAGAGTTCTCTGAAGCTGACGCAGTGAAAATCACCTGTGAGCAATGATTACAGAAGAAGAGAATAAATTTCAATCTCACTGTGACCACAAACCCAGTCACTGAAACAGATAAATTCCACGAATTCAAGAATGATTACAGTCATGTTAAAATGAAAATTATCACAAAGCTCTCAGAGTCAAAAGACTATGACATCTGATACTGTGAAATTGAATCAAAAGCAGTTTTGATTGATGCATCTCACATTCTTGCAGATGAAGAGCTATGATAGATAGAGTACGGATAATATAAGAAGCAGATCTTGATACACATGAGATTCATATGTTTCCGACATATTCATCCGAGATACCATTCCGACACGCGTATATGGCAGTTTGAAAAGGATAGGCTGAGGACCTCTCTGCTACCCTTCCATGCCGTTGCTCAAGCGTAGTAGGGCTGGATCTAATGAATTCAGTCTATATAAGGACTACCATAGAGCTTCCCGATGGAGGCTCGGACACCAAAGTTGTCCCATTCATTTCTGATCAAAAAGTCAAGTAATTGGATGCATTGGCCTGAGAGAAGATACCTATTTTGATTGAAAGGTTCTATCCAACTCCTTGACTTTGCTCTAATAGATACACACGCTCACGTCAAGGATAGGCCAGAATTCCTCGATCTTGTGTTCCGTTTGCTAATCATGCTCCTTAGGAGACGTACCAATATTACTACCGTCATCATGAAGAAAATATTCCGCACCGCCAAAAGGCATGATATCTGCCGCATCCAAAGAAGTTCACAAGTGTGACTGCCGCCCGTGGAGGTACAGCGTACCCCAAGAAGCCAAGCGAACTCCTGAATCTGGGGATCCGTTGGGATTTCGATGGTGAGGTGACCATCAATGGGGTCGTATACAATAAATTTCAAGTCCAACCGAATGCTAGAAAGGTCCCTGCACCGGTTAGTGAGTGGCGAAGGAAAAATGGTGGTACACATGCAGTGATGGGTTCTATGTTCGTCAAGAAAGATGGCTCGGTAGACGATGTGGAAAGTGCTTGGGACGGGTTTACCGAAGACTTTTCCAAAAGAGAGTAGTCCTGTCATATCTCAACCAACGACATGAGCGATGAACTGGTGGATAGAATTTTGGTAATTGTTTTTGCCTCTGCTGGACATGTTAGTTGAATTCACTTTGGTATTTATTCCTTGAGAAAGCGTATTGAGTGTTTTTAAGGCCTTCCGTTGTTATCTAGGCTGTGAGAATATATAAGATCACAATAATTAAAAATTCGATCATATTTGGTACGCGAACTCAGAATTGCTCCGGCGGCACTTCTCTTCAGGTATTTTTTTCTTGATGGCTTGGGAAGAGTTAGTTACCACCAGCGAACCATACATTGCCCCGTAAAGTTGTAGGTCCTTCTAACAAGGGAGTATGTCAAGCGTATATTTACAGTTGAACGTGGGTATGTCCTATTTCAAACCGCCATGACCGCTCACGCAACGGAATCGAACTTCGAATAAGGTGAAATCGGCCATCGTAGGTAGTGTGAGGTTGGTGCTCGATTGCCTTTAGCAGCCTATTCCGGAAAGAACTTATTTCCATAGCTGGCTCAAATGCTTTTGAGCTGTTCCACATCGACTCGATTTGCATCACCGCGCTTTTTGAATAGGGTAAAGCAAGCACCAGGCCTAACTAGTAGTTACAATGGCACTGTCAGTTGTGAGATCAGGGAACGATATGCTGCAGGAAGTCTCCCCTGCCGACTGTATCCGTGAATTTCGTTGTTGGGGACCAACGTTTGGAACCAGGATTTGTAACGAATGAGCATCTCTCTCACAATTTGGCGGCATCTGAATCGTCGAACTGGTCCCCACTGTATCCCAGCAATTCTACTTCATCCCAAATAAGCCGAATGCGTGAATCCCATAGTAGCTAACTTCCTGACGGGTAAGACCATCTGGAATCTCGGGCATTGCGGTATTCGCTTTCCCCATCAGCAACAGTGTTTTCAAGGAACAAATCGAAAGACGGTTTCCCCAAGTTTGGGCAACCCCCGACCCCGTCCCTGGAGCCGAACTCCAATGAAATTAGGTTGCCCAAATACCCAGGCAATGTCAGATAAGAGACCCCCTGGGAATCTGCGAAAGTGACCCACTGCGTTATGTTTGCATTTGGTATCGTTGCATGTAGGTTAGCTGGGATGAGGAAGCTGGACTGTCGCCTGATTTAATCGATATGGCTGAGGGACGTCATTTCGTCCTTCCTGGTATGGTAATGTCCGCTATAAATTGGCTTTCCATTAGGGAACAAGCACATACGACCATAGGGAGTGGAAAGCAGGGCTTCCCGTCCGCTCAGCCGTACTTAAGCCACTCGCCGGCCGGTTAGTAGTTGGGTGGGTGACCACCAGCGAATCCCGGCTGTTGTATGTTTTTCTTATTTTCTCTTTTTTTTTCATTTTCTCAAAGCTTTTCTTTCCCTTGTCACCTTATTCGTGAAATACGCTTCAATCAGTCCTTCGTACTATACAATCTGTTTCTCTACATTCCCACACGATCATGATTGCACGTCCCACAATCCCTTTCATGCCGCGCGGACACAACCTCGAATTGGACCTAGACAACACCCGATTATTCCGCTCGAGTTCAATTTGCCAATATTAATCATGCACACCCATTAGTTTGCAGCATTTTATGGCGAGCCGGGGCGAACAATACATACTCCAAGGCCGTTTTATCCGATTAGCAATCGCCGCTATCGTGCCGTCCCACCCTTGCCGTTCGTGCACTTCTTGTTTCTTGAGGATACTCGGGAATTAGTGACGGAAGAAGTTTAGTCCATCCATTTTATCCGGTTTGAACTGCCTGTACAACATGAGGCGGAGCCACGAAATTTTCCTAATTTTTTTGAGATTAGTATCTGAAATGCGTTGGCCAAGTGAGTAGTTGATATAACCCGCTGGCGGCAGGGTTCTCATGTCTCATATCTATGCAATGCGTATGTGGATGAACATGGTGCCGCTCGGGTTTACCTGTGAGCAACGGTACGTACGGGAAGGGTGAGGTTGTACAAATCGCCTTTTGTCTCAACCTAAACAAGGATCCCTCCTTCCAGCAAGGCTGTGGACCAACCCGCCAAGGCGCTTGGGAGTCGGAAACTTAACCGGTTGCTGCTCTGCAGAGAGTCTGCACCGCCCGGCCCATGTGAACCCCAAAGCACTTGTTCCAGTTAAGCTTTTTTAACGTATTTTCTCTACACCTTGGCGCCTCCCTTGGCTTGGGCTAGTCTTGTCGACGAAGGGCACTATTTGAACAGTTTAACATACCCTGTTGAGTTGCAAGAAATAATGCATGCACACCACTCCGTGCAAAAGGACCGGATGTCTTTAATGAGCCTGGGCCCCGGAAGAATTTGGCCGAGGTCATGACAACGCTTTGGAAACTTAGTGCTAATGAAACAGGTGTAAGCACAACGGCAACACACCCCACGCTAAAGGCATTTGATACTTGCGAAGTCTTCACATCAGTATCAATCTTCGGCCATATCTACGCTGTCGGAGACTATATATCGCTCAAGATAGCCATTTGGTCTTCATGCCGCGTCACTTGGCGAACGTAACCATGTACTCTATATTTCACAACGGGGTACAGCCGCACATTCGAGAAGAAGGAACAAACCGAAATTCTAATGTGCCAAGCCTTTGCGAGCAAGTCTCCTTCAAAATTACCGTTAACCATCCGCCTTGACCCTAGCTTCGATAGGATTAAGCATTCCTTCGTGGTGTGGGAAGCGAGATCTGGATACGTACGGGGGGTATCGCATGTTAGGTCTAGGCAGTTAACCATGCTACCGGGCTTCTAAATTTAGGATGGTAGAGCCATAGGCGGTAGGGGTTAGGGGTTCAAATTCGCCTTCCGCGAAGTTTTCGACATGCTAATGTTTTAAGTGTTTCCCTTCTTGTCCACTTCCTTCACGACATACCTTGTTTGTGTTTGGCCGTTACGGCCGTTGCGGTTAGCGATCCCACTAGATCATGTGACCCACCACTATATTATGTTCTTGTAGATAGATCTATCAATACAATCTTCAACTATTCTACAGATTATAGCCTGAATGACATGTTTTTCTTTTTAGAATATTGCATCAATATTTTTGATATGAATAGTTTATCTTTTTTGAAAAGACTCTTACTCTTTATTAGAGATATTTCATTTTCTCTGAATCTGCTGATCAGCAGATTTATATACTTTATATTTTTAAGAAAGTATATTCTTCATTGTGAAGAATATCACTTTTTGTTTTTTATATATTTAGAAGAAGCAGAGTTATCTTGATATAAGTAATACATCTATTACTTCAGAGTTCAGCTCAAGATTCAGAATTACATACTTTACTAGATAACTTATTAATAGAATAATTACTTATTATAAGAAAACTTCTGACTTATAAAATAAGACTAAGATCAGTTTTTATCAGAGTATGAAATTTAATGATAAGATAACAGAGAAACTTCAGAATAAAGAAAAGCAGAGTTAATATTCATTTACAGAATCTATTTATTTTAACTTATTAAATTCTTTACTATTTCTTATCTCTGAAATACTGATTTTTAATAATGATCTGAATTAATCTATCTATTATACTGCAGATAATCTTATAAATCTTATATAGATAATACTATAGAATTAAATGACTATAGCTGAAATTACTTAATATCTTATTATATCTATCTCTATATAAAGAGATACTATAAGAGATAAGTTGCAGAAATATCAGAGAAAAGTTAAATATATATTAAATATTAAATCAGTAATTATATTTAATAACTTGAATTATAAAGTCTGATATATTAATATATTAACTGATATAGAAGTTATTAATGAAACTGATATTTTATTAAAAACTTAATAAGAATCTCTCTTTATATATTATATTAATTCTGAGAAGTGAAAGATCTGTTTTAAGTCTCTATATAGATATATACTATTAAGTCTTATTAAAAATATTTGAATTATTATTAAAATCTTAGAAGTTAATAATACTACAGTTCTATAAAATAAGATTAATATTAAATATACAATATCACTGACTGAAGAATAAGTTAATATCTTTAAGAAATTGATAAAATTATAAGTTAAGAATAGTGATTATCTTACTTTTCAGAGATATTTCTACTATTTTATTATCTGTCACAAGAAGCTCTGTTAGAGTATTAAAGATATATATTATAATCTTTTTCTTAACAATCTATAAGATTATTAAAGATTATTTATTAAGATATATTTAAATGAGTTTTTCTTCACTGATCAAGAACTCATTGTTAATATTAGTATTAATAATTTAATGAAGTAACTGATTAATTATATATTTAAGAAGATTATTATTAAGTGAAAAAAGCAGTCTCAGACTGATTCTGTGACTGTGAAAAGGAATAAGAATAAGAATAAAGATAAGAATAAAAGCATAACTGTATAAAAGTATACTTACTATAGAAGATATGAATATACTATTAATAGATATTTCATCTTACACTCTGATAAAAAGAAAAAGAAGATGAACAAGAAGAATGATGATAAGAAGAAAGAGAAGAAGAATAACTTAATAAGTTCTCAATTAGTAGTAAATACAGTATTTATAAAGATTGAGTTCTATTTCTTCTTCACAGTTACTGAAAAATCATTCTCTAGATCTTGATATTTGAATACATATATAAGTCTGAATATAATAGATAAGCTTTATTCTTTTTTAAATATTAAATCTTTTAATAATAACATCTCTATTGATTCTGTGATTGAGAGAACTAAGTTTATTAAAAAGATTAAAACTGTCATCTTAAAGATTGAGAGTGATGATATTAACTTACAGAATATTTACTATATTTTTAATATTATAGTTAATCTGCTCTCATTTATAAAGCTTAAAGATCAGAGATTCTGATTTATATTATCTTTTACTATTCTCTCATTTTTCATTTGCAGAGCTCTGAACAGTGGTATTTTTTATACAGTTCAGATTACTTAGAATAACATATATAAGATTAATAAGTAAGAGTTCAATGAGAATCTTAATTATCTGAATAAGACAGTTAAGTATATTATAATAATATCTTATAAGTATAATTTTAACTGAAAAGTTAATTTTTCTATAACTACTATTACTACTGTTAATAACATTGATTCTGTGAATGTGAAAACACAGATATTAAAGATATCAAAGACTCTTTTAAATTGATACTATAATCTCAGTCATATTCATACTGATGCTATAATTACTATAATTAAGAATTCTTATACTGAAGTTATAATTAAAGATTCTAAGACTAAGTTCTTTTATAAGAAATATATCAATGTGGTTCAGAAGAACATACAACCGTCGGATAATAACGCGGCCGCTTCCGAACTTGCTTACAAATGTAAAGAGGTCATAGCAGTCACTAATTATTTTAGTGTACAATATATAAGAAGTCAGTATACATCTGTAATTATATGCTGAGACAGCAATCTTTGAATCACATCTGATAGCATATCTAAAAACTGATAAGAAGCACAGTCTTCTTCAGAGTGTGATAATTTCATCTATGAAGTGATTTATAGTTATCATATCAGTGTAATTCTAGAACATCTCAAAAGATAGTGTATAAAGAGTGATAAGTAAAAGAGCATCTGATTGATACTGCTTCACTTGTTGAAGAAAAACTCCACACTCAGATGAATATCATGTATGCAAATGAATGAGATGTGAGAAAGAAGATGAGAGTAGTGAATCAGATTTAAAGAAGTCTACTCTCTACTCAAAAGAAGAATAAAAAGAAGAGAGAAATGATTATCACTGAAGTTATACAATGATAACAGAAATTATATAATAATACAGTGATATAGTGATAGATATTATATAATTAATGAGAAATCACTGAAATGAATATCTCTTCTAGTTAATATAAATAACATTCTTCTCTGCTATCTGAACTGAAAGATATACAGAATCTCTCAGAGAGTTTACTCAAAGTAGTAAGAAAAGCAGCTGAGATTACTGAACTGAAATCAAAGCTCTATACATGTATGAGAATTCTAAACAAAATTAAGACCTTGTGTATACAGTGACAGACTGAGATAGAAGTTAAACAATAATTAATATTCACTGCAGATTAAGCATTCATGATGAAGAGCTTTACTGATATAATTATTATTATTAATAAGAATAGAGAAAATCAGGTCTTAGACCTGCAGTAAGAGATTAAATGTTTATAGATAATTACACTGAATCTGAAGATCTTATTATAATTATTCACAATCTCTGCAGAAGTATATACATTATTGAAGATCACTGTGTAGAATGAGAATCTGAATATGAAATACATTAAGTTAGAAGATCTGTCAGAGTTATTAAGCTTTAATGATGACTGAAAAAATAATACTGCAATCAGCTGATTAAGTCAGATGTGATTATATTATTAAATTGAACATGAACTTACAGACAGACAGTTAACAGAATTTCAATAAGTCTTAAAATCTATCACATTTCTACATAGAAAAGTGAAGTTATTATGAATAGCTGATGAAAAGATGAATCTCACAGATCTGAAATGATATTCATTCTTATAAATATAAAATGAGTTTTTCAAATGAATCTTACACAATTTTGAGAAATTGAATATATAAGATAAGTGTTATGAATGCTTCACTGAGTGTAGATAAGTGAGTGATCTTATATTATACTTTATATACTTCAGTTTACACTATCTTATATTGAATAAAGAGCTTTCAATATCTTTCTGTTTACAGATCTTTATTTATAATCTTACATCTGAGTTGAGAGTGAAATGAAAATGCTTAATCTTATAGTTAGATACAGTGAAGAAAGCATATAATATTCTCATTATACAGAAACAAGTGAGTCAATTATAACAGAAAATACTGTAATTAAGTATATCTTAACAGAGAACAGATAATCAGACTTCTATGATACAAGTCACACACTCAGATATAATAAATCTAGATTTGAATATTATTGCTAAAGCACTGAATTCTCTGAAAAAAAGATTCTCTGAGTGAAAATCTTAATATCATAAGTATTGAGCTTACTTCAACTGTGAACATCAAAATCATGATATAAAAGATTACACTCAGTATACACAGTTAAGAGAAGTAAGAGAGTCAAAAAACTAGCAGAATCAGTGAGCTCAGAGACACTCACTGCTATTCTATAAAAAGTCTTCAAAGTGAAAGAGATATCTGTATTAGATAATTCTCTGAATTCTGTGAATATTAAGAAGAAGCAGACTCTTAAATGAGATATAAGTAAGAATAATAAAGCAGATACTCATCTCAATGTCTTGAGATCTGAAATATTAATGTATAAGAGACACTTAAGTAAGAATTAAGAGATGACTGTAAAAGTGTTAGTGAATACAGAAGCTTCTATATAATATATTAATAATTATATAATCTGAAGACTGAAAACAATTCATTGAGTGAAGAATCTCTGATGTATAAGATTATCTAATAACTAATATTTGATATTATCTGTAAGAGTAAGAGTTCTCTTACACTTTGAAGAATAATCTTGCTATATTTGAGTATGAGAGCTGTAGAACATAAAATACAATCTGATTCTCAGACTCAATTAATTTCAAAGATTCAATTCACAGATTCAATAACATACATATTATATACAGTTAACTGATAGAAAGGAAACAGTTCATATAATTCTATCAACTGATATGAGAAGAACATTTCATATCTCTGATATAGAAGAATTAAATCTGCTTATATATTAATAAGTAAAAAGAATAATTTACAAGATCTCATCTGAAAGTATTCTGTATATTATACAGAATCTAGAAGTAGAGAAAATCAAGATAAAGAATATATAGAAGAATAAGTATATAAAGAAGCTTCTGAAAAAGTATAAAAAGATCTTCTGAACAGATCTTTTACTGAAATTATCACTGAAATGAGAATTTGTACATGAGATTAGACTGACCGTGTGACCGTGTCTGAGACCAGGATCAGAATTTTTGATAGTCTCATTGTTAATTTGACAGATCTTATTACATAGTTCTAACATTAGATAGTAGTCTCATACTGTCTCAGTGAGACTTACTGTCTACTCTTATCACATTTTTCAAATAAGACTATGATTTTCACTTCTCAATTTAAATTATTTTTATTGCTTTAAATGACTTTAAATCTCATTTAAGTGTTATCAAAAAGTGTTACTTTTTAAAAAATTAAAAATAGTTCAAAAAAAACCTTAAAATATCTAAAAATAGTAACTTTATATCAAGAATGAGACTAAATGAGATCAAATGAGATCATTTTCTCATTTTTTTCAAGTCATGATTTCATTTTGAGATCTGATATATAGTCACTTTGCATGTTTATTTAATGATTAGTCCCAGTGGGATTCACACCAAGAAATGTATAAGACCAGATCAAATGAAATCAAATGTGAAATTCATGGTTCTGACGGCCAGTCTACATGAGATTGATACAGAGAATATAAAACCAGTCAATCAGAATGTATACTCTCTGTCACAAATATATCTTGAAGAATAGAAGTGTCAGATTACAGACCTTCTAAAATGTGATCTTATACAACTCTCATCAAGTGCATAAGACTTTTCAGTTCTATTTATGAAAAAGATGAGTGAAGAGTGACAGATGTGTATCAATTATTAAGCACTTAATAAGCTTATAATTAAGAATGAATATTTACTCTATTAAACGTTCAAACGGTGAGCAAAAGGCCAGATGTCGACTAGCTCGACGGCTGCTTTACGCCGGCCATTGTCCAATACTGCCACGCTCCACGCACGGTGGACGCCCTCCTGCGCGCTGCAAGCTCAATTCCCACGCCCCACCGTTCAGGTACGGAAAATGGATCCCCTCAACCCGCTCTCTGGGAATGGGCGCTTGCATCCTCCTCCTTCAACCATGTTGAGACCGCCGGCCAGATATGGCCCTCTCGGGGCTGACTATAAAGTCATGGCTCTCTTCTCTCCAGCGGATGATCTGGTCATCCTCACAATTCCAGCATCTCTTCCTGTTGAATCTTCTCAGCCCATCAACCCCTCACTGTTCCTCAAGCTATCAAGTCACGCTTGCCCACTCTTATACCTCTTTCACCACAATCAACAAGCTTTCTGTTCCTTTAACAATCCATCACTGAGCCCTTCATCCCTATCTGTTCCAGTTTCCTCCTCTGGTTCTGTGCGGGATGAAGAATGGCTCGTCGACACTGTGTACCATCCCCTGTTGACAGTGACAGCGAGGAAGACCCGATGGACATGGATGATGATGATGGTGATGATGATGATAGTGATGGCACAGCCTCTGATTCCAGCGGAGAGACCGACCTGATGGACCCAGCTGATTATGGGGAAGACAGCAAGAATGATGCCAGAGATCTGGCTGGTCTGCTGACAGGTGATGAGCACCTTTCAGAGTACTATATGAATATGATGACTGACCCAGACAGATTCTTACTTCAATACAATGAATACACACCTAACTCTCAGAAACTGCTTGATCATATTAAGCAGGAATGATTCAAGTGAGTGTCTGAATTCTCTCTTTCTCTCTCCTGACTGTGTTTTCTTTCTAGTTTCTCATATGCTATGCAGATTCTGCGCCTGTGTCAAGCGGGATCTCAAGAAGATGTATCAGCAGATAGATATAAAGATGCTATATACTTTCTTTCACTGAGTGCTGAATCAACATCATAGCAAGAGTGAGAGATGATATCAGAGACTCAAATATCAAAGCTCTCTGAAGATGTACTGAAAGATCTTTCATCTGATCTATGAGAGAAAGATGCAGAAGAAGATTGACTGAGAGATATTATTAAGAGTGATTAAAAATATATATAACTGTCTCTTCTTATATTATTCTCAGCATCTGAACAGATTCTGTTCAGTAACTGAATTGTTTCATAATACTGATCAGAGACCTGCTTATGTTCAAGATAATCTCAAAACTGATATAACTGTATCATCTTAAGAAGAGATACTGAAAGAAGTCAGTAATTTATCTGAATAATCTTATCAAGATTGTTGAAATAACTATTATTATTACTAAGAAGAAGTTCAGTTACAGCTGATAATAGATTCTACTCTATCTATTCTTTCAGCTGACTGAGTTCTCAGTTAATTAACTGCAGATATTACTGAATCTGTACTATCAATATATTAAGATTATTCTCTTAAAGAACTCTGACTGTAGATCTAATAACATTCTGATTGAGTTTACTGTTAAATTTATTAAAACATTTCTTGAAGAGAAGAAGAAGTATATAAATATATTTACTTTAACTTATTCTGATAAATTATGACTGATTGCATATCTGTGAATCTAGAATTACATTTATAGTCTCAGAAATTATCTTTAATCTATTTCTGATTCTTAGCTCTTATATCACTCTTCTTAAGCTTCTATTCACTGATTATATATTCACTTCTCTTAACAGTGAAAGAGTTCTCACTTCAGTATAATAACTTATTAATCTGAAGATACTAAAAGATATCTATCAGCTTAAGCTTTATCTTGACTTAGCTCTGAATAATGTCTCAGTGTTTTAGAAGTCTGAGCAGACACTGAAAGTAATTAAGATATCAGTCATTAATATACTGATATACAGTATTATTAAACTCTGAATTAAGTAGATTGAGAAGATATCTGCATTTTATAACATTATTCAACTATACAGCCTGTAATATAATATTAGTAAGATACTAGATAACAGTGATAAGTTTTAATTAAGAAGATAATCTTAGCTTCTAATTATTAGTCACTCATTATCTTCTATTATATAGAATATATTAGTGAAGTAGTTTATAGTCTGATCTTTCAGCACTCAGATCTCTGTATATTTCTTAAATACTATCTTCACAGAAAGATGAATAAGAATGTTTATATTATTATTCAGAGTCTGAATCTGCAGAAATATATTATATATATAATATACTAAATACTTCACTCTGTTAATTCATATTAGCTGCAGAAACTGATTACAGCTCAGTTGAGATCAGTTAATTAGCAGTCTTACATTCAGAAACTTATCTGAAAACATAATCTACTCAGCAAATGTCTTGAATAATCTCTCAAGAAGTATAAGAGAATTATCAAGTATGAGCTTCACAAGAAGATTAGCTGTGAGCTGACAGATATATATCAGTGAATAAGAGATAAACTTCTATATAATATACAGAAAAAATTTGACTTTGAGAAGTCTCTGCATGAGATTAAGTGACAGCTGTTTGAAATCAAGGTCTCAAAGATATTCAGTGAGTCTCAGAGTATCAATGAGAAAGTTCTGCTTCTGTAGTAAAGAATGATCTCAGTGCTTCTCTCACTGCTCTGTAAGACACTGTGAAATGAGATGCTTCAATGCATTGAGAGAATTAATGCAGTTGCAGCATACTGTCTCTTCAAGAAGAGAGATACTTGTCAACTTCTGTGTAACAAGAGACCTACTGCTCTGATACTTCAGAGAGTCAGAGTGAAGATACATGTTTCTCTGTCTTTCAGTCAGAGAGAGATTGCAGTGAGAGTCATGATAAAGAATCATCAGCTACTCTACTGCTTCATCTGTCTGAATAGATTCTCTACTCACAGTGAGATGACTAAGCATCTCAGATGAAAACACCTTCAGCACATCAAGTCTGAAGACACGATCAGATGCTCATGTTGTGATGTAATTCTTGAGAGTAAGATGAAGCTTCAGAGCCAACGCCTACTGTTCACAGCACGGTTAGTTCAGACAACCCGTAGTCATTTAGACTCTCTCTCTTGCATCTATAAATACATTACCGCGTAGAACACATTCATCACCTCAATTCCTCTCTGTATGTTTACAATCTCTGCTTTCACTGTGTCAGGAGCATATACACTTAGAAATATCAATCAAATGAATCATATCTCATCATTATTTCTGGCTCTTAATTATTTTTAATACTTTTGCTACAAAGTGCCTATGATCTAAATCACATCCGGAGGCCTCACATTTCATCTGACAAGTTGAGAGAACTGTAACATAGTCTCTGTGACAGAGCTGTTCTGCAGTCAATAAATAAACACAGTTTAGCAGAGTAAAACCTAGCAGGAATAAGAAATGTGAAAGAGACACACTAACTCAGACAGGCATTGTTCTGCTGAATAAATCTTCTGTTTTAGTTTATCTCAGCATACTCAGCCTCTCTTCTCGATATTTTCAGATTAGCATGACTAACTAAACTTCTTTAGACTTCTGTCAAGTCCTGCTAACTTCTGGACTAATAAGAGACTTCACATGTGCTTGCAATCTAATATCTTGTAGAGAGTCTGAGAAGAAATGATTTCATTGTATGTAAAAAATCAACTTCACTTATATAAAATATTCAATTGACTTTGAAATTATATATCTACTCTAAATATCTGCCTGATCATCATCAAATTAATATTTTTTAAATTCTCAGTCATTCTGCTATTATCTCTGCTATTTTATAACTCACTATTTCTTCTCATCATGTCATAATCATTGATAAAAGACAGTGTGTCTTTTGAATCTCAAGACACTCAATGTCAGACATACTTCAGCTAATATTCTTTATCACTTAAAGATGAATTCTCTCTACAATTACTACAGTCTTTCAATAATGTAGATGATAAATATAATACATAGACTAGTCACTGAGATCATGAATTTCACATTTAGTCTCATTTGATCTGGTCTCATACATTTCTTAGCGTGAATCCCGCTGGGACTAGTCATCAAAAAAACATGCAAAGTGACTATATATCAGATCTTAAAATGAAACCATGACTTGAAAAAAATGAGAAAATGATCTCATTTAATCTTATTTAGTCACATTCTTGGTATAAAGTTACTATTTTTAGACATTTTAAGGTTTTTTTAGACTATTTTTAATTTTTTAAAAAGTAACACTTTTTGATAATGCTTAAATGAGATTTAAAGTCATTTAAAGCAATAAAAATAATTTAAATTGAGAAGTGAAAATCATAATCTCATTTGGAAAATGTGATAAGAGTAGACAGTAAGTCTCACTGAGACAGTATGAGACTACTATCTAATGTTAAAACCGTGTAATGGAATCAGTCGAATTGGTAATATGACTATCAAAAAATCTGGTCCTGGTCTCAGACACGGTCACACAGTCAGTCTAATAATACATCAGACAGTGACTTAACAGAGCTTGAATCTATTGATACTTCTTCAGAATTTAAGATCACTGATACTGATATCAATACTCTGTAAGCTTGTTTATAATTGAACTGCTGTAACTCACAGCATCTGTCTATAATACCTTATAACTGACAGAAAAGATGATTGAAATTATCTTGCATTGTCAGAATATTACAGTAAAATAGTTGAGAAATAAAGATCTTTATAGAGACTTGAATTCAGAG
Source organism: Blastomyces dermatitidis ER-3 (assembly GCF_000003525.1). Lineage (NCBI taxonomy): Eukaryota > Fungi > Ascomycota > Eurotiomycetes > Onygenales > Ajellomycetaceae > Blastomyces > Blastomyces dermatitidis. The sequence goes on from NW_025544785.1 coordinate 1,101,799, forward strand.
TTCTGATATCTTAACTCATTGATAATACAGTACTTCTATGAAGTGATGAAATACACTATATTTACCACTTTTCAAAGCAGGAATATTCAATGATAATCAATGTTATACTGTCTTACTTAAACAGAAGCTGAAATGCCTTATCAATATTTTCTTCTTTATAAAATTCAATTACAATTCTGATCTGAATATCATCAACTTTCAGACTGCTTTTGAGATTATTCAGACTGATATATCAACCTGATTTAATCTACTTACTTCTATTCTAAAAAATAAACACATCAATTGAAAGAGCTATGAATGAGACTCAGATGAAATAACAGCTATTAAACAGCTATTTATTATTATAAGTATTATATATCACTCTTATTTCTTAAAAAACTCAAACTTCTTCAGCTCTATTCTCTCTGCATATTTTTATAACTCAGAAGTAAAATAATAAGTGATAGAAATTATTTCTGACTTTGAACTCTGTCACAGCTATGTAATGAGAAATAGATTAATAATGAAAATTACTAAATAAGAGAAGATATGACTTAATATTCTTAACTTATTAATATTTCTATTTAATATCTCAAACTTCTAGTAATCTCTGATAATATCTGTTATTTTCTAACATGTTCTTTGAACTTCTATTAACTTCTGAGTCAATCACTTGATTAATTCTTACTGTTAGATTAAACTTCAGCAGCTTGTCAAAGATTCTCAAGCTGTTATAGTCTATAATAATATGAACTTTCAGAAGACTATACAAGATGAGATAATTAAATACAATGATTTTATAACTGCTATAACTACTACTGCTGTGATTATTTCTCTCAATATTTCAGAAACTGATCTAACTCAGATCATGTATAATTTCATAAGACTGTTAATACTGTAAGAAATCATTGATGCATCTGATATAGCAGATAATAATAATAAGCTTCAGAAGTAAATAATATCATATCTTATTTCAGATACTGTTTGAAAGATTTATAATAATAAGATTAAAAGTGTTTTCAGTACTGCAAATGATTTATTATTTTAAATGTCTGTTATTAATACACTTTCTGTGCATAGAACATGTTTTCAGCAGTTGAATACTATTTTTGAAAATGAGAACACTATTGCAGGAACTATGAGAGTTCATGAGAAGATATTTAATAATTTTCTTAATTTATTAAGAGATTATACAGCATTTTCAACTTATCTCTTTTCAGTGTATAAAGATGCTTTGATTACAAAACTTATTCAGTCAGTTAAGATGAAGCAGTTAAAATCTACAGATATCTTTAAACAGTGTAACTGACTTTATTCTATTTCTGAATGATTGTATATTCAAATGAATCTACTCTTCATCATTATTTATACTCATTTTGAAGCTAAAGTTTCTGAGAAGACTTATCACTGTATTCAGTCTGATCTTACTCATTGAAACTGAAATTCTATAACTGCTGTCAATTCAAAATATTATCTTCTTAAGTCAGTGATTTCTCAGAGCTTTACATCTCAAAGTCTTGCTCTATTTTATACTATCATACAATATTGAGATTATTCAGTTAGTAATCTTGAGTACTCAGAAGATATTAATTCTATTATATAATAGCTTAGTTCTTCACAGTATTTTCAGTTTATTAAAGATGTATATATCAAAGCATTTACTCTTAATATCTGAAATAAAATTAACTCTCAAATCTCTCAGCTCACTCAAGATATTAAATTTCATATTATATATTATCTTCTCTGAGAATGTGAATTATTCATTTGAATATGCTATACTGTTAAGTATAATGATATTGAACTTCTTAAGTACTTTATTTCATCTCTGATTATCTTCTTTCTTAATACTGATTAACATAATTATGTCACTGAGATACTTCATTATTTTTAAATACTTTAATCTGTCAAAATCTCTTCTCTGTATTGAGTGATTATAACTGTGAGTCTTATCAACTGATCTGAAAAACTCAGCTTCTTCAAAGCAATTGATCTAGGTATGAAACATCTCAATGATAGCTGTAAGCTGAAGATGAAATGCTATAAAAATTCAATAAAGAATATCTATCTTATATTTAATTAAGTCTGTCTGTTAAATACATGAGTTCATTAGCTACAGCAGATTTTAGAGTCTATCTTTGAGTGTTCACTTACTGAGAAATATATAAATGCTGTTACTAAGCTTAAGATATTCTCTACTGTTAAAAGTCTGTTGAAGAATGATTATATCTTATCTTAAGATTTACTTTTACTGTCAAAGAAACATATATTTGACTTCTTGAATATACTTTTGATTGAAGTGAAAGATGTGAAGAAGAAGATTGAGTACTTTAATCAAGTATGAATTCAGCAGCAGTTGATTGCAATGAACTTGAATTTAAATGATATAATTATTAATGCTGAAGTTGAGTCTTATTCTGAGAAATTCAATAATAATATAGAGTATAATTCTATTTTCATTGAAAATATACTATCTTTATCTACTATAAATAATCTATCTGATACTTTGAAAACAATTCTGAAGAAGAATAACTAAAATTAATGAATATACTGAAGATTTACTTACTTTATCTTTCTTTAATATACAATATTACATTTTCACTGATAAATATATTAATAATAGAACTTCTGCATTATTCTGTCAACTTGTGAGTTAATCAAATATCAAGATTTAAAATAAATATAACTAACATCTGATAAATTTTATTTTTAAAATATTATTTTTCAATATTAACTAATTTATATTTATAACTGATACTTATAAAGAATGTCTGTATAGAATCTTTAATATATTTATCTATACAGATTACTTATTTATTAGAGTTCTACTTAAAATCTTCTTTATAAAGCAGAGTAGTATAAATAAAATAAGAATCTAAACTGTCAGAGCACTGCTTCTCAGTGAAGAAGAAGATGATCTCTTTAACAGCAACTGATATGACTGTATTAATGAGAATATACTGAGATTCTTGAGCTTGCATTTGAAGATGCTACACCTGTTCTTACATGCAATAACTCAGTAGTGAGAATAAGAATCTCTGAACTTAGCTATCTGAGCTCTTCTCTTCTCAGAGTATGTTTAACATTTCTTATTATTCTCTTGACAGACAGCACATCTGTTCTCTCTCAGCAGCTGCTCACTAAGCTCTGTCTTCATTATTCAGTTAATATAATCTCACACTCTCTGCTTCTGCAGAGAGAAGCACTGAAACTTCTTATAAGAGACTGATCATCATTATTCTGATTTCTGAGACTGATAGAATGATAAGCTCTTGCTCATCATTCAATTTCAACTCTGTCTTGACTGACTTGTCAGCTGTGTCTGCTCTCAACAGACACAGCTGGCAGATAAAGTGTTGAAGAAAAGAAGGACATTATATAATATTATTAACAGTAGCAGTGACAGTGAGAGGAAGAGAGTGCTTAACACAGAGAATGACTGAAAGAATGAAAAAGATGAGCTCATTGATATAGAGAATGAGAGAGGTCATAATAACTCTGAGAAGAGAGAGAGAAAGCTAATATGTCAGTGATTAATTCTTTCTCTATTACATATATCTCATTTATATTCATATTGCTTACTTGATTGATTCTGATGAAACTTCTTCCTCTGTAAAGAATAGAGAAGAGAAGAAGTCTGAGAAAGAGAGAGAGTGATAAGAGTAAGAACTGCTATATAATAATATTAGCTTCTTATTCTCTTGTTATATTATGCTTATTTAGAGAGAGCTTTTCACATCTATCTGAACAAGTTCAGCTTGTCATCTTCATTCTTCAAAGAAGAGAGAGAAGTCTCAGATACTTTCTCACTCTCATTCTCACAGATAAGAGTGAGAATGAGAGTGAGAACAGAGAGATAAGAGCAGGCATGAGTACAGATGTGAGAGAGAGAACTAATTATCAGAGTTAGTATTTTATTTCATTCTCATTATACTTTTCATGCTGAATAGACATGTACAGTGAGTGATGAACTCTATCAGAGTGAAGTTATTCATGCAGAATAGCTGTGACAGTAGTAAGTACATTCTTTTTACTGATGAAAAAGCAGAGTGAGTGCATCTGTATCAATGTTGCAGAGAAAGAGAGCATTATATTGATTTTTTTAAATTATGAAGAAGAAGAAAAGAAGAAGAGAAGAAGAGAAGAAGAGAAAGAAAGAAAAAAAAGATTCAAAAATGTTAGTATAGTATTATTCATTTCTTCTTCAATATAGTGAATTTATCTTCTCACTTATTAACTAATTTGATAGACTCAGAAGTTCACACAACTTCAAAGAAATTCACAGATATTTACAAAAGATCAGTGAAGTTAAAAAAAGATCAAAGATCTCATCATCTTACAGTATTAATTCCCTCAAAGATCTCATTGTCTTACAGCATTAATTTCCTTGAAGATCTCATTGTCTTACAGCATTAATTCCCTTGAAAATCTCATTATTTTACAGTATTAATTCCCTCAAAGATCTCATCATCTTACAGTATTAATTTCCTTGAAGATCTTATCATCTTACAGTATCAATTCTCTCAAAGATCTCATTATTTTATGAGTGTGTGATGATCAGCATTTTCTCATTCTTATTCTTCACTAGCAATGAGAAGCTTTACATACTCTTCAAGCTATGTGCTGTTTTTCTCAATCTCATTGATCTGAAAGTTCATAAGAGACAGAGAGTATAATAATCATGAAATTTAATAATACTTTTTCAATTGATCTCATATCATCTGTGAATGCTATACTTCTTCTCTTATTTAACACAGTTACACTTGAACTGCTTTCAGACTGTGATCTTGAGCATGTGAACTGCTAGAGTAAGATGCTATTTGAAGCTTATTAAACTTAGAAGAAAATCTTTGACAGTTATTAAGTCAGTTATATAAGCTATATTCACTTTTTAAAGTGAAGTTCATATCTTTAAGATACTAAGATTCAAGTGAGAAAACAATCTCATCATTCTACAGTATCTGAATTCATATATTGATTATCTTCAAAAGATAGTTTCAGATTAGAAAGAAATCAAGCTTTTATAGTCATTATAGACTCAGAAATCTTTAAGTCATTGTCATTAAGAACTTTATCAGTTATGTGAGTAAGATTAAGTTTTAACTCTTTAACTGCTTTACAATGTTCAATCAGATGTATAATAGTAAATTTAATTATTGATGCAGTTTACAGCTCATTAAGTTTAAAAGAAAATCTTTGATAATCACACAGTAGAATTGAAAGAATAGTATCTTATTAATCATTTAAAATAAAGAAAAAAAGAAAAAGGAAAAGAAAGAAGATATTAAGAGAAAAAAAAATAAAAATAAAAACAAAATAAAAGTAAAAGTAAAAGTAAAAACAGTAATAGTAACAGAATACAAAGCTACTTCTTAATAATTCTCTTATCAATCTTACAGTCAATAGAATTCACTGAGTATAAAGAAAAACTCATTGATAACTTCTCATTGAAAAAATAACTTATATTATACAAGTTAATATTATAATTTACACTGATAATAATCTGAAGATCTTCTTCAATAAATAATTTCAGTGTATAATTATAATAGAATCTGATTAATCAGTTGTTTATTATCAGTATGCTCTGCAACTTCTTTATAATATGATAATAATTATTATTATCTTCTTACTTATAATACATTATCTTCTATGATCTTCTAATATAATATTTTACAATGATATGAGACTCTCTGAGAATCTATAATAATATCTGTTAATATCTAAGCTTTCTCTAGAAATATAGTGAATATACAGTATAGTATATTAAATTATGAAAATAATAATTATTGCATGTCTTTCTAACATCAGAAATAATACATTTATACAATAACTTAAATTCAGTTATATAGAGACAGCATGTGCAGATCTTCTCAGACTTTATTGTATAGTAAGTATTATAATGAGTTTTGAGAATAGTGAACTTGAGCTTGTAAATAAACATTATTGTTTAACTAAATCATTTAGTTAGAGATTGATTTATACATTATCTATGATTAAGATTTAACTTACTTTCATTGTATTAAAGAACAGATAAGTGAGTGAAGCAGTAGAAACAGCAGCAGAAGCAATAACAGATAATATAATAGAGAGATTTTCATATTAATAAGTAAGTAGATTGTTACTGATTAAAAGAAAGATGAAGAAAATAAAGTAAGAAGCTTATATTTATACTTATAATATGAGTAAATAACACATGAGTAAGTTAATAATGTCTAGATAAGTATATTTCTATTCACTTCTATAACTCTACAATTTATAATTGATTCAGAAGTTAGTAGAAGTTATTAGAAATTATAAGAAGTTTATAGAAGACTTATTATAGAAGATATCTAACAACTTAATAGTATTATTTTCTATAGAGAAGTTATCTCTTTCTCTGTGAGAAGAAGTTTGAATATGATTAAAATAAGATATCTTTATAAATACAATATCTATATTTGTATTTCATTCATTAAATAATATTTATTTATAAAAGATTTGAATATTAATACTATTATTATTACTTTACTACTTAGATAAAGTATGAACTTAAGCAGTTATAGATATATAAACTCATGAACTTGAAGAAGAATAAACTTAAGAACTTGAAGAAGAAGTGAACTGCAGAGTAGTGAAAGTACTGATAATAGATATGATTAGAGTAGTAGAGACTTCAGTAGTAGTAACAGTAGACTGACTGTGTAACCGTGTCTGAGATCAGAATCAAACTTTACAGTTATCATGTTATCTAAAAGCATTACTTCTGATCATAATTTGTGTTCATCACATTAATCTCAAATCATGTTATTTCAAATATTAAAGATTTCAGATTCACTTTTTAAATAAAAATCTAGTCTCAGATAAAGAATATGTTTGAATTCTTAGTCACATTTTCATTCTGATTTCATTATTGAGAATGATATTAAATAAGACTATGAAATCACTTCTCACTTATATAATATTATAACATAGTACTCATTTGTTGAAAATTCAATAGAGAGTGTTATTAAATATCATTACTTTTCTGAACACAGATTATAATTTATATAATTTTAATTATAAAAAAAATATAAAATACAAAAAAAAAAATAAAATAAAAAACAAAAAATAAAATAAAAACAAGAAAAAATCAGAATGAATAAAAAAAAAGAGAGAAAGAAAAAAAAAGAAAAGAAAAAGAAAAAAATAAAAAATAAAAATAAAAAAAATCAAGATTGTAGAGTTACAGTACTTTTAAAATACTTACTTCTCAGAGTCTTTATAATATTTACTATTAATCATATATCTCTTACAGTGAGAGTAATATAGCTGTGATGAGTCATTATCTTAATATTATCTAATAAATAATCAGTATATATCTGTATAAATATGAATATTTAGAAAATATACACTTAAAAAGTGTGATCAGGATGAACTCTGCTGTCACTTGAATAATATTAAAAACAGAATACTGAAATTGATAATTCTTCTCATTGATTTCATGAACAAGATGAGTGAAGATAATCTTGAGAAATATAAGATTCTCTGACTTCTAATAAAAATGAATCTCATAGAGAGACTCTATTTTCATAATATCAGAGACTTAGTATTATTAAAAAGTGTTACTTTTATACAATATATATATACTTACTGTGACAATTCACTCTCTGTGCATGTAACTGAGAGTTGTGACTTTCTTACACTGCACAGCTCTCTCTGAGATGCTGATACTGATTTGTAACTTATATAGTCTCTCAGTTCAATATACACTGCATGTATACAGTTCTGTGTACTAAGACTGTGTTGATCATTATAATCTGACATGATACTCACTTTTTACAGACTATATTTTGTTTAAAGAGAGAGAGAAGAAAAGACATAACTGTAATTTTATTAAGAGAGAATGAATAATTAGTAATATTAAATATAATTTAATTCTTCTGTATTTAAAATTTGATTAGTCTATACTCTTCAATTTGAGAATTTCTAAGAGTGTTTTAATAGTTTTCATACTGGCTTGAACTTAGTGATGAATTGAAGAAGAAGAGAAAAGAGAGAAGAAAGAAATGAGAATAACTTATCTTTATAATATGAAAACAGAGAATTGCTGTAATCATTCTCTCTAATAATAAAGATCTGTTTTCTACATGTATCTCTGATATAGATTATATAATAACTGTATATAAAGAATATCAACACTGTATGTATTGAATGAAGATGATATTGCTATATAATACTGTAGCTGTTTTCATATATCTCTGAAAGCTGTTAATATTTTCTTTATCTCTTTATATTTGATAAGTCAGTAATATATTTCAATGTACTCTCTCTTTCATCATTATCATCATCATCATTATCATTATTATTATTATTATCATTACTATCATTATCATCATTAATATTATTACTATCATTACTATCATTATCATTATTATTATCATTATTATTATTACTATTATCATATCATTTCTGACTGTCTCTTCTGCCTTCATCTCTCTTCAACACTCACTGAAATATTATGTTATTCTTCTTCAAATATTCTACAGTTCTGCGGATCATCAAGGCGCGTGAGCACTGTCACAGATTAAAGAAAGAGAAGAAGAAGATGTTTAAGTAAGAGAAGACAGATTGTAAGACATATTATAATGCCTTGAAGAGACTCTGTAAGAGAGTAGAATGATAATGATTTTAAGTAACACTTCTGATAGATTTAGACTAAACTAAGTATAGAAATAATACAGATAATACTGTCTGTGAGAGATTGAAGAAGAAGATAGTGAAGAGTCTCATACAGTAGTGATAAAATCAGAAGAAGTTCTAAGAATAATTTAAGTTCAAGATGAAGAGAGAGAGAGAGAAGAAGAGTATTACTATAAATAAGTAACAGTAGAAGAAGATTAAAAGAGTATTGAAGTAAGAGATAAAGATGTTAAAACTGATAAGTTTTTTATTTATTAAGAGATAATAATTTTTAATAATACTTCTGTTCTCTAATTAATTAGCAGAAGCTGATAGAGAAGAAGAAGATTAAGATCTTATTCAGATCTTAAATGCACTTCATAATTCAGAACATTGAGAAGACAGCTCTACTCTCTGAGTATATCAATCTGCTTACTGCTGAGATGAAACCTGAGACAGCAGATCAGAAAATGCAGGATTTTGAGATACAGATTAATCTGACTGAGAGAAAGCAGCAGAAACCCTTCTCTGAGAAGATAGTGAAGAGAGATTTTGAGATGATTATCATCTCAGATAAGAAGAAGAAGAAGAAGAAGAAGAATAAGAAGTAAATTATAAAAAATGATAAGAAGAATGAGAAAGAGAAGAAGTAGATTTTTTTCTTTTTATATTAGTTAGTTATAAGTTTAAGTTTTTAATTATTAATAATTAAAATTGATTTTAAGTTTTCAAAAATTATTGTACAAGTTGTAATCAAGTCAGGAATGATATATATATATATATATATTTAACTATCATGATTCATAAATCACTATAATGTATAAGTATCAACATTTTTTCAACATTGATATTCACAATATTAATATATTTTTAATGATATTATCTGATAACATAATTTAATAACACTCTCTTTTACAATATTAATATATTTCAAGAAATATAACAGAGATTAATCAAGATTATTTATTTATTTTTATACATTAATGATATTCAATCTGAGTTAGTACTAAAATTATAACTAAGTTAAGAAATAAGATTATTTTCTCTTATATTAATTCTTCTTACACACATCAGTGATCAGTTATTGAAAATAAATTATTATCTTTCTTAAATTATTATTATATCTTCTGAATTCACTTCTTTCACTTCTTTTACTTCTATTGAAGATTCATAAACTCTTTAAGAAATCACTGTGAATCACAAAGTCTATATTATTTATAATTCAATACAGAATGCTCTCTTTCAATTATAATAAATAATCACTTCATTCTTCACATCTGATTTCAGGTCATGAAATTTATGAAAAACTCAATACAAACATTGAGATAAACTATAAAATAATTATTAACAGATTGTATTGCAGATTACTGAAGAGTTATCTCTCTACTATAATTACTACAACTTTATTCAAAAATATTCATTATAAACTGATTATAACTCTGAAGAAATTTTCTAACATCTGAAATCATCAGAATACAGATAATAAAAGAAAAATAATCAGAAAATTACTACTGAGCTGATAAGTTACTCTATCAGATAATAATTTTTGATAACACTAACTTTCTAATTTAAAGAAAATCATGTAAAAATAATCATATATCAGTACTCTGATTTTATAACTCTTATCTGATAACTTCTGTGAATAATTACTTTGTATATGTATATCTCTGAATCTTTCTCTTTAATTAATTGAAAATTCTGAATTCTGAATACTTCTTCAAATACTTAATTCAAATCTTCATATTTCACATCAATTCTGTCTTCAGTTCAATCTTGAGACACACTACAAAGTTAATATATAATATCTAGAATCAGAGTTGAAGAATCATCAAAAAGTATCTCTTACAGTGAATGCATGAACTAGTATAAATAATCTTACATTTATAAGAGTTACATGTTATTACATTGATGAGAACTGAACTTATTAAGAGACATTAATTGAATTTAAATCATTGATCAGTAGTCATACTAAGAATTATATAACAGAGATATTAATGACTGTGATTAAAAATAACTATTGAGATATTAGTCTCAGTCTTCTTATAATTACAACTGATAATGCTGTGAATAACTACACTATGATGAAGAGCTTGAAGCAAAAATTGACTTTGCATTTCTGAAATAATAAATAAGATTATATTTTCTACATTGCTCATGTGATTCAACTTGTGATACAAACACTAATAAAGAATCTTAACATTAAGATAAAGAATAATGAGATGACTGATTCTTGAGATGAGAATGAGATGAAAGTGATTACTTAAGTAACTTTTACATTTACTTTAAAAGATAATGTTTTTTGATAACACTTTTTAATATTACTTTTTGATAACACTTTTTAATAATACTACTGTTAATTTTGAATAGATTGACTAATAATTTAAATATCACAGATTTGAAACATTGTTAATGTGATTTGTATCTTCTCTAAACAATAATAACAATTTCATGATATTGTAAGAAATCCCGCTCCTCGCGGATTCTTTACCTCTATTCCTATCTCTCATGTAATCAATAGGGCTAGCGGCCCTTGGCTACACACAACTATATAGACTGAAGTTCATGAATACTATTTATAACTCAGCTTGAATGCTATTATACATTTAACTTCTACATTTTATCTTTCTATTGTGAATACTTCTAGTAGTTAACAGTACATATCACATCAAGCTGCAAACACCTGAATAATCACCTGTGAGTACTTATTCTTACATTTCAAGCTCAGTCAGTCAGCAATCACTTATTATGACTGAAAGAACTAGAAACTCATATACTTTCATTCCTGTGAACTCTACTGCAGATACTCAGAAGCAGCTATCTGAATCATGAATAATCTCTGTGAAAGAAGTCTCAGAGAACTTATCAATCACTCACAGAACATTATTCTCTACATCTCAGACAGAGAAACTCTCTGAACTCATAAACAAATCAATCTCAGTAAAGAACATTCTTGAGCATCTTCTGCAGAATCAAGCTATTTTTCTATAAGAAATACTTACTGTCTGTAAACACTCTTGAACTGAGTCTCAAGACATGATCTTCAGAGATATCTATGAACTGAAAAGAAACTTTCTTAAGCTGTGATCACTTAAGGTCATCTATTGAATCACAATCTATAAAAGCTTTTATAAGTTTGTATTTGAAATTGACTCACAAGCCCAGCTGTGTGATATGAAAGATGAAGAAGCTGTCATCTATATAATAACAGACCTCTATTACACTGAAGTCAAGAACTGGTTGAATTATCTAGAGAATAATTATGAGAGATTCTGCTGATCTGTTCTCAAGATCTATCTAGAGAATAAGTTGAAAGACTCTGTGAGCTGAACAGAGAACACCTGAGCCATAATTATTAATATTAGAAAAAGAGATGAGAAATCTGATGAAGACTACTCACAGCACTTTATAAAATTATGATGTGAATTGAGATCTGTGAAAACAGGGCTCTGAAATAAGATCTGAATGATAATATTCATGAAGAGACTGAATAAAGATATGTAGAACAAGCTCATTGAGCAAGACTCTAAGCTCTTGACTCTGAAGAAACTGATAACTCTTATTCATCACTTACAGATCACTGTTAGAGTTACAGATCTGTGAAGAGCAGATCATCAACTGACTCTGTGAGAGCTAGAATAATAGAGAACAGATTTGTCAGAAAAAGATGATAAGATACAGAGAGATTTATGTCTGACTGCTGAGTAAAGAGAGAGAGCTTTACAAGCTTCTGTAAACAGAGTATATAACAGAGAGATTAAGAAAAAGAGACTCTGCTTTATCTGTTCTAAATCAGAACATCTTCATATAAACTGTCTAAACAAATTAAAATAGAAATTTGAGAAGTCACAGACAGAGTCAGCAACAGCCTTCTTAAGAATCTTGAAGCTGATATCTGAATCTGTTACTTCTCTGATGAAAATACTTACTCATAGAGAGAGACTACACTGCAGTACTGCTGTCTTATAAGTATGAAAAGCATTGATAAACTCAGAATCTCAGGTCACTGTAATATCTCTAAAGCTCATGAAGTGAATAAGCTGAAAGATGAAAACTGAGAATCTGCTCTTGTAATAAGCAGAGTATGAGAACTCAGACCTGAGAGCTGAGAAACTTGTAAGAATTATCTTTGAATTACAAGATCTCTCTGAAATCTGAAGAAGATTTACAGAAACTGTGATTATTACAGACATTATAGATGATATATACTTAAGACTTATATGACTTTAAAGACATAATTCACACATAGCTGTCTGTGAGTCAGATTTATACTTTCAATCAGTGTTAACAGACTCACTCACAGAGATAGAATCAGTTGATGCTGCAGAGTTGATTAGAGAAGACAAGCTTATCTATGTAATGACTTTATAAGTGTCTGAGAACCTCATAGTCATGAAAACTGAGCTTCAGATATCAGAGAAATATCAAGATCTTGCAGAGATATTCAGCTCAGCTAAGGCAGCTGAGCTTTCTTCTCACTGTGAGAAGAATCTGATAATAGATTTGATAGCAGAATAGAAACTCTTCTGAGAATCAATCTATAAGCTCTCTCATTATGAGACAGAGGTCTTGCAGATCTATGTAAAGAAGAATCTGAAGAATAACTTTATTTAATCTTCATAGGCCTCTGTGAGAGCCTCTGTGATATTCATAAAGAAGAAGAATGAAGGTCTCAGATTGTGTGTAGATTATCATAATCTGAACTCTAAGATAATAAAGAGCTGCTATTCTCTGTCTCTGATTAAGAATGTGATCAATCATCTCACAGAAGCTGTCATATTTATATAACTGAATATAATCAATGCATATATATGACTGTGAATACAGTCTGAAGCTATAGAAGACCTGATACAAGAAGAAACAGAGTACAAGTCTTTATAAGATCTTCTATTCAGATTGTTTGAACTACAACTGAAGAATGAATATACTCAGTATATTCAGAAACTGCTCACAGCAGAGATCAATCCTGCAGAAACAAAGAATTGAAGAAACTTAAATAATCTCTTACAAAGAGAGAGCTGGATTTATGTGTCTGTAAATGAGTTTCTACATGTAGAACTCATTAAAAGATATCATGACTCTTCTCTAGCAGATCATTTTGCAGATACTAGAACTCATGAGTTACTTATAAGAAAATACTTCTGACTAAAGATGCAAGAACTTGTGAAGAAGATAGTGAATTCTTATACTGTTTATCAGAGTTCACAGATAGTATGATTCAGATTATATGAAGAACTTACTTCTCTACTTATCTTACAGAAATCTTGAGAATAGCTAGAAATGAATGCTCTTATGAGTCTCTCTGAAAGTAAGAACATATATGATGCCTGCTTTGACAGTGTACTGATGATAGTAAATTACTTTATTAAAATAGCACACTTTATACTCATCTGCAAGAACTTGAAGTCAAAGAATTTAACTCACATCTTTGTCTGTGATGTGATCTGATTGTATGAGTTGTCTGTGAACATTATCTCAGACAGAGAATTAATCTTTACAGAAGAGTTCTGATCTGACCTGATAACTATACTGAAGATCTCATGAGATCTAAGTATAGCTTTTTATCAACAGACAGATGATTAGATAGAACACTTGATAAGTATATTGAAACAGTATCTGCAGTGCTTTGTCAATTATAATTAGAATAACTGAGTGTATTGATTATCACTCACAGAGTTCATGTATAACAACTCAAAGTATGTCAGCACAGATAAAACTCTTTTTAAGATGCTCACTGAGACTCATCTGTGAATAATCTTGATAAATCTGTGAGAGTACACTATAGAGTGTGATGATGTCTGTGAACAGGCTGAGAGAATTCAGAAGATCTGAGAGAAAGCTTACAAATTCTTGAGAAAGATCTAAGAGTATCAGAAGAGATACTATGACTTTAAGTATATTATAAAGAGTTTCAAGAAAGATAATAGAGTCTGACTGAGTCTAGAAAATATCATTATATAAAGATCTAGTAAGAAGCTGAATCTCTTGTGAATAGAATCTTATAAGATTGTGAAGAAAGTTAGCTCACAGTTCTACAGATTAAAACTGTCATCTGAGTTATAGATATATAATATTTTTCATGTCTCTTTACTCTATGAATATAAGAAATTCTTAGAAGAGAATTCTGTGACTCATCACTCTATTCATGAAGCACTAGAGAGTGAAAGAGAATATCAGATCAAAGAAATTATTAACTCAGAGAAGTGAGACTGTGAGCTCTGATTCAAGATTCAGTGATAAGAATATTCTGACAAGATAAATGAGTTCACTTAAGAATTATTCAGGCAGATAAGATATCTGCAGAAGCTGAGACATGACTTTTATACTGTAAATTCTGATAAGTCAGAATAATATAATCTTCACTAAGAATCTGATTATAACAAAGATATTAACACTATTATTTATAAATTCTAGTCTATAAGATAATGAGTTTCTACTGATATGAACAGTCTGCAGTGTATATAAGAAAAGAAGAAATCATATTCTTATTAAAGCTAAAAAATAGAAAATAAACAGAGTCATGAACACAATTTAAAAACTAATAAAGAAAAAATAAAGAAAATTTATATCTGTATTCTCAATATTCACAACACTCAATTTCTTCATAACTATCAATTTCTCTCTTCAAAGAAGCAGAGAGTATCATACTCACAGTATAGATAATTGTTACATTTGACATGAAAATTATCAGAAATGCACAGACTTCAGAGAAGCTGAACATCAGAGTATATACAGTTATAACAGAGTCTTGAAGACTGACTGTCTGTGTATGTGATTAGATATTTCTTACAAAGCTGTGTTCACTCTCTCAGTTGTGCTGAAGTATTCAGTCTGAAAATAATTGAGATATAAAGAGAGAGCTCATCTGCTCAGATTAACTTCTGTTATAAATTCATAACATTCATATTATCTTGATTACTCAGATTTTGCAGATACTCAGAGACTTATCTTTTATTGACAATGAGATTGCAGAAATGCACTGTGACATGAGAATCATTGATAGAGAACCTAGACATATTTATATATATCTGGTCAGAGATTGTGCAGGCAGAAAGAGAATGATTATAGGCCTGCAGAGTCACAGAAGACACTGATAACACTGAGAGCTTTGTAAGAACTGTTAGCTAGAATCTATAAGAAATTACTTATGAGAAGACTTACAGCAAAGAGAAGAACTGCACTGCTTGAAGTCAGAGACTGGTCTGAGAAAGAGATGAAGTGAGCTGCTGATCTGAAGATCAGATGCAGTGACAGAGCTGAGAGAAGTGAAGATACAGTTGTGAGCAGCAGCATCCCTGCTTCATCAGCTGATAAAAAGTGATTAGAGAAGTCACAGAAACACTTATAAGAAGCTCAGCAGCAGTCAGACATTGTTTATAAAGATATTAAAATTGAAAAAATTTTTATTCTTGAGAAGTTCTTGAATCAATATATGAACATTGTCAGAAACACTCTCTCTCTGTTATCTGAGTGAAAACACTTTATGAATGAATAAGAATACTCACAGTTTATAAGAATGAGAGCTGTTATGAAAAAAGAGAAAAGAAGATGAGATTTTATAAACAGATCTGAGATATTTATACTACTCTAGAGAGGTTTACTTATACTATGAGTAATTTCACAGAACAGTCAGATCACTCTAGTAAATAAGAGTGATTATGAATCACAGATCTGAATCTTTCTATGTGACTATAAAGAGTGATTGCAGACTGTGAATATCTTGATTCTACAATTCTACAGAGTTGATGAAAGAATGAAAAATTCCTCACAATTCTACAGTATCAAAGAACAATGATTTATGAGAATGAGTGAAAGATTAACTCACAAATATTTCTCTTTAATAAGAATGATCTCATAAAGAGTGATTCATCTGTAAGATGAATCTGTGTAATAATCACACAAGAATCTCATGAAAATAATTAAGAGTCAACTGAAACTCTTCTATATAAAAGATGTGAGATGAATCTGTGTGATAGTCAGAGAAGAATCTGTAGATTATAAAGAATCTTGTGAAATAAGAAACTGAGTAATAGACTCTTTTCTCTTCACAGTGATAAGGGATTTTTCCTCACTGAGATTTTTTATAGATGTGAAGAGTTTTTAGTGAGTATCACTGCAGTGCTGAGCTGACTATGAAGTCACTCAGTGAAAGGCTTCACAGATGAAGTCTTAGAGAGAGAGAGATATGTAAGAAATCTCACTTCTCACAGATTCTTTATCTCTATTTCTATCTCTCATGTAATTAATAGAGCTAGCAGCTCTTGACTATATATAACTATATAGACTGGAGTTTGTGAATACTATTTATAACTCAGCTTGAATGCTATTATACATTTGATCTCTACATTTTATCTTTCTACTGTGAATACTTCTAGTAGTTAACAGTATATATCACGCCAAGCTGCAAACATCTGAATAATCGCCTGCGAGCACTTATTCTTACAGATATTCAATAAATAAATAAATCAGTCACATCACTGAATATAATACAGAATATTAGAACACAGTGAAGTTCAATATATAAGATAACTATTCAGACTCTTCAATTGTATTAGATGATTAATCATTGAGTGCAATACTCTGATCAGAAAAAGATTCAGATATTGAAACTTTTTAATATGAAGTGAACTCAGTTGAAATATATAATTAATTTACTGTTTCAGTTTTATAAGATAATAAAGACAGTCTCAATCACTCATATATTAATACTGCAGTCAGTCTGATGAGTGTATAACAGTTTATTTACTTATCTTAAGAAGCAGTTGAATCACTTAAAAAGAAATTCAGTCTGAGATGATGTTATAGTGCAGACTATTATTACTGTAAGAAATAAACTGATATATTATTACAGTAAAACTGAACAATCTTTTACAGAGTACTATACTATAGCAGCTCTACTAGATCTCTCTTATTAAGTTAATATCTACACTTCTCAAGATTGAACAGAGAAGAAATAAGACTCATATATTAAATTAGTCTGAGACTATTATAATATCAACTATCAGAGATTTGAACAAGCAGATATTTGAGATGTGAAGACAGTGAAATACAATTCTCTAGTAAGTAATGATCTTTGATAACACTTTATATCTTATAGAACTATAACACTAACTTTGAAACAGAACTTGCATATATTGATTGCAATCAAAAATCAGGCAAAACTACATGCTTATAAAACTGAATTTGACTGCTATCTTCAAGATGATTCAATAAATTTACATGCTAAATCAATTCTAGAGTTATGAAAAATTGTTGAAAGTATATATTCAACTGTTGCACTGATGATGTGTGATATTCTAGTAATTTCATTGACAGAGATGAGAATAAAGTGAAAGTTCAACTCAAGTTGAGATATTTATCACTATTATCAGAGACAATTACAAGAAGAAACAATCAAGAAACTCATGATTATAAAACATAGAATTATCAGACAGTTTAATACCTCTGATCACAGTATATCAGAGAAGTATAGTTTTCATGAGAAAGTGAAGAATAAACTTACACAAGAATGTATTTAGTTATTTCATGAGTATTATCAATAATTGTTACCAAATTCTGATTATATAAGTAATCACTGAATGAATCAAATGAGACTGATTTTGATCTTCAGTCTCAGTCTCATTCTGATTTTAAAAGAATGATCATCTTTCACAGTTTATTCTGAGAAATTACTCTCATTTCACTGTTCTTGAATTAAATCTGGTCATTTTTCACATTATTTCTCTCAGAAATGGTTCATTTTCAGATTTTTTTAAGGCTTGATTCTGATGGGACTCACGTCAAGAAATGTATGAGACCAGACTAAATGAGATTAAATGTGAAATTCATGGTCCCGCCGGCCAGTCTAAGTAACAGCAGCTGAAAGAGCTGTAGAGATCTCAGTGAAGATTTTATTAAGTTACTATACTCTTTTTACTGTGTATTAAGCAGGCATTCAGATCAGATTATTGTCTTTTATATATCATACAGCTGTGAGCTGCTGAGCTGCTGTTATTTTACTGATTGAATTACTACTTAATATTTCAGTAGATACTGCTATCTCTGCTACTCTCTTCCTGTTTCTGATTATCTGACATTGATGTCTTTCTATGAGAATAGCTTTATATGCTTTATTTACAGCTGTAATTTGACTTGACAGAAAGCTATGAAGCTGATCTTTAAATTCATCTTGATAGCTTCAAATCTGAAGAAGATTGACAGTATTATATAATTCATTTCAATTAAATTCAAAGATAGATATCTTCTGATGAAAAAGAGCAGCTATCTGTTACTAATATTAAGTAGACATAAATTATAAAGCTGACACTGAAAAGTCTTAATCATGATAATACTGTTTCTTTATATATTTAATACATCAGTTCTTAAGTTCTGACAGTAGAATGACACTGTGACTATTATCTTAAGATATCTTGATAATGTTTGTAGTGAGTGACTATTTAAATACAGATATATAGCTTGAATTATATCTGCTACAGTATTTCTTCACAGAAGTATTCATTCTATTCATATCAAATAAAAGTTGATTCTTCTTAAAATAGATCAGAAGAGCTTTTCAGTGATATAAATTATTAATAATTTTCTTTCAGTCAGTGAAGAGATTGACTTATTTTTATATTTCATTCTCTATTCATGTCTTCACAGTAATTATTCTATATTGACTTTAACTCTGACTTATTATATTTAATGTAATACTTTCAGTATCAGATATATTCTTTAAGTTTATAAACTGTAATAACTGACTAATCTGATATTGAGTTCTTTACTGAGATCTTTGTTTTACTGATAGTTAAGAAGATTGAATAGCTTTCTTTTTATAATCTTCAGAGTCAAATACTTAGTAGAGAAGAAGAATTAAGATATAGTTTTTTTAATCTGATCTATAATCTTCTCACTTATATTATTATTAAATATTCACAATATCATCTCTCTTAATAGAAAATTCTTATACAATAGTACACTTAATATCTGAAATATTTATACTTATACTCAGTGAGATTATTATTATCATGATTTATATTTTCAATATTGATTTTATAAACTTCTCAAAGTGAATATTCTGATTCATCTCAGATACTTGAGATATAAAATACTGAATAATGTTATTAATAAAAGAGATATGAGTATTATTAATATTCTGTCTGTTATTTTAACAGATCTGAAGAAGTATTAATTAGAAATATTACACTACTTATTAAATCTTGATATAACTATTAATAAAGATAATAATCTTTAAAATATATTAAAATATAATCTTTTTATCTGTATCAATGATCTTGTTTAATAAAAAATATAATATATTATAGAATATAAGTTTACTACATGAAATTGAATATATACTGATAAAGATATTAGAATAATTAATACAAGTTTGAATAATCTGAATCTGCTGTGAATTTATATTAATAGAATAAAATTCAGTCTTTTAAAGAATGATATTCTCAGCTTTACTACTGAGAATTGTAGAACAGTTAAATCAGATAATATTCTTATAAAGAAGCAATCTCAGATACTTCAGTTTAATAAACTGATTATAGAATTAACTTCACTGTGTAATAAGATAATACTTATTAATAGCTATAAGCTCAATCTTTTCTTACAAAGTAGAGTCTTAAAGAATATACTGAAATTACTTATAAAGAGCTTACTCTGAACTGAGTAGTATATATATATACTTACTCTGTTAAATATATTTGAGTAAGTCTTCTTATCTCTGAAGATTATCAGTATTGATTAGATAAGAATTAATACTGAGAAATTATACTATATCTCTTATTTACTGATTATTAAGCTTGTTTAGAGAAATCAGTTAAATGATTATCTTTTCTATCAGAATTATATAGAATTAAAGAATAAGACTCTTTTCATAGCTAGTTCTAATAATAAATAAAGTATTACTATATTTATATATTATATACTAAAGTATACAGACTTATTCTATATATAACTGAAGAGTACACTCAGAATCTGAATATAAGTCTTGAAGTATTTATTAAAGATAATACTAAATAATATTCTATTATTTATTAATATTATCTGATTTAGTATAGCTTATAATAAGTTATAGTATATCTTTAATATTTATTGAAAGTATTTACTTTAATAATAACTTTTAAAGTTATTATTATAGCTAACTTATATATTTTCTTTAATCTCTCTTAATTATATTTAATACAGTTGATAAGATATTATTTAACTCAGCTGTTAAAAAGTGACTCAGCTGTTAAAAAGAAGTATTATATAATTGATTCAGAAGTTATTAAATAATCTCAGAAATTATCAGAAGTTATTATAAATTAATATATTATATAAGATTATTAAGAGATCAGAAGTTATCAGAAGTTGTTAAAAGTCACTGAAAAATATACTTAATACTTTAACTATAGTTTCTAATAACTGAATAGATGTTTTAATAGCAAGATCAAGATATTGAATGACTAGATATAATCATGATTGAAAAATTAGTAAATTATTCTTATATTTAAAATCATAGTAGTAGTTTTCAATGTAATACTTCATACTCAGAATATATATATTTTTAGATAAAAATTATATCAATTAACAGAAAATTGAAAAATTAATTCTTTAAGATAATAGAGAAATAATCTATAAGTGATATTATATAGTAATTCTATTTTAAATATTATAATTAAAGCAAATTATTTCTGTGTTACTAATAAATAGAAATCATTTTTTCTCAGATACTCTGTGAAGAGTTTACTGAGAATGTCTCATTTAGGTTTAGTATAAGCTCTGTGACAGTTGATTAACTCAGATATTAGCAGAACTTGACAGAAAGTAGCAGTAGTTCAGATTGAGTTAGCTCGGAGTGGAGTGGCTGAGTTTACTGAGATAAGTTTTAGTCGTAATATGACCATATTAGCCCACGTGACCCGAATATTGAGCAGCCGATGCCTTTCAGAAATTACCCCCAAAGTACGTCGCAAGGAAAATCTACAGCCAACGAACCGTATCAAAATGTATACATTCAATCAGGCAATACAGTTACGCGAAGTATATTGCCTCGAAGCATCGTATTTCAGCCAGTGAATTCGGCGCCGGTAGCACGACCGAACATTACTGGAAGCGAGCAGGGGTGTCAGCGGCAGCTTGGAGAGCGCAGGAATCCGTTACCCCCGACATCCCCGCCCTCTCCAAATCCTATGTCTGATGGCTTCGGTTCGAATAACGCTAGACAAGAATTTGTACCTCAGGCTGCCCCTGACAATTTAGACTGCTTTGATAGTGCAATGGAAGCCTTCGCCTGTCGGGCCGTCCCCCAAGGTTCGGACTTCAACGACCTTGGCAATGTAAACGACGAAATGCAGCTGTTCGCATCTCAGGACGCAGTCGCTCTCGGCTTTGAAAATTTTGGCAGTGCAAACTATGAAATGCAGCAGTTCGCATCTCAAGGCGCCAATCTCTATGCTTCGGAGAGTACAGCGTAATCCAAAGTTTATATTTGGTTTAATAATAAAAAATTTATAACTTAATACAATGCCTACAATGATCCACTGCGGAAGTCTGGCCAACTCAACGCGTTCTTGCGTCTCAGTTTTATGCTTTGTAACGGAATGTTATAGAACGATCGACAAGCACAGAGCTGTTAACGGATTACGAAGTTTCCTATTTATTTATTTTTGGTTTCTTGGTTGCATGACCAGGCCATGGCTTCTCTAAAGAATAGGGGATATAGTGGGCATGGACAGGCCATGGCTACTCTGAAGAATAGGGGAATTTTTTCCCCTGGGGACGACATTGGGCATGACCAGGCCATGGCTTCTCTAAAGAATAGGGGATAGTGGGCATGAACAGGCCATGGCTACTCTAAAGAATAGGGGAATTTTTTCCCCTGGGGACGACATTGGGCATGGCCAGGCCATGGCTTCTCCAAAGAATAGGGGATATAGTGGGCATGGACAGGCCATGGCTACTCTGAAGAATAGGGGAATTTTTTCCCCTGGGGACGACATTGGGCATGACCAGGCCATGGCTTCTCTAAAGAATAGGGGATAGTGGGCATATACTGGGCATGAACAGGCCATGGCTACTCTGAAGAATAGGGGAATATTTTCACCTGGGGACGACATTGGGCATGACCAGGCCATGAATATTCTATTATGCCTTCCGGTTTAAACCAGTTCATTTCGGTTGGTTACCAGTACTCTGCTGAGCCTTACTAGAACCCCACAAGAGAGACGGGTATTATGGGTCATGTAAATAATTCCATCTAATTGAACAATAGCCAATGGTGCATCTCCCGAGTTCCCATAGTGCGGGTCAATTTGTTCAAATGGTTCTCCCTGAAAGGGACTGTAGCCATCACCCTTCGGGAAAACATTGAAGCATGGGGGATGAAAGTATACGGCGACTAGAGATGGATTACTAAAGGTAGGTGCAGAGTCTTAACTAGTTCCAAGGTCAACGGCGAAAGTGATTAAAACTAAATCAAAATAGACCACAAAATGGTTAACCTCAATGGGCTTGCCGTCTGGCGGTTTCCCCCCCCCTTTGCAGAAGAGTGACCAGTTAGACACCATTATCTAAACCCTTAAAGCTATTGGTGTTTAGCAAAGAAAACGAAACAACAAATAAAGATCAGAAAATTGCAAGTTTATATAAAATTTAATTGATGCCCTGAGACATACAAATATTGGTATCTATAATCATAATTTTAACATATAGATATAAAACAAGCATTTGCTTCTAAAATATATTCAGAAGCGATAGTATTAAACAACCGAAAACATGACACTTAAATTTCTCCCCAAAGTACTGGCATTTACAACTAAATCTTTCACTGGGGCATTTTCTTTCCGTGCTCCACAGCAATAAATTTACGTATCCCCAGGGTTTTTCGCCTTCTTACGGCATTCTTCTTCTGCTGACTGTGTTCGATTGGCCACGACTTTGGTGTAGCTCTCAGGGACATATGATTTCCCAGGGATTGAGCTGCCACAAGCTCAGAAATCAGTGTTCTTGCGGCATGACAGAATTTCAAGGTATCTTTAGTTCTCAGAATGCCCCTTAAGCTTGAGGGAGACCACACTTTAAATCAGATATCATGGTTTTTGAGACGTTCTATAATCTCAAGGCATTTTTAGTTCTCAGAATACTACTCTTTGAACCTGAGAGAGATCACATTCTCAGAACGCTCTTCAATTCTGAGGAGAACCACACTTTAAATCTGTAATGTCATGATTCTGAAAGCTACTTGAGGCCCAACACTGGGCATTAAGCCTCAAGCTATCTGCGGAATCATGACATTATAGGTTTAACGCGTGGTTCTCCTTAGGGTTGAGAAGTGTAATAGGAATAAGCCCTCTCTTAGGTTTAAAAAACATTTCAGGAATCAAAAATGCCCATAAAATGTTCAAGAATTGGTGACATGCTTGGCCTTTGCCAGAAGGCAAAAGTATTTACCGACCGCAATTGCGAATTATTCCATTATTACTGAATTGTTACTCAATTATTACTAGTTATCCAACATTCTAGAAGATGATGTTGAGTTATCAATGATAACACATGGTATCAAGAGCTTCTTTGAGCTCATTCTCAGATTTTATCATTTTCTCCACCGGATACTCCGCAAGTGGCTTAATAAGATCTGGCCTTTAGAAGTTGCAACTGTAGGGCGACCGATAGCTGGTCTTCCAGCGGATTCCAGCACGTGACGGCTCTTGGTTTTTCTTAGCTTTACCTTATCTCAGCGGGCTCAGACCTCTGGCTCGGTTTGAACGGGTTGCAGCATTATTATTAACTAGTTAATCCAGCATGACACTAACCTACTTTTGATACAAGTCATGTGCTCAGAGCAATCCTCACCAGAGAATCTGAGAAGAAATAGTTTCATCTTCAATGAAGATTTCTGAGATTTACAAGGATTTTTCAGATTCTTTAACTTTGACTTTCTATTACTATATATTCACATATCTTGGAGATTTGAAAATCACCTTAGCTTATAGCTAAAGAGAAGAAGAATAGAAATATTTCTTTAATATTTTAAAAAAATCTATATTTAAGATAGATATATACTCTTGAAAATGATCATATTTTTTAATCTCAGAATTTCTAAGAGCTTTTTTTTGTATGAGAAATTGAATCAAAATTCCTGTGTTCAAAAACACACTGATCAACTTTGAGATAATACTTCTATTCTAAGAACTTGAGATATGAATATAAAAATCAGATACATCACAAGAACATTATTATTCTAAGGTTTTAAGATAATATAGAAATGATGAATCTATGAAGTTGAGTTGAAATTCTCTTTCATACTCAGAGTACTGAGTAAATTCTTTTCATGTTACTAATAATCAGAAATCATTTCTTCTCAGATGCTTTGTAAGATATTATCACTTATATAATCTGATTTTACTATTTAAATTAGCTTATTGCTTATTTAAGATTAGCTCATGACATAATCATCAATTCAGTGTTAAAACAGTAATGATATCTGAAGAAGTATCTGAGCTTGCTGAGATAAGCTTTACTGACATTTATCTCAGCAAGCTCAGATGCTTCTTCAGATATCTATTCATTGCTGTTTTAACACTGAATTAATGATTATGTCATGAGCTAATCTCAAATAAGCAATAAGCTAACTCAAATAGTAAAATCAGATTATATAAGTGATGATATCTTGTAAAGCATCTGAGAAGAAACAGTTTCTGATTGTTAGTAACACTAGACTGATCACTGAGATTATGAATTTCACATTTGATCTCATTTGATCTGATCTCATACATTTCTTAGTGTGAATTCTGCTGAGACTGACTATCAAAAAAACATGTAAAGTGACTATATATCAGATCTTAAAATGAGACTATGACTTGAAAAAAATAAGAAAGTAATCTTATTTAATCTCATTTAGTCTCATTCTTAGTATAAAGTTACTATTTTTAGATATTTTAAGATTTTTTTTAGACTATTTTTAATTTTTTAAAAAGTAATGCTTTTTGATAATACTTAAATGAGATTTAAAGTCATTTAAAGTAATAAAAATAATTTAAATTAAGAAGTGAAAATTATAATCTTATTTGAAAAATATAATAAGAGTAGACTGATCATATAACTGTGTCTGAGATCAGAATCAAACTTTATAGTTATTATATTATCTAAAAGTATTACTTCTGATCATGATTTATATTCATTATATTGATTTCAAATCATGTTATTTTAAATATTAAAGATCTCAGATTTACTTTTCAAATAAAAATCTAGTTCTAAATAAAGAATATATTTAAATTCTTAGTCATATTTTCATTCTGATCTCATTATTGAGAATAGCACTAAATGAGATTATAAAATCACTTCTCACTTACATAATATTATAACATAGTGCTTATTTGTTGAAAATTCAATAGAGAGTATTATTAAATATCATTACTTTTCTAAACACAGATTATAATTTATATAATTTTAATTATGAAAAAAATATAAAATATATAAAAAAAACAAAAAACAAAAAATAAAATAAAAACAAGAAAAAATCAGAATGAATAAAAAAAAAAAAAGAAAAAGAAAAAAAAAAGAAAAGAAAAATAAAAAAATAAAAAATAAAAATAAAAAAAATCAAGATTGCAGAGTTACAGTACTTTTAAAATACTCACTTCTCAGAGTCTTCACAATATTTATTATTAATTATATATCTCTCATAGTAAGAATAACACAGTCATGATAAGTTATTATCTTAATATCATCTAATAAATAATCAGTATATATCTGTATAAATGTGAATATTTAGAAAATATATACTTAAAAAGTGTGATCAGAGTGAACTCTGCTATCACTTGAATAATATCAAGAACAGAACACTGAAATTGATAATTTCTCTTATTAATTTCACAGATAAGATAGATAAAGATAATCTTAAAAAATATAAGATTCTCTGACTTCTGATAAAAACAGATCTCACAGAGAGACTCTATTTTTATAATATCAGAGACTGAGTATTATTAAAAAGCATTACTTTCATATAATATATATATACTTACTGTAACAATTCACTCTCTATATATATAATCAAGAGTTGCAGCTTTCTCACACTGTACAGCTCTTTCTGAGATACTGACACTGATTTATAACTCACACAGTCTCTCAGTTCAGTATACACTGTGTGTATACAGCTCTACATGCTGAGACTGTGTTAATTATTATAATCTGATATGATACTCACTTTTCACAGATCATGTTTCATTTAAGAGAGAGAGAAAGAAAAGACATAACTGTGATTTTATTAAGAGAGAATGAATAATTAATAATATTGAATATAATTTAATTCTTCTATATTTAAAATTTAATTAGTCTATACTCTTCAATTTGAGAGTTTCTAAGAGTGTTTTAATAGTTTTCATACTAGCTTGAACTTAGTAATGAATTGAAGAAGAAGAGAAAAGAGAGAAGAAAGAAATAAGAATAACTTATCTTTATAATATAAAAACAGAGAATTACTACAATCATTCTCTCTAGTAATAAAGATCTGTTTTCTACATATATCATTATTTATTATTATTATTCTTTCATTATACTCATATGCAAGCGGAGCTTATGATGAGTCCTTGCGTGATGTTAAATACAGGTCAAGTGTTGGTTATACAGGAGGAAATACAGGTGTTGAGACCACGCCAAGATAACAAGAACATAGAAAATACAAAGAAGTGACAATTAGATACATGCGATAATAACTTCCCAGCCCAGGAACATAGAGCGATTTATTGGAGCGATTTGTACACCTCTGTATTTATTAGAAATCTGAGGTGCTTGAGTTCTGGATTTAATGTATCCCCTGCGGGTTTCGAACCCACGCGCCTTGGTTTCCCACGCCAAGGCGCTACCAGGTGGCCGCATTAACTATTCAGCCACCGGGGCTCTTCATATATCTCTGATA
The DNA here is from genome assembly GCF_000003525.1 of Blastomyces dermatitidis ER-3. Classification (NCBI taxonomy): domain Eukaryota; kingdom Fungi; phylum Ascomycota; class Eurotiomycetes; order Onygenales; family Ajellomycetaceae; genus Blastomyces; species Blastomyces dermatitidis. Next base: position 1,129,295 of record NW_025544785.1, read on the forward strand.
TAGATTATATAATAACTGTATACAAAGAATATCAATACTGTATACATTGAATGAAGATGATATTACTATGCAACACTGTAGCTGTTTTCATATATCTCTGAAAGCTGTTAATATTTTCTTTATCTCTTTATATTTGATAAGTTAGTAATATATTTCAATGCACTTCTTCTTTCATTATTATTATCATCATCATTATTATTATCATCATCACTATTATCATTATTACTATTATTATTATCATTATTATTATCATTATTATTATATCATTTCTGACTGCCTCTTCTTCCTTCACTTCTCTTCAAAACTTACTGAAACATCATGTCATCTCTCTTCAAATATTCTGCGGTTCTGTGAATCATCAAGGCGCGTGAGCGCTGTCACAGATTGAAGAAAGAGAAGAAGAAGATGTTCAAGTAAGAGAAGACAGATTGTAAGACATATTATAATATCTTGAAGAGACTTTATAAGAGAGTAGAATGATAACAATTTTAAGTAATACTTCTGATAGATTTAGACTGAACTAAGTATAGAAATAATACAGATAGTATTACTTATAAGAGATTAAAGAAGAAGACAGTAAAGAGTCTTATACAGTAGTAGTGAGATCAGAAGAAGTTCTGAGAATAATTTGAGTTTAAGATAAAGAGAGAGAGAGAAAAGAAGAGTATTACTATAAATAAATAGCAGTAGAAGAAGATTGAGAGAGTATTAAAGTAGAAGATAAAGAAGTCAAAACTGATAAGTTTTTTATTTATTAAAAGATAATAATTTTTGATAACACTTCTATTCTCTAATTGATTAGCAGAAGCTGATAGAGAAGAAGAGAATTGAGATCTTATTCAGATCTTAAATGCACTTCATAATTCATAATATTAAGAAGACAGCTCTGCTCTCTGAGTATATCAATCTGCTTACTACTGAGATGAAATCTGAGACAGCAGATCAGAAAATGCAGGATTTTGAGACATAGATTAATCTAACTGAGAGAAAGCAGCAGAAACTCTTCTCTGAGAAGACAGTAAAGAGAGATTTTAAGATGATTATTATCTCAGATAAGAAGAAGAAGAAGAAGAAGAAGAATGAGAAGTAAATTATAAAAAATAATAAGAAGAATGAGAAAGAGAAGAAGTAGATTTTTTTCTTTTTATATTAGTTAGTTATAAGTTTAAGTTTTTAATTATTAATAATTAAAATTGATTTTGAGTTTTTAAAAATTATTGTACAAGTTGTAATCAAGTCAGGAATAATATATATATATATCTATATTTAACTATCATGATTCACAAATCACTATAATGTATAAGTATCAACATTTTTTCAATATTGATATTCATAATATTAATATATTTTTAATGATATTCTCTGATAATGTAATTTAATAACACTCTCTTTTACAATATTAATATATTTCAAGAAATATGATAGAGATTAATCAAGATTGTTTATTTACTTTTATATATCAATGATATTCAATCTGAGTTAGTTCTAAAATTATAACTAAGCTAAGAAACAAGATTATTTTCTCTTATATTAATTCTTCTTACACACATTAGTGATCAGTTATTGAAAATAAATTATTATCTTTCTTAAATTATTATCATATCTTCTGAATTCACTTCTTTCACTTCTTTTACTTCTATTGAAGATTCATAAACTCTTTAAGAAATCACTATAAATCATAAAGTCTACATTATTTATAATTCAACACAGAATACTCTCTTTCAATCATGATAAATGATCACTTCATTCTTCACATCTGATTTCAGATTACAAAATTTATGAAAAACTCAACATAAATATTAAGATGAACTATGAAATAATTATCAACAGATTGTATTATAGATTACTGAAGAGTTATCTCTCTACTACAATCACTATAACTTTATTCAGAAATATTCATTATAAACTGATTATAACTCTGAAGAAATTTTCTGACATCTGAAGTCATCAGAATACAGATAATAAAAGAAAAATAATCAGAAAATTACTACTAAGCTGATAAGTTACTCTATCAGATAATAATTTTTAATAACACTAACTTTCTAATTTGAAGAAAATCATGTGAAAATGACTATATATCAGTACTCTGATTTCATAACTCTTATTTAATAACTTTTATAAGTAATTACTTTACATGTGTATATCTCTGAATCTTTCTCTTCAATTAATTGAAAACTCTGAATTCTGAACACTTCTTCAAATACTTAATTCAAATTTTCATATTTCACATCAATTCTGTCTTCAGTTCAATCTTGAGACACACTATAAAGTTGTGATTCAAAGGTTGCTTAAGCCAGCGTACGATTACAGGCGTACGCCGGCTTCTTATATTGTAATCTCATACACTAAATTAATTAGTGTATGCTATGGCCTCTTTACATGCATACACTAGTAGTTCAGAAGCAGCTGTATTATTATTCAACAGTTGTACATTCTTTCAAATCACATCCTCCCTCATCAGATTCAGTCACACTCATGTGATCATGTTGTACACTCTAGCTTCATGTGAATTAGCTTGTCACTAGTGTTTCATGATTATGTGGCCTATCTCTGATTCAGCTAGCATCCTGCGTACATTCTCACAAAGAAACTTTCACTATATTATATCACTCATTCACTAACTTTTTCCATTCTTTAATCATCATCTTCATCATTGTCATCATTGAATGCTATCATCTCATTCAAGATTTCTACTTCTTCTTCTGTTCAACTCTTTTTATCTGTCCATCTATCACATTGTACGTGTTTCTGGCAATGGCTCTCATCCCACAGCAGTGTCATTGTAGTGCTCATATCAGGCAGTTCATTAGCAGTAAGTGTAATGTGTTGTGAAATGTGATCAGGACTTGTTTATCTTCTAATGATCATCAGAATAACATATTATCATGAATAATAACACATCTTCTTTATCTTCTCATACACTCTTGACTGTTTCTTCTTCTCAGTGGGTTTCTGATTGTGTTTTCTGACACAATTTTGCATGAACATAGATGCTGATATGTTTGTTTTTATTCACATAGAATCTTCACACTTTGACAGATCTGTGTCTGCTGATGATAGTGAATCTGATATTACATTCTTGATTGAGAACTTGAAGAATGTGATAATGAAGGAATTGTCTGTGTTATGTGTGACTGAGTCTTCTATATCTCTTCTTGCCTCTTCTGCTGCTTCTTTCTCTGCTGCTCTCTTCTCTGTTCCTTTCTCTGCTACTTCTCAATCTTCTACACTTGCTTCTGTGTCTGGTTCTCTCACTTCTGCTACCTCTGTTTCTGTGATCCCTGGTTTTGCTGCCTCTGCTTTCATTACTAGCTCTCCCTGTTTCAAGGAGATGTTGTGTAGACTTAATGAATCATGTCTCTCAGTGTGTACACTCCCGCCCTTCTTATCAACTCTCAGAACAATTTATTGTATGAAGACTGTGTATAATATGACTATCTGAAGCTCAGTCATAGACACTGATTATTATATTCATTTTAAATATTCATGATGAGATAATTGTCTATTCATCTCAGAGAATCACTTCTCTTCTCAACAGTATTGAAATTATAAGTCTTTTTCTTTTTCATCTTTTCTTTCTAACACTGATTTTCCTGTTCTTAGAAGAAATCATTATGGATTTTACTGTATATAAAGTTATGATATTCACAGATATCAAGAAACTTTTTACAACTGTAAAGTTCAATATTATGAGAACATTCACTCTGATGAATTTCTTTGAGATGATTGATCTGTATCAGCCTATTCTCTGGCATCTGTCATCTGACTTTATGATGCAGATGAAAGATATTTATGTTTTCAGAAACAGGAATGTGAATGTTGTACTCTTTTACACCCGCAGGCGTGAGGCTCATACACCTTGTCTGAAATATTGTTGTGAGAATGAGCTGTTTGCATACTATGTTCTGCTTCCTGCATTCTCTTATGTCTCTCTCTCTCTTTCTGAGGAGCCTCATGCATGTTGTAATTGTGTGTACAATTCTAAGATCAGTGAGTGTTTATTTAGTAATTGTTATCTCTGTTTTTGCAGTTTCATACACTAATAATAGTTCTTAGTTGCTTCAGTGCCAGAGGTCATTTTAATTGAAGATGACAACATCACTGAGACTACTCTCTTCTGCTTCTAAGCTTCTTCTATCACTTTCTCTTCCTTTCCCTTCTCTGCAGAGAAGGTTGTGTGCACACCAGATTATAAGTGTTCAGCTTCAGATGACTTTCACTGTTGTTCATTCAGTTCTGCACCTTCTTCTTCTATTTCTTCTGTCTTCATTCTCTCTGTCCTGGCTTCTGATTCTGCAGGTCTCATACTCTTCTTCAATTTCTCTACACATACACATATGCATTTCTATATTGGCATTCCAGTCAATCTTGTGATAAATGACATTAATGTTGTATACAGAGCAGTAGAGGAATCAGAGATGTGTACAGTGTTGTTGCAAGAGTGACTTACAGCTCTCAAATCTCTTACAGATCTCAAGTTTTGAGATTTCCTTTGTTTTTGACATTTTTCAGATGGCGTGGTGTTGGAAATAGATTAAATGTATGATATATAAAAATGAATGAGATATGTATGATAACATTTGTCTTTTACAGCTGACTCTTACAGTTGATGATCAATTCATCATCTCTTTTCTTACACTTTTCCTCTATCTGCTAGCTACTACTCTTACACAACCTCTATATAGTACAGCATTCAGTGACTAGGTTTAGCAGCTTTCAACTTTTTGTGATTCTGTCTCACATATTATACTGTCTCTCTTCACTCACTCAGATCACTACAGTGAACAGTTCATTGAAACTAATCTCACTCAATCTCTGAGTGTTCTCAGAGGTTGAGATGGCTTAGTCTCATGTGTTCACAGATGTTTCAGATAGTTTATTCTCTGTGATCTCTGCAATTGAACTGATGTAAACAGTTGAATTCAACTCTGAATTCCTTTTTCTTCTGTAATCTGACTCATGTGTAAGTCTGTCACTTTGAGACTGTTCTTTACTATGTTGTGTCTGCTGTCTGCAGTGTGTTATCATATGATCAGCTACAGTCTCATCACTTATTAAAGTGTGATGTTCACCTGATTTCTTCATTTCTTCTCATTCTTTTCTTATAATCATGAAAAGGTTGGAATAAGTGAGATTATCTGATTTGTAAGCATCTATGATTTCTCTTACTTCATGAGGCTTTTCAATTATAAGTCTCTTCTTTTTCAATGCTGATGATAGTGCTGTAGATAATTATAATCTACTCAGGTCTTGCATCTTTGCTTTCATAAGTCATGAATCATTGATTAAGTTGTGTAAGATTCATTCCTCTGATTCTTTCAATGTGTACATTCTCAGAGAATGTGATTTGAGTATCTTATATGACTCAAACCATCTAGGTTGGAACTTCTCAGAACTCTCATTGTGTATGAGAACTCACATTCTTATCTTGAGACTCAATTTCTTAACAAGTGAGTCTCATATTCTTTTCAATTGAATTGCTCAGTTCAGGAGTAACTCATTAGCTTTTGTGTGTGCATGACTGATCTCTTTCAATCTTGATTCTGCATCTGTGACTGTTGCATCTGCAACTGCTACTGTTACATTCATAACTGCTCTCTTCTTCACCTTTTCCAAAGCATTCTCCGGGATGCGCGGGTGCAATTCATACAACAGGTAGAATGATGAATGCTTGAAGACTGCATGCTGTTAAATCTGCATGGCTAATAGTGCCTGCCTGAGATATTCATCTCATAGTCTCATAGGCTTACTCACTAGATATTTCATCAGCATGTTGCTCAAGATTTTATTCAAGCATTTCATCTTCCTGTTCATCTGTGAATGATATGATGTTGTTCTACAATGTCTTGTCTGTAACTGGCTCACAAAATGCCTCACTGCTCCTTCTATGAGGTTTGCACTGTTATCAGTTAGAATCTCACATAGCATTCCATAGTTGACATAGATCTCATTATATAGGAACTTCATCATCACCTTCTCTATCACCTCTGGAACTGCTTTTGCAACTGATCAGTCAGTAGTGTAATCAATAGCAGTGATTATTCATTGATTTTCATTTGATATTCACAGCAATATGTCTATAAGGTTCATCTCTCATTATTTGAACAGTTGTATTATACACTTCATCTGATATTGTGCTTCTTTATATTCTAACTCTTTCTTAGATTCTTTTGCAACCTGATAATTCAGGCACTCATAAGCATATGTCTGAATGTCCTCAGCCATGCTTGGTCAGTACACTCTTGGTTTGAGTACACTCATGAGTTCAGAGCTTTCTAAGTAATCAAATTCCTTGTGTATATGAGTCATCAAGTCGCGTCTAAATGAAGATTCTAGATAGGAAGCTTCTGCATATTCTAGATCACAGTAAAGCATAACATTGTTTTTCAATTTCCTCAGCTTGAAGTTCAGAAGCATCTCTTCTACTACTTTCATAAGATGCTTATCATTTGATATCTTGTCATTCTTCAAGTGAGAGATTATAGCATTCACTCATTCTGATTCCTTGCATTCTCTCAGTGTGTTTAACATGAACATTTCTTATACCTGGTTTGCAGAATCCTCATTCATGAAATCAGGTCTGTGACTGATTACATCAGACATCACTGCATCTGATCTCTTTCAGTATTTGATATGAAGATTATATGCTTGAAACTCTGAGATTCAACATGCTAAGTGTTTGAAAGGTTTTATTATTAATTATAGATAGACAAGGCTTTTATGATTCATAATCACTGTTGTTGTATGCCTGTTATTAATATATCTATCTCACAATGCCAGTGTGTGCTTGATTGCTAGCAATTCCTTTTCATGCACTGAGTAATTAAGCTCAGTGTCTGATAGTTTTCTACTATTATATGTCACTGAGTGCAGCTTGCTGTTCTTACTCATCTGTAGAAGAGTATCTCTGATAGCTTATTCAGATACATCTGTCTTGATGTAGAAAGATTTATCATGATCTGATTGAATAAGCACTGAGAATGTTATTATACATTCTCTCAGTGTGAGAAAAGCCTCTTCACATGCAGTATTTCAGATGATTGAACAAAACTTCTTCTTTCACAGATTTGCATTCATTTCTCTTAAGAGATCTGAGAGTGATGCAGATATTCATGCAAAATCCTTGATGAACCTGTGATAGTATGAGATCAACTCAAGAAACTGTTGTATGTGGTGTATATTTCTCAGCTGCGGCCAATTCACTATGACATTCAATTTCTTCAGAATGAGGTGTATACAGTCATCACTTACTACATGTTCTATGAACTTCAACTCTTTCATTTCAAACACACACTTGATTGATTTGATGTAGAGCTTATGCTCTGCCAGTGTTGTAAGCACTTTATCAAGATACTTCAGATGTTTGTTGTATGAGTTTGAAAAGACTAGAATGTTATTGAGATATATAAGACATGAGATTTCATTTTGTTTATGAAGAATTGTATTCATCATTGTTTGAAAGATGACAGACACATTTGTCAGACTGAATGACATTGCCAGGAATTTGAACTTTCTTCATTGTATATTAAATGTGGTTCATGAGACTGACAGTTCATCTACACAGATCTGCCAGTATTCTGAGAGAAGATTGATCTTTGATAGATATTGAGTGTTTCTGACTGTATTCAACTGTTGTTGAATCTGTGGCAGTGAATATTCATTCTTAATTGTTAGCTTGTTAAGTGCTCAATAATTGATACACATCTGTCACTCTTCACCCACCTTTTTCATGAATAGAACTGAAAAGCCTCATACACTTGATGAGAATTGTATGAGATCACATTCTAGAAGATCTGTGATCTGATGCTTCTGTTCTTCAAGGTGCATTTGTGACAGAGAGTACACATTCTGGTTGACTGGTTTTGCATTCTCTGTGTCAATCTCATGTACAAATCCTTGTTTCAGCAGTAATTCTGATGAAAGATCTATTCAGAAGATCTTCTCATGCTTCTTCAGAAGCTTCTTCATACACTTATTCTTCTGCATATCTTTTATCTTGGTTTTCTCTGCTTCTGGGTCCTGTATAACATACAGAATGCTTTTGAATGAGGTCTTGTGAATCATTCTCTTTGCTTATTGATGTGTAAGCAGATTTAATTCTTTTATATCAGAGATGTGAAATGTTCTTCTCATATCAGTTAGTAGAATTATATGAATCATTTTCTTCCTATCAGTCAACTGCATATGATATGTACATCATTGAATCTGCAGATTGAACCTTTGAAATCAATCAAGTCTGAGAATAAGGTTATATTTCATGTTCTGCAGCTCTCACACTCAAATATAGCAAGATCATTCTTCAAAGTGTAAGAAAACTCTTACTTTTGCAGGTAATATTAAATATCAGTTATCAGATAATCTTATATATCAGAGATTCTTCACTTAACAGACCTCTTTCAATCTTTAAATTATATAATCACTAATATATTGCATCAAAGCTCCTGTATCTGCTAACACTTTTGCAGCCATCTCTCAATTCTTACTCAAGTGCTTCTTATACATTAACATTTCAGGTCTCAAGGCATTGAGATGAGTATTCACTTCATCATTCTTATCTGCATCTCATTCAGAAGCCTGCTTCTTCTTTGCATTCACAGAATTCAGAGGATCATCTAACACAGGCATCTCTTTCACTTTGAAGACTTTTTATAGAATATCAGCAAGTGTCTCTGAGCTCACTGATTCTGCTAGTTTTTTGACTGTGTATACTGAATACAATCTTTTGCATCATGATTTTAGCATTCACAGTTGAAACAAGCTCAATACTCATAACATCAAGATTTTCACTCAGAGAATCTCTTTTTCAGAGAATTCAGTGCTTTAGCAATGACATTCAGATCTAGATTCATCACATTCAGATGTATGACTTATGTTATAAGAGTCTGATTATCTGTTCTCTGCTGAGATATACTCAATTGCAGTATTTTCTGTTATAATTGACTTGCTTATTTCTGTACAATGAGAATGTTGTATGCTTTCTTCACTGTGTCTGACTGTGAGATTAAGTATTTTCATTCTGCTCTCAACTCAGATGTAAGATCATGAATGAAGATCTGTAAATAGAAAGATGTTGAAAGCTCTTCATTCAATATGAGATAGTATAAGCTGAAGTGTGTGAAGTATAATGTAAGATTACTCACTTGTCTACACTCAGTGAAGTGTTTATAACACTTGTCTCACACATTCACTTTCTCAAAGTTGTGTAAGATTCACTTGAAAAACTCATTTCATGTTTATGAGAATGAATATCACTTCAGATCTGTGAGATTTATCTTTTCATCAGTTATTCATAATAACTTCACTTTTTCATATAGAAATGCAGCAGATCTTAAGACTTGTTGAAATTCTGTTAACTGTCTGTCTGTGAGTTCATATTCAATCTGATAATATGATCACATCTGACTTAGTCAGCTGATTGCAGCATTATTTTTTCAGTTGTTATTGAAGCTTAATGACTCTGACAGATCTTCTGACTTGATATATTTCATGCTCAGATTCTTATTCTGTGCAGTGATCTCTGATAATATGTACACTTCTGAAGAGATTGTAAATAATCATGATGAGATCTTCAGGTTCAGTGTAGTTATCTGTCTGTATAAACATTCAATCTTCTGCTGCAGGTCTAAGATCTGGTTTTCTCTATTCTTATTAATGATGATGATTGTGTCAGCAAAGCTCTTCATAGTGAATACTTGATTCACAGTGAATGTCAATTGTTGTTTGATCTCTGTCTCAGCCTGTCACTGTGTACACAAGACCTTAATCTCATTTAGAATCCTTGTACATGTATGAAGCTTCAATTCTGATTTGACAGTCTCAGCTGCTTTTCTTACTGCTTTGAGTAAACTCTCTGAGAGGTTCTGCATATCTTTCAGTTCAGGTAGCAGAGAAGAGTGTTGTTTGTATCAGCTAGAGAAGGTATTCATTTCAGTGATTTCTCATTGATTGTATGATGTCTATTATTATCACTGTATTGTTATATCACTATATCACTGTATCATTATATCACTATATCATTATATCACTATATCATTATATCGCTATATCACTCTGTTATCATCGTACGACTCCGGTGGTGGCCACCCCCTCTTTTATCCTTCTTTTGAGTAGGGAGTGAACTTCTTTGAATCTGGTTCACTGCTCCCATTCTCTTTCTCACATCTCATCTGTTCGTGTCTCATACATGGTATTCACCTGGGCATGAAGTTTTCCCTTAACAAGTGAAGCAGCATCAATCAGATGCTCTTCCACTCATCACTCTTCATACACTATCTTTTGAGACATTCTAGAACCACACTGACATGATAACTACAAATCACTTCATAGACAGAATTATCACGCCCTGGAGGAGTCTGCACTTCTCACCAGTTTTTAGACATGCTATCAGATATGATTCAAAGGTTGCTTAAGCCAGCATACAATTACAGACATACACCGGCTTCTTATATTGTAATCTTGTATGCTAAATTAATTAGCATACACTATGGCCCCTTTACACGCGTATGCTAGTAGTTCGGAAGCGGCCGCGTTATTATCCGACAGTCGTACGTTCTTCCGAACCACAAAGTCAATATACAATATCTAGAATCAGAGTTGAAGAATCATTAAAGAGTGTCTCTTACAGTGAATGTATGAACTAGTATAAACAATCTTACATTTATAAGAGTTACATGTTATTATATTGATGAGAACTGAACTTATCAAGAGACAGTAATTGAATTTAAATCATTGATTAGTAGTCATACTGAGAATTATATAGCAGAGATATTAATAACTGTGATTAAAAATGACTATTAAGATATTAGTCTCAGTCTTCTTATAATTATAACTGATAATACTGTGAATAACTACACTATAGTGAAGAGCTTGAAGCAAAAATTAACTTTATATTTCTGAAATAATAAATAAGATCATATTCTCTGCATTATTCATATGATTTAACTTGTGATATAAACACTGATAAAGAATCTTAACATTGAGACAAAGAATAATAAGATAGCTGATTCTTGAGATGAGAATGAGATGAAAGTGATTACTCAAGTAACTTTTACATTTACTTTACAAAAGATAATGTTTTTTAATAACACTTTTTAATATTGTTTTTTAGTAATGCTTTTTAATAATACTACTGTTAATTTTGAATAGATTGACTAATAATTTAAATATCACAGATTCAAAACATTGCTAATATGATTTGTATCTTCTCTAAATAATAATAACAATTTCATGATATTTAATAAATAAACAAATCAGTCACATCACTGAATATGATACAGAATATTAGAACACAGTGAAGTTTAATATATAAGATAACTGTTCAGACTCTTTAATTATATCAGATAATTGATTATTGAGTGCAACACTCTGATCAGGAAAAGATTCAGATATTGAAACTTTCTAATATAAAGTGCACTCAGTTGAAATATGTGATTAATTTACTGTTTCAGTTTTATAAGATAATAAAGACAGTCTTAATCACTTATATATTAATACTGCAGTCAGTCTGATAAGTGTATAACAGTTTATTTACTTATCTTGAAAAGCAGTTGAATCACTTAAAAAGAAATTCAGTCTGAGATGATGCTATAGCGCAGGCTATTATTACTGTAAGAAATAAACTGACATATTACTACAGCAAAACTGAACAATCTTTTGCAGAGTACTATGCTATAGCAGCTAGACTGGCCGCCGGGACTATGAATTTCATGTTTAATCTCATTTGATCTGGTCTCATACATTTCTTGGCGTGAATCCCGCTGGGACTGGCTATCAAAAAAACATGCAAAGTGACTATATATCAGATTTTAAAATGAGATCATGACTTGAAAAAAATGAGAAAGTGATCTCATTTAATCTCATTTAGTTTCATTCTTGATATAAAGTTACTATTTTTAGACATTTTAAGGTTTTTTTAGACTATTTTTAATTTTTTAAAAAGTAACACTTTTTGATAACACTTAAATGAGATTTAAAGTCATTTAAAGCAATAAAAATAATTTAAATTGAGAAGTTGAAATCATGATCTCATTTGAAAAATGTGACAAGAGTAGACAGTAAGTTTCATTGTAACAGTATGAGACTACTATCTAATGTTAAAACCATGTAATGGGATCAGTTAAATTGATAATGAGACTATCAAAAAATCTGATTCTGGTCTCAGACACGGTTATATGATCAGTCTAGTAGCAGCTCTACTAGATTTCTTTCATTGAGTTAACATCTACACTTCTCAAGATTGAACAGAGAAGAAACAAGACTCATATGTTAAATTAGCCTGAGACTACTACAATTAGACTGGCTGTCAGAATCATGAATTTCACATTTGATTTCATTTGATCTGATCTCATACATTTCTTGACATGAATCCCGCTGGGACTGGCTATCAAAAAAACAGGTAAAGTGACTATATATCAGATCTTAAAATGAAACCATGACTTGAAAAAAATGAGAAAGTGATCTCATTTGGTTCCATTTAGTCCCATTCTTGACATAAAGTTACTATTTTTAGACATTTTAAGGTTTTTTTTAGACTATTTTTAATTTTTTGAAAAGTAACACTTTTTGATAACACTCAAATGAGATTTAAAGTCATTTAAAGCAATAAAAATAATTTAAATTGAGAAGTGAAAATCATGATCTCATTTGAAAAATGTGATAAGAGTAGACAGTAAGTCTCACTGAGACAGTATGAAACTACTATCTAATGTTAAAACTGTGTAATGAGATCAGTCAAATTGATAATGAGACTATTAAAAAATCTGATTCTGATTTCAGACACGGTCACATGGTCAGTCTAACTACAATGCCAACTATCAGAGATTTAAATGAGTAGATATTCAAGATGTGAATAGACTGACCGTGTGACCGTGTCTGAGACCAGAACCAGAATTTTTGATAGTCTCATTGTCAATTCAACAGATTTCATTACACAGTTCTAATATTAGATAGTAGTCTCATACTGTTTCAGTGAAACTTACTGTCTACTCTTGTCACATTTTTCAAATGAGATCATGATTTTCACTTCTCAATTTAAATTATTTTTATTGCTTTAAATGACTTTAAATCTCATTTGAGTGTTATCAAAAAGTGTTACTTTTTAAAAAATTAAAAATAGTCTAAAAAAACCTTAAAATGTCTAAAAATAGTAACTTTATATCAAGAATGAGACTAAATGAGATCAAATGAAACCACTTTCTCATTTTTTTCAAGTCATGATTTCATTTTGAGATCTGATATATAGTCACTTTGCATGTTTATTTAATGATTAGTCTCAGTAGAATTCACGTCAAGAAATGTATGAGATCAGATTAAATGAGATTAAATGTGAAATTCATGATTTCGGTGATCAGTCTAGATGTGAAGACAGTGAAATACAATTCTCTAGTAAGTAATAATCTTTGATAACACTTCATATCTCATAGAACTATAATACTAACTTTGAAACAGAACTTATATACATTGATTGCAACTGAAAATCAGGCAAAACTACATGCTTGTAAAACTGAATTTGACTGCTATCTTCAAGATAATCTGATAAATTTACATGCTAAATCAATTCTAGAGTTATGAAAAATTGTTAAGAGTACATATTCAACTGTTACACTGATAACATGTGATATTCTGACAATTTCATTGACAGGGGTGGGAATGAAGTGAAAGTTCAACTCAAGTCAAGATATTTATCACTATCATCAGAGACAATTACAAGAAGAAACAATCAAGAAACTCATGATTGTAAAACATAGAATTATCAGACAGTTTAATACCTCTGATCACAGTATATCAGAGAAGTGTAGTTTTTATGAGAAAGTGAAAAATAAACTTGTATAAGAATGTATTTAGTTATTTCATGAGCATTATCAATAATCATTATCAAATTCTGATTATATAAGCAATCACTGAATGAACTGAATAAGACTGATTTTAATTTTCAGTCTCAGTCTCATTCTGATTTTAGAAGAATGATTATCTTTCACAGTTTATTCTGAGAAATTACTCTTATTTCACTGTTCTTGAATTAAATCTGATCATTTTTCATGCCATTTCTCTTAGAAATGATTCATTTTCAGATTTTTTTGAGGCTTGGTTCTGGTGAGACTCACATCAAGAAATGTATGAGATCAGATTAAATGAGATTAAATGTGAAATTTATGATTCTGCTGACCAGTCTAGATAAGAGTAGACAGTAAGTCTCACTGAAACAGTATAAGACTACTATCTAATATTAAAACTGTATAATGAGATCAGTTAAATTTAGACTGACTGTGTAACTGTATCTGAAATCAGAATCAGAATTTTTGATAGTTTCATTGTCAATTTGACAGATTTCATTACACAGTTCTAATATTAGATAGTAGTCTCATACTGTCTCAGTGAGACTTACTGTCTACTCTTATTATATTTTTCAAATGAGATCATGATTTTCACTTCTCAATTTAAATTATTTTTATTACTTTAAATGACTTTAAATCTCATTTGAGTATTATCAAAAAGTGTTACTTTTTAAAAAATTAAAAATAGTCTAAAAAAAACCTTAAAATGTCTAAAAATAGTAACTTTATACTAAGAATGAGACTAAATGAGACTAAATGAGATCACTTTCTCATTTTTTTCAAGTCATGATTTCATTTTAAGATCTGATATATAGTCACTTTGCATGTTTATTTAATAATTAGTCTCAGTGAAATTCATATCAAGAAATATATAAGATCAGATCAAATGAAACTAAACATGAAATTCATAATCTCAGCAGTCAGTCTAGTTAAATTGATAATGAAACTATTAAAAAATCTGGTTCTAGTCTCAGACACGGTCACATAATCAGTCTAAGTAACACAGAAAGAATTTACTCAGTACTCTGAGTATGAAAGAGAATTTCAACTCAACTTCATAGATTCATCATTTCTGTATTATCTTGAAATCTTAGAATAATAATATTCTTATGATGTATCTGATTTTTATATTCATATCTCAAGTTCTTAGAATAGAAGTATCATCTCAAAGTTAACTAGTATGTTTTTGAACACAGGAATTTTAATTCAATTCCTTATATAAAAAAAAGCTCTTAGAAATTCTGAGATTAAAAAATATGATTATTTTCAAGAGTATACATCTATCTTAAATATAGATTTTTTTGAAATATTAAAGAAATATTTCTATTCTTCTTCTCTTTAGCTATAAGCTAAGGTGATTTTCAAATCTCAAAGATATGTGAATATATAGTAATAGAAAGTCAAAGTTAAAGAATCTGAAAAATCCTTGTAAATCTCAGGAATCTCCATTGAAGATGGAATCATTTCTTCTCAGACCCTCTGGCGAGGATTGCTCTGAGCACATGACTTGTATCAAAAGTAGGTTAGTGTCATGCCGGATTAACTAGTTAATAATAATGCTGCAACCCGTTCAAACCGAGCCAGAGGTCTGAGCCCGCTGAGATAAACCGACATGGTATCTGCCATTTCCTCCAGCCAATGGATTTGGGACACATGCATTGTTTTATACAGAACAGATAAGATTATCGGTAGAGAAATGTCTGAGCTCTGGCGGAAAGGAAGCGATTCGGCCCACGAAAAGCTTGGTCTTTGAAACAAAGAGCGGAAACACCTGTATTTATAGTCGTACGCTGCATAACTGCCTGCGTGACAAAAAGAGGCTTGCAACAAAATCAGCAGTGCGACAGAAATGTCCTGGGACAAAAGAAGGCTTGCAACAAAAGCAGCAGTGCGACAGAAATGTTCTGGTGACAAAAAGAGGCTTGCAACAAAAGCAGCAGTGCGACAGAAATGTCCTGTGCGATGGAAATGTCCTAGAATAAAAGCTGACTTACAGCAAAGAAAGTACTGACTAGTAAAAGAAATAAGAAGATAAAAGATCAAAAATGTAGAAAAGATTTTCAAAAGTTCAAAAAGTCAAATCAAAAATAAATTCAACAGTTTCTGAAATCAACAGGGCGCCTGAAATAGCCGCTGGAGACCCACCAATTACAGTGCTAAAAGCAACTAGCGTGAGTAGCAGCTCGAGAAGCCGCCCAGGGTACCTTGGAGTGGAACTGGTGAGAATTCTCCACTAGTCACCCTTTTGCGCATGATTGCCGTATTCCACGCATATCGTGCAATGCGACGACACGGGAAGAAAATATTTGACATGGTGACAGACTGATGAGAGAAAGCGGTAAAGTACGCACTATGGAGCCACGGTTTCTTAATCACTAAACGCGTCTCTAAATGATGTCATTCCTGCAATTTCGACTTTTTACATTTGTGGGCATTTTATTCATTCCCAATTCTGTAGACTTCTTCTGGTCCAAGCACAATATCTGCTCTAGTGCAAAGTGTGGCTATGAATTCAGATGGCGTGGCCGAGTAGAAAATCGAGTCAAAATGGTGAGGGCCACGGTTTTGGATCGCAGATCATGGCCATGAATTCGGATCGCGTGAGTCGCGAGTCAAAATGGCGAGGGCCACGGTTTCGGATCGCAGATCGTGGCCCAAGCATGCAATCGTCGCGGCAAAACGACTGATCGTTCGAAAAGACGTTCGACAGAAGTACACTTTTAAAAAGCGCCATTTGGCTCAATGAACGCCACCCTATTTCTAGACAACACTCACTCGTGGCTATAAATTGAGATCTCTTCCCATTGTGCCAAGAGATAACTATCAAGTCCCAGATCTTTATCTTCATTGGAATCAAATGCTACATTATGCAACCATCAAACTCAAAGCATGTCAAGAAGCCATGGACTGCGCACAGTAGACTTGTACAGATGCGTTATCAACAGAAAGGCACACTCCAATGTATGCTGCGCAGCTACTTCGATGACTGCCACTGCAAAGGTGTCTACCTTCTCATCCATGAAGACAATCAGTACTTTACAATTAATTTTAACAAGTCTGATTCCCTGAGCAGCCACTTTCCATCACCAGATGAAGACATAGTGAGTGCCATGTCTGATACAGCCCAGAAAAGACACACTCTTACAGAGACAGGAGAAGCATTATCCCTCTCCATCCCAAACAACGTGCGAGAACTACATGAAATATCTGAAGTCCAGAGAGGGGAAGAGGGGAAAACAAGGAAAACTCGAGAATAAGCATGAATAGATGAAAATTTGTTTGTTGTAAATTACAATGAAGTAGAGAAAATTACTAAGCAGAGCCTTTGCCTGTTTTGGAAAGTTAAATTTTATATTGATTGCACACTCAATAAGAAGTTCCAAGTATTCTGGTTTCTCGGCAAAAGCTGGTGGCGCCCCTTGAGAATCGTTATTTTTTGTTGCCTTTCACTCAAAATATATGGTATCCGTCAGGGGCCTCATTTCTGTGGTTTTCGTTCAGCATCGTGAGTGCAAAATGTCATCCTTGGGGATTAGTAGATTATCGTCGCTTTGAGCAGAAATCATGGCTACCCCTGAGAATCAATTAGAAGTTCTAAGTATTCTGGTCTTTCAGTGGCGTCCCTCTAGGATCGTCATTCTTTGTGGCCTTTCACTCAAAAATTATGGCATCCCAAGGGCCTTTATTTTTATGGCCTTTCGCTCAAGTCATGGCCCTCCCAAAGAATTCTATCTTTGTGGCCTTTTCGCTCAAAATTGTGGCATCTCCCAAGGGATCACCTTCCCCAAGGAGTTCACTTCCTTAAGGCTGCTGACACCACATGGGACTCTATCTCTGGAAGCCGGGAGGGATTCCCCCAGGGTGTTCAGTTCCGCAGGAATAATTAGCACCCAAAGAAGGCCGCGATTTCAATGAGAGAAGCCATCATTTTACGGCTCTTCAGGGTGGTGAGTACCCGAGGACATGAAACCCACGAAGAAAACAACATTTTCTTATCAAATGACCACAATTATAACAGTTCCCCGAGACAATATAGTCTCTGAGGGAACTGACTTCGGGCACCACTCACTGATCCCACGAGGGAAATTGGCTTTGGGTGGTAGCCCACCACTCTGTCGACTCTTATATTCTAATTTTATGCAAGGGCGAGCAGGTGGATAAATGATTGGGTATTATAATATCAAATAAACAAATGAGTGTTTTGGTTGGCATAATTGACAAGCGAACATCCCATCTTCCATTAATTGCGTGTTGATGGTCGAGGACGTAATGTGCTCAGACGTTTCTTTCGTTGT
This sequence comes from Blastomyces dermatitidis ER-3, assembly GCF_000003525.1. Taxonomy (NCBI): domain Eukaryota; kingdom Fungi; phylum Ascomycota; class Eurotiomycetes; order Onygenales; family Ajellomycetaceae; genus Blastomyces; species Blastomyces dermatitidis. The sequence continues at coordinate 1,147,422 of NW_025544785.1, forward strand.
ATCTTCTCTTTCTTTCTTTGTTGCTTCTCCTCCTGCTTCCGCAGCTTGAGCCTGGCATTGCCCGGGAGCCAATTGTCCGGGAGATACGTTTCCACCACATAGCGCACATTGCGAACATAATTACCGTCTCGCAATACCTTTTCTCCGACATGACAGATCTTAGGACTCCTCTCAACCTCCCCCGCCTCATACCGATAGTGAAGATTCTCCAACACGCCATCAGCCAAAGGTTCTGTTGTAGCCCCAGAATCTGAGATATTGTCTTTATCTTCGGGTTCGATGTCGCCAGAATGTTGAGACAGGTTATTTGAGGTCCTGTCAACAGACAGCCGCTTGTTTGGGACGTTAAAAGAGGCTGCAGTCTGACATGAGAAATAGAAATAGAAGAGGGCATTATATAGAGCAAAACAGAGGAGAAGGGGAGGAGGCAATATGTCATTGAATTCTTACCCGAGGCATGGGTTTGGGATGGCACCTTCTGGAGAAAGTCACCCAACGCATCGCGATAAGTTGGGATGGTAGAATTTTGCTGCGCATCGGGCGACAGATGCTGACTGGGTAATGGAGGAGGGTTCTCGGTTCCTTGTCTATCCATGTTGAGGACGTGCAGCAAGACGAGCAAATATCTTGAAGAGGGAAGAAGATTTTGAAGGAGACTGAAGGCTGTATTCAGATGAGAGGGGAAGTGCCTTTTATAGCCTTTTAGACCATGTTCATTTGACTGGCAGCATCACCTGTCAGCATTACCTTCCACCTGGTCCATTCTAACTGGCGGGGAGTCTGCTTCTCCTACACCTACCTCACTGCGCCTCTGACAAAAGCAGCACAGGGGGAAGTCAGGGGTGTTGTCGCACTGTTTCCAGGACAGATGATTGGCTGTGGGTCAGGTTCTGCCTTTTCATTACATGCCTGCCCCTTATCCCTCGCCTTATTGACTGGAGGAAAGGGTCCAGCACCCTGTGGACAGAAACCAGCGGGAATTATAGGAGCAGAGCACAAGCTGCATTTTGTATTTTGCTTCATCTTGCTCTCGCGTATAAAGCCATCATGGGATTGCCAAGCCGTACCCGTGGGTATGTGTATTGCAAAATGATAAGCCTCAATGATTGGGATTGGGTGCAGCTCGGCCTCCATTACGTGCCAGCCCCTTGCCTCTTGCCCCGGTCCTACTGACCGTAGGAAAGGTCTGGAAGTTGGTCGGTTAACTTTCCTGGCGCATCAGGAGGGTTTGGGGCAGATTTGACTGGTTCAAGTGCTCATTTGGTGTGGGATTGTCCTTCCACCTGATCAATATTGACTGGATGAGAGCTCAAGTTCGTTGATCTGGCGCCCATCTCGCTGCGCCCTCTGGCAAGAAGCGCTGACATGCAGTTGTGCCTCGAATCTCGCTACGTGTTGGGTGATTGGAAACGAGATGTCCATGGGCTCGATATGGCATGAGGGTGAAGCCAGGAGTATGTCTGCGATGGTCCTCCCCTTCAATGCATCATCCCCCGGTTCGGCAGCTGCTTCAGTGTGGATGATTGGCGACCCACGCAAGGCACATCTCAGCTACCATTTTGCCTATCCTCGACCTATTCTGTTCGCAGGGGGGCGTTGAACGTGGGACATATAGAGACGTCAAGTGCCGCCTGGATCGGGGCAGAACAGCATCTCATCATCTCATCTCACAACATGGCTACCTCCACGTACGATGTTACCTCCCAGACCTGCCGACGGTTCTCCCTCACCGGAAAGGAATCGAAGAGGGAAAGCACGCCTAACGACCCCAGTTCACTGGCTACGAAGGTTGTTCTCCCCATCTCACTCCGAGCCCATCCGGTTCTAGGGCTTTTCCCTAGGGTCTCAGGGTGTTGACTGCCAGTGAAAATTTGCGACGCTATTCCCCTGCACATGTTCAGTGAGGCTTATTGGCTCCCAACAGATGAGACAGCACAGCCTGAACTCGCGTGACTGCTTCCCCGGCCCTGGGTATATATATGGGCTCCCTCCCGCCTTTGAATCCATCTTTCTTTCAATTCCTTTCCACTTCCCATCCTACACCGCTGAAACCCGCCCGGAGGCCCTTGTGTACTCGAAGGCGACCGAGCGAACATAAAAGAATCTATTTTCCCCCACTGGTGCTCTTCATCATTCTTCTTTGTTTACCCACAGCCTCGCATCTGGAGTCACCTCCTTGCAGCATGAGCTGTTCCTAGTGAGCTGCATTTCCAGGGCACAACCATCCTTTAATCATGGCGTCAGCTGATAGTCCTCGCGACGGGCTTCATAACACTATCATCATCAGTTCAGATGCGGAGATGGATGAACACCAGCCCCCAGTGTGAAAGCTGTGAAGAAAGAGGCCCCGCACAGACTACAGCTATCCGATGTATGAGGCTCTATTTGATGGCCCAGCACCCTCCGAAATGTGGCAGCCACCGAAAAAATGTAAAATACCCAACTTGGGCACTGTTTTGGTAAGACTCTTCCCCGTGTGGCTCATGGTGGGGCCGTTTCTTTGCTGATATTGAGATAGGAAACCACAAACCAGGGAATTCATGACATTTTCAAGGCGGAGCATGCGAAGAGAAAAGCGCTGGAAGAAGAAGTGCAGCATCTGTGTGCAGAAATGACTAGAAAGGACAGGCTGGTCGGCAAGCTTGAGACTGAAATCTGTGAGCTTGAGACTGAAGTCTGTGGGCTTGAGACTGAAGTCCGTGAGCTGAAGCATCAATGTCAATGTCAGATCTGTTATATCATTCCATCAGGGTGGAGGACCCTTCTGTGTGGACATCGGTATTGCCCAAAATGCCTTCCCCCCATTGGCGCAACCTGCGGAACATGTCGTCAGGTTATCACTGGTGTTGTCAAGAGCTACTAGGTAGAAATTTTTATGGCCAACCTCGCATCTAATATTGAAATCATGGGTGGTGGAAAGAGGCGGAAGAGTTGGAGGTCTACATGGTGATTGCTTAGTCTAAGCCAAGCCAAGCCAAGCCAAGCCAAGCCGGTGTTCTTTTGGCGCTCCATATCGCCCGCCCCTTTTTCGGCTAACTCTTCTCTTCACCTGATCCCTTTTCAGCTCGCATTCCTTTTCGGCTCGCACTCCTTTCGGCTCGCAACCCATTTGACTCTTCTACACAGCTCTCCGGCTTCAAAGAAGCCGCGAAATGTTGCCACGCGCGATTTCTTTCAAAAAAATTCAAATGACTAAGCTTCCTTGAACTGCTGGTTTCCAGCAACTCTTGAGATATCAACTGGTAGCGCACTGCAGCGCTTCCTGTTGTTGTTCCCCACTCAATATCTCTCTAGTTTCCTCCTTCACTATTCCTTACCTGATTGAGATCTACCGTACGATTCAGTACGTACAGTTCCTTACACACCATCATTTCACCCGCAATCCATTTCGCTCGCCATCCTATTCGCTCGCAATCCATTTCAACCACAACCCATTTGGCTCTCCTACGCATCTCTCTGGCCAAAGAAGCCGCGAATGTTGCCGCGCGCGATTTCTTTCAAAAAAAATTCAAATGACTAAGCTTTCTTGAACTGTTGGTTTCCAGCAACTCTTGAGAAATCTGGTACTATAGTGCACTGCCATGCTTTCTGTTGTTGTTTCTCGCATATCTCTCTGTTCTCACTGAAAATATTTATACTGAGGAGTAAAAATACAGAAGTATTCCATGTATAGCATTGAAATGAGAACAACTACTCTGTCATGAGAACTGAAGTGGGTGATCATTCCAAAATTTATAGAATTGTAGAGACGAAAACATATTCAAGTTTTAGAGAAGACTTGGGAGACTGTTGGCTTGGGGAAGGTTCTGGCCTCAAGCCAGCCGTCTTTCCCAGAACATTTCTGTCGCACTGCTGCTTTTGTTGCAAGCCTTCTTAGGTCAACAGTCTCCCCAAGTCAGCAGTCTCCCCAAGTCAGCAGTCTCCCCAAGTCAGCCGTCTTCCCCAAGTCAGCAGTCTCCCCAAGTCAGCCGTTTTCCCCAGGCCAACAGTCTCCCCAAGTCAGCCGTCTTCCCCAGGCCAGCAGTCTCCCCAAGTCAGCCGTTTTCCCCAGGTCAACAGTCTCCCCAAGTCAGCCGTTCCAAGACAGGGAAAATTGATCATAAAATTTAATGTAATATGCAGACTGAGGTATGCTGATAGACTCGAGCCCGTAAGCGCAATGAGTAGAGACTCTCAAGAGTGATGTAGTCTTGTTCTGGCATAGCTGCTGTGCCACCCAGCCTGTGACACAATAAATCATTAGATAGCAGACTCAAGACAAAATACAACATATGCTAATAAGAATATGAGTCTACTACCAAGAGACTAGGCATGTGATATTTCACTCGTGAAGAATGGTCTAGGAGGATTCTCTTAGGTCTGCCACTGTCTTGTGTACATTGTCTCAAGACAAAATCCGTCATGAGGCCTTTGATTGATTGGTGTACAACTATAAATACAGACACTTCTGCTCTTGTTTCAAAGATCAAGCTATTCATTGACTGAATTGCTACCTTCTACAAGAGCTCAGATACTCCTCTGCTTCTGTTTACTAATAATCACTTGGAGTACTGTGGATGGAACTGCCTGGAATTGTCCCAGGAGCCCAGTCCTCAGAATCATCTTTGCTGCTTGTACCGCCATTGACGAGCTACAGAGAATGCGTTTTATGTCCACACATGCCTCCCCACATTCGGTTTCGTTCTTCCATCCAGTTTCGGCATTCCAGAAGGATGTGGCGTACCGTTTGTGGTCCCCAACCACATTGGCATTTGTTGGTGTCAGCTTTGTTGATGGCGTGGAGGTATGCTCGCAGTCCAATCTTTCCTGTCCGCATCTGTGTGATCGCTGAGCTGATAAAGGCGAGAGTCGTTTTATCATGAGGCCTTTGATTCATGATGTAATCAGTCCCAGTAGCATTCTTCTGAGATAGAATCATAGCTTTGACGTTCCGCCGCCTCCTTTTCACATTCGTGGCTCGGGCCGCGAAAAGGTACGAAGCTGGAAGATGCAGGTCTGCGGCTAATGTCTCTCCATGATTTTTTGTGTTTGTTGAATATCCCCATGTCGGCGATGTCGGCTGTTCCTGCAGCAAGTGATTGGTCAGGAGCCATGCGTTAAACTGCGTGTAACATTACGGGCATTTAGGAATGAATCTATGACATTAAACAACTACTCAAGAATAGATTTATGAAAATATTAGATGCATCTTGAAAATGTTTCTGTGTACCATGACTGATGTCGAGTGTCGGACTGCAGAAAGCTCGGTTGAGAATATCTAATTCAACAGTGTCTGAGCATTTATCTATCTCATTCTTGAATGAACTGAATAGGGATCCACATCTTTTGACTATTAGCTTCATGCAGAACACCAATCAACTATCAAGGCCATCTCAAAGTCGCGCCTTGGCGTTCTTCTGGTCCGGACCGTCAAGGACTGACTAAATAAAGCAAACCAATCATGGCCATAGTTGTCACGCCTTGGCGTCCTCCTGGTCCGGACCGTCAAGGTCGCGAAGAAGGACTACAAGGTTGCGATACAAGGAAGAAAATGCTAGAAAACATCGAAAGCGAGATAGACCAGTTACCGGAGGCTGCGGTGACCCGGTCGATGTCGAGAAGTGTGGTAAACGACGGGGAACAGCCGAATGTGGAGCCTGGAACCAGGGATGCAACGTGGATCAACTTTAATTCGACGACGCGCCAGTATGCGACCCAACCAAAAACGCAGAAACCAACACGCAAGCGAAAGAAAACCGACGCCTTCACGGCTGTCCAACTAAATGGCACCCCAAACATTGAATTTACAGGCAACAGCGATGGACACCCGAACAAACTTGACGAAATTGCATGGCTTATAACCGAGCTGAAAGGAATCATCGCACAACAAGGCCAGGCGGTGGAGACTCTCAAAACATGCTGTGAAGAGTTAAAAGCAGACCAGAAAGAGTTAATCAGGCAAAACTCGAGCCTTAAAGATGAGATAACTGCTCTGAGAACCCAGGTGACACATAGACCGGATCAACGATCTTGGGCATCAATTGCCTCCAACGGCGGAACGAATGGCGAATCATCAACCCCTCCACCGGCCCCAACGTCCGCATCTACAAAAGCTGACAGGAAAGACCCCCCGCTCTGCGTCCGTATCAGTGCGGTACAGGCTTCCGACCCAATGGAATATGGAGGGTCCCTCACAAGATATCTCCCCGTGGAAGAGGTCAAAGCGAGGGTCACAGACGCCCTACAAAAGAATACGCCAACCGAAGGAGTCGAGATCATCGGGGTAGGAACCACAAAAACAGGGTACATCATCCGCTTCCGGGATGAAGCCTCCAAAGACACTGCCAGCGTGAACGGGGGGTGGCTCCGGAACCTGGGAAGCCAAACAAAGCTGGTCAGACCCAGATTTGGTGTGGTAGTACACCGAACACCCACACATGAAGTCGACACCGAGGACAAACCACAAAGCATGAAGAAGATAACAGAGGAAAATGAGCTCGCCCAAAAGGGATACAAGGTAGAAGAAATCGCATGGCTCAAGAAGAGGGAATCCACGCTAGGCGCGTCGGCATCACTTGGGATATGGTTCGATAGTGCGGAAGCTGCCGAATGGGCGGTAAACAATGGAATGGTGTTTGGACATCGATATATAGGCAGCATTGAGGCATATCAGATCAAGAAGAAACGATGCCACAGATGCCTGGCCTTCGGCCACCTGGCCTGGAACTGCAAAGAGAGACTACGATGTGGTTTCTGTACGCGAGAGCACAACACAGCTAACTGCCCTCGAGAGTCGACTCCTAAATGCGCAGACTGCGCAGAACGCCACCCGACAGGAGCAACAGAGTGCAAATCGAGAGCCAATGTTACCAGCCTTCAATGTTAACACAGAAACTGCGGATTTTACAACTGAACGCCAACAAAAAACGTTCGACCATAGAAGCACTCCTCAATGACCGCAAAATTGGAGATTTGGAGGTGCTACTCGTACAAGAACCCCCTTTCACATATTATACAACACCAATACAACACCCACATTGGAGGGTGTTTCAAACATCATGCACCGAAACACACGCCACGGGGCGCAGTCTAATATATGTCAACAAGCGCATATCAACCTCGGCATACCGGCAAAGGCGGTGCCACAGCCCAGATGTAACAGCAATCGAGCTCCAGATAGGAGAAAGCCAGATCTTAATTTTCTCCACATACATCCCGCCATTCGACCCGGCAGACAACCCGATACGCCAGACCTTAAACGAAATCAGCCGGACAATCCGGCTCTCGCCTGCAACCACATTGATCATCGCAGGGGACTTCAACCGACATCATCAGATGTGGGGTGGAATCCAGGTGAACTGAAGATGAGCCCGAGACACCGGGGGCCTCCTGGACTTCATACAGGCTCAAGAACTCCATAGCTGTCTCCCACCTGGCACCACCACCTTCTGGTCAGCGAGCCACCCAGGCACATACTTCACACTCGACCTCACACTCAGTAACATCCCACATCAATTACTCAAATGCCACCCCTACTGAGACAACTACGGCTCCGACCACCTAGTGATCTACTCAGAATGAGATCTGCAACTGAAACAGAAAGATTCAAGCCAGTCACACAGACTTTTCAATCAAGCGAACTGGGAAGAGATTGGCAAAGCTGTAGAGAAGGCAATCTCTACACCACGGATTGAATCAACAACTCAGCTGGATGGAATAGTTGGCAGATTAATCACAACAATAATAGCAGAAATAGACAAGCACACCCTGCACGCAAGACCATCTCCTTACACCAAACACTGGTTCAGCCGAGACCTGAAAACACAGCAGTCCGAGTGCAACAGAAGCTGAAGGAGGTGGCAGGTCAGTTGCGTTGAGTGGGGAAGCAACCACTCAATCACTCAAGCCCTACACATGGACGCGCTGCGGAAGCGCAGGGAATGGACTTGAATAATAGAGAAAGTCAAGTGAGAGCACTGGAAAGAATTTCTTGACAAAGTGAGTGTGGGCAATCATCTTTGAAAAGCAGCAGGATACATCTGCTTCTCAGATAATTACATCAACATTCCGGCCCTGGTAGTTGAGAACACTGAATATGCTGACAACAAAGACAAAGCTCAAATACTACTGAACAGTTTCTTTTCTTCAGCTATATTCTCACTGAGAGAATCTCTCATCTCAACCCGGGAGGAACTGCTCTGAGAGTCAATCACAGAGGAAGAGATTCTGGCAACACTGGCGAGAATCAAAAGCAAATCAGCCTCTGGAAATGATGGTCTTTCAGCATTAGTGTGAAAGAGTCTATGAAAATACCTGTTAAAACTCATACATCAGATCTTCAAAGCATCAATCAGACTGAGACACTACTTAACAAGTTGAAAGACTGCAGTGATTGTAGTACTACAGAAACCTGAGAAACTGAACTACACAGCTTCTGAAGTATACTGCTCAATCTCACTTCTTAATATACTGAGAAAGATTCTGAAGAGAGTGATTATGAAATGTCTTATATACTATACAGAGAAATATAATCTTCTCTTAAATATACAATTCAGAGTCAGATTAAGCAGAACTATGAAATAAACACTTCTAATTCTAATTAGTATTATTAATTAAATCTGAAAATACAGTAGAGTTCTAACTCTAGTCTTCTTTAATATTAAAGAGATCTTCAATGAGATAAATAAATACACACTGAAGATCAGACTCAGAGAGATGAGAATTTCTCAGATAGTATATAGATAAGTTCAGAACTTTATGAAAAATAAATCTATTAATATTAAATTTAATAATTTCAGTATTAAAATAATCTTATTTTCTAATACTAATCTTACTTAAGAATCTTCTCTCTCTTTAATTCTTTTCATTATCTTCTTCAACTCAGATCTGATTAATTAATTAGTAAATTATAATAAAGATATATCTATTTTTATAAATAATTATTTCTACTGAAGAATCAGATTAAATGTAGAAAGTAATCTGTAAAAGATTCAATAAATAGATATCTCTAGAATTAAAGAATGAATAAGATGAATAGACTTATAATTCTCAGTTAAGAAGATAAAGTTAATTTATTTCACTGAAAGAAAAAGAGATTAAATAACAGAATTTATTATAATAAATAAATATATTATTTTATTATTATCAGATATCAAGCTTCTAAGAGTATATTTTAATCAGAAACTAAAATAGAAAACATATATATAATATATAGTTAAGAGAGTTATTAATATATATATTATTATCAGATATCTATTTTATCTATAATCAGAATAGATGAGACATGTAGTGTACGCTGCTATGTAGAGTCAGATATAAGAGTAAAAACTTGTCTTATTCTCTAAAAGATGAGAGATGAGCGTACGCTCTTATATATTCAGTGATTGTTTTATAGAGATTAACTCTTGTAGAAGAAGTAATCATCTATGAAGAAAAGAACAGAGACTCTGTAAGAATAAGTGCTCGCAGGCGATTATTTGAGTGTTTGCAGCTTGGCGTGATATGTACTGTTAACTACTAGAAGTGTTCACAGTAGAAAGATAAAATATAGAAGTCAAATGTATAATAGCATTCAAGCTGAGTTGTAAATAGTATTCACAAACTTCAGTCTATATAGTTATGTGTAGTCAAGGGCCACTAGCTCTATTAATTACATGAGAGATAGAAATAGAGATAAAGAATCTATGAGAAGTAAGATTTCTTATATATTTTCTTCTCTCTAAGACTTCATCTGTGAAGCCTTTCACTGAGTGACTTCATAGAATCAGCTCAGCACTGTAGTAATACTCACTAAAAATTCTTCATATCTATAAAAAACCTCAGTGAGGAAAAATCCCTTGTTATTATAAAGAGAAAAGAGTCTGTCACTCAGTTTCTTATTCTGTAAGATTCTTTATAATCTACAGATTCTTCTCTGACTATTACACAGATTCATCTCACATCTTTCATACAGAAGAATTTCAGTTAACTCTTAATCATTTTCATAAGATTCTTATATGATTATTATATAGATTTATCTCACAGATGAATCACTCTCTGTAAGATTATCTCTATCAAAGAGAAATATTTATGAGTTGATCTTTCACTCATTCTTATAAATTATTATTCTTTGATATTGTAGAATTGTGAGGAATTTTTCATTCTTTCACTAACTTTATAGAATTGTAGAATCAAGATATTCACAGTCTGCAATTACTCTTTATAGTTATATAGAAAGATTCAAGTCTGCAATTCATAATTACTCTTATTTACTAGAGTGATCTGACTGTTTCATAGAATCACTCACAGTGTAAGCAAATCTCTCTAGAGTAGTATAAATATCTCAGATCTATTCATGAAATCTCATCTTCTTTTCTCTTTTTTCATAACAGCTTTTATTCTTATAAACTGTGAGTATTCTTATTCATCTGCAAAGTGTTTTCACTCAGATAATAGAGAGAGAGTGTTTCTAACAATGTTCACATATTGATTCAAGAACTTCTCAAGAATAAAAATTTTTTAATTTCAATATCTTTATAAATAATATCTGACTGCTGCTGAGCTTCTCATGAGTGTTTCTGCAACTTCTCTAATTACTTTTTACTAGCTGATGAAGCAGAGACATTACTACTTATAATTTTATCTTCATCTTTCTCAGCTCTATCACTGCATCTGATCTTCAGATCAGCAGCTCATCTTATTTCTTTCTCAGATCAGTCTCTGACTTTAAGTAATACAGTCTCTCTCTTTGCTGTAAGTCTTCTTATAAGTAATTTCTTACAGATTCTAGCTAACAGTTCTTACAAAGCTCTCAGTGTTGTCAGTATCTTCTGCAGCTCTGCAGATCTATAATCACTCTCTCTCTACTCACACAATCTCTGATCAGACATATGTAAATATGCTTAGATTCTCTATCAATGATTCTCATACTGCAGTGCATTTCTGCAATCTTATTATTAATAGAAGATGAGTCTCTGAGTACTCATAAAATCTGAGTAATTAAGGCAATGCAAATGCTATAAATTTATAATAAGAGTTAATCTGAGTAGATGAGCTCTCTCTTCATATATTAATTATTTTCAGACTGAATACTTCAGTATAACTGAGAGAGTGAACACAGTTTTATAAGAGATATCTGATTACATATATAGACAGTCAGTCTTCAAGACTCTGCTACAACTGTACACACTCTGATATTCAGCTTCTCTGAAGTCTGTGCATTTCTGATAATCTTTATATCAAATGTAATAATTGTCTGTATCACAGATATAATACTCTCTGCTTCTTTGAAGAGAGAAATTGATAGTTGTAAGAGATTTAAGTGTCACAGATATTAATAATATAAGTGTAAGTTTTCTTTATTTTTTCTTTATTAATCTCTAAATTGTATTCACAGTTCTGTTTATTTTCTTATTTTTTAGCTTTAATAAGAATATAATTTCTTCTTTTCTTACATACATCATGAACTGTTCATCTCAGTAGAAACTCATTATCTTATAGACTAGAATTTACAAATAACAGTGTTAATATCTTTATCACAATCAGGTTCTTAGCAAAGATTATACTATTCTAACTTATCAGAATTCATAGTATGAAAGTTATGTCTTAGCTTCTGCAGATATCTTATCTACTCAGATAATTCTTAAGTGAACTTATTTATCTTATTAGAATATTCTTATCACTGAATCTTAAATCAGAGCTTACAATCTTACTTCTCTGAGTTAACAATCTCTTTGATCTGATATTCTCTTTTACTCTCTAGTACTTCATAGATAGAGTGATGAGTCATAGAGTTCTCTTCTAAGAATTTCTTATATTTACAGAGTAAAGAGATATAAAAAATATTATATATCTATAACTCAGATAATAGTTTCAATCTGTAGAACTGTAAACTAACTTTCTCTATAATCTTATAAGACTCTATTTATAAGAGATTCAGCTTCTTACTAGATCTCTGCATGATAATGTTTTCTAAACTTAGTCAGACTCTATTATCTTTCTTGAAACTTTTTATAATATACTTGAAGTCATAGTATCTCTTCTAATACTCTTGAGTCTTTCTCAAGAATTCATAGACTTTCTTCTGAATCTTCTGAATTCTCTCAGCTTATTCACAGACATTATCACACTCTATAGTATACTCTCACAGATTCATTAAGATTATTCATGAATAAGTCTCAGTGAGCATCTTAAAGAGAGTTTTATCTGTACTGATATACTTTGAGTTATTATATATAAACTCTGTGAGTGATAATCAATGTACTCAGTCATTCTGATTGTAATTGACAAAGTATTACAGATACTGTTTTAATATACTCATCAGGTGTTCTATCTGATCATCTGTCTATTGATAAAAAGCTGTGCTTAGATCTTGTGAGATCTTCAGTATAATTATCAGATCAGATCAGAACTCTTCTGTAAAGATTAATTCTCTATCTGAGATAATATTCACAGATAATTCATACAATCAGATCACATTATAAATGAAGATATGAGTCAAATTCTTTGACTTCAAGTTCTTGTGAGTGAGTATAAAGTGTGTTATCTTGATAAAGTGATTCACTATCATCAGCACACTGTCAAAGCAGGCATTATATATATTCTTACTTTCAGAGAGACTTATAAGAGTATTCATTTCTAGCTATTCTCAAGGTTTCTATGAGATAAATAGAGAAGTAAGTTCTTCATATAATCTGAATCACACTATCTGCAAACTCTGATAAATAGTATAAGAATTCACTATCTTCTTCATAAGTTCTTGCATCTTCAGTCAGAAGTATTTTCTTATAAGTAACTCATGAGTTCTAGTATCTGTAAAATAACTTACTAGAGAAGAGTCATGATATCTTTTAATAAGTTCTACACATAGAAACTCATTCACAGGCATATAAATTCAGTCCTCTCTTTGCAAGAGACTATTTAAGTCTCTTTAATTCTTTATTTCTACAGAGTTAATCTCTGCTGTGAGCAGTTTCTGAATATACTGAGTATATTCATTCTTCAGTTGCAGTTCAGATAATCTGAATAGAAGATCTTATAAAGACTTATACTCTGTTTTCTCTTATATCAGATCTTCTACAGTGCTTCTTAAAGTCTGCAAACTCTTCAGATTATAGATACTCTCTTCAAGAATTCTTACAGAGATTCTCAGAGTGTTGACTCTCAGTGTTATAGAGAGTAGTTGTGCAGACTTCTCTTCTTTCTTCTCTCTCTTCTCTTACAGAGAATTAAAAGACTCTTCAGTCAATCTCTTTATAATACTCAGTCTGAGTATCTTACAAAGCTTTTCTGTCTTCTCTAGCTTCTCTATATCTGTCACTCTGATCTTCTTAATATAGTCTGATCTGTGAGAGAATTCATCTGCTGAGTTCTTAGTTTTCTTAATATATTCTATCTTGAATCAGAACTTACTTAGTCTCTGAGCTCAGTAAATCTGCTACTGTAAGAGTTTCTTGATTGAAGTAAACTGTTGTAAGCTATTATAATCAGTTCTAACAGTAATCACTGTTACAAGGTTCTCAAAGTAGTGATATCAGTAACAGAAGAATTTCACTATCATGAGAAGCTTCTGATTATAAATGTCATAGTTGATCTCTGCAGATTGTATCTTCTATGAGAAAAAGATCACTGAAACTCAGTTCTCATTTAACTGTAGTTATAAGACTATTTCTGAAATTATAAAGAAGAAGACATCTATCTTCAATCTGATTAAGAGTAAGAGAATCAAAGTGAAACAGTATCACTGTATTTATAAATATCTATTTCAATCTTATAAAGATCTTATAAACTTCTGAGATAAGAAAGTTCTCACAGTTCTTTCTTCTCAATAATTCTTTCATTCTCTATTCACAGAATGACTTCTTCTTATTTTCACTCTTCAGCATGTCTGTAAGAGTCAAAGAGATTCTTGTAAATATAAAGATAAATCATCTATAGAAATTCATAAAGCTCAGAAAGATCTGAATCTCATAAATACTAATTAACTCTGATTATGATAGAATAGTCTTAACTTATGAAGATTTCATCTGAATATCATCTGCAGTGATTACATATTCTAGGAAATTAATTCAGCAGACACTGAAGTTATACTTTATAAGCTTAATATACAGTTCTGTCTCATCTAAGATCTTCAACACACTTTGTACATGCTCAGTGTGTTCTTTCTTCTTCACAGAGTACATCATCACATCATTCAGATATATTATTATGAAGACATTCAGATATGTATGAAGTATTTTATTAATAAAAGACTGAAATACTGTAGAGATATTAGTCAGATCAAAAGATATTACTAGATATTTAAACAATTTCAGTGCAGTTCTAAAGACAGTCTTTCATTCATTCTCAGATTATATTTACAGTTATATATATATATTAATTATATTCAGTTGTGTGAATATGACAGCTTCTGTAAGACAGTTGATCACATTCTCAATCAGAGACAGAGAGTAGCAGCTCTTTATTATCTTGAAGTTCAGATTATGATAGTTTATACATAATCTGAGATCTTTATTCTTCTTCTTTCTAAACATCACAGAGACTCTTACAGAGGTCTGTGAAGATCAGATAAAGTCATTCTTCAGATTCTTCTTTATATAGGTTCATAAGATCTCTGTCTTGTGATGAAAGAGCTTATAGATTGATTCTCAGAAGGATTTCTACTCTTCTATCAAATCTATTATCAGATTCTTCTTACAGTGAGAAGAAAGCTCAGCTGCCTTAGCTGAGCTGAATATCTCTGCAAGATCTCAATATTTCTCTGATATCTGAAGCTCAGTTTTCATAACTGTGAGATTCTCAGACACTTACAAAGTCATTATATAGATGAGCTTGTCTTCTCTAACTAACTCTACAGTATCAACTGCTTCTATCTCTATAAGTGAGTCTGTCAACACTGATTAGAAGTATAAACCTGACTCACAGACAGCTATGTGTGAATTATGTCTCTGAAGTTATATAAGTCTTAAATACATGTTATCTGTAATATCTGTAATAATCACAGTTTTCATAAATCTTCTTCAGATTTCAGAGAGATCTTATAATTCAAAGATGATTCTTATGAGTCTCTCAGCTCTCAGATCTGAGTTCTCATACTCTGCTTATTATAAGAGTAGATTCTCAGTCTTCATCTTTCAGCTTATTCACTCTGTAAGCTTTAGAAACATCACAGTAATCTGAGATTCTGAGTTTATCAATACTTTTCATACTTACAGAGCAGCAGTACTGCAGCATAGTCTCTCTTCATAAGTAAGCATTTTCATCAGAGAAGTAACAGATTCAGATGTCAGCTTCAAGACTCTTAAGAAGGCTGTTGCTGACTCTGTCTGTAACTTCTCAAATTTCTATTTTAATTTATCTGAACAGTTTACACAGAGATGTTCTGATTTAGAACAGATGAAGTAAAGTCTCTTTTTCTTAATCTCTCTGTTATACACTCTATTCATAGAAGCTTATGAAGCTCTCTCTCTCTGCTTAGCAGTCAGACATGAATCTCTCTATATCTTATTATCTTTTTTCAGCAAATCTGTTCTCTGTTGTTCTGATTCTTACAGAGTCAGTCAGTGATCTGCTCTCTGCAGATCTGTGACTCTCACAGTGATCTGTAAGTGATGAATGAGAGTCATCAGTTTCTTCAGAGTTAAGAACTTAGAGTCTTACTCAATGAGCTTGTTCTACATATCTTTATTCAGCTTCTTTATAAATATCATCATTCAGGTCTTGTTTCAGAGCCCTGTTTTCACAGATCTCAATTCATATCATAATTTCATGAAGTACTGTAAATAGTCTTTATCAGATTTCTCATCTCTTTTTCTAATATTGATAATTACAGCTCAGATATTCTCTGTTCAGCTCACAGAGTCTTCTAACTTATTCTCTAGATAGGTCTTGAGAACAGATCATTGAAATCTCTCATGATTATTCTCTAGATAATTCAGCCAGTTCTTGACTTCAGTGTAATAGAGATCTGTCATTATACAGATAACAGCTTCTTCATCTTTCATATCACACAGTCAGACTTATAAGTCAATTTCAAATGCAAACTTATAAAAGCTTTTATAGATTGTGATTCAATAAGTGACCTTAAGTGATCACAGCTTAAGAAAGTTTCTTTTCAGTTCACAGATGTCTCTGAAGATCATGTCTAGAGACTTAGTTCAAGAATGTTTACAGACAGTAAGTATTTCTTGTAGAAAAATAGCTTAGTTCTGTGAGAGATGCTCAAGAATGTTCTTCACTGAGATTGATTCATTTATAAGTTCAGAGAGTTTCTCTGTCTGAGATGCAGAGAATGATGTTCTGTGAGTGATTGATAAGTTCTCTGAGACTTCTTTCATGAGAGTTATTTATGATTCAGGTGGCTGCTTCTGAGTATCTGCAGTAGAGTTCATAGAGATAAGAGTATATGAGTTTCTAGTTCTTTCAGTTATAACAGGTGATTGCTGACTGACTGAGCTTGAAATGTAAGAATAAGTGCTCACAGGCAATTATTTGAGTGTTTGCAGCTTGACATGATATATACTGTTAACTACTAGAAGTGTTCACAGTAGAAAGATAAAATGTAGAGATCAAATGTATAATAGTATTCAAGCTGAGTTATAAATAGTATTCGCGAACTCCAGTCTATATAGTTGTATGTAGCCAAGGGCCGCTAGCCCTATTGATTACGCGAGAGATAGGAATAGGGGTAAAGGATCCGCGAGGAGCGGGATTTCTTACAGACTCTGTAGAGAAGAAGTAAACACTCTCATAGAAGAAGTGATTATATATGAAGAAAAGAATGAAGGCTCTGTAGAGAAGAAGTGAAAGCTCTCATAGAAGAAGTGATCACATATGAAGAAAAGAACAGAGAGAGAAGATAGAAGCAGAAGCTTCAGAAAACAGTAAGAAATGAAACAGAAGCTAGAGCTGAATAGAGAATTGACTTGAATAGAAGATGAAAGCACATCACAGTCTCTCTATTCAAAAGAATGTGTTCATAGAGAAGAAAAAATGATGTTGAAAAAAGATGATGAGTATCACAGATGCTAGGCTCAAAGAGATAGATATTATTCAGAAGTGCTAGTCTGTTTATATATACTGTAGATATTATAGAAAAGAGAAGACTGAGTGATAGAATCACTTATTCATACAAAGAGTAATCAGCTGTAAGAATTGTTTGTCTCTATAAAGAATGAAAGATATAAGAATAGCTTGAAAAGAAATGATAAGAAAGAGACAGAAGTTCTTTAATCTAAAAACAGCTATAAGAAAAGAAAGAGATTGTAAAGAAATTATAAGAAGCTTGAATGAGAAAGAGTTCTTTGATGAGATAGATGAGAATGAAAGTTTCATTGTGATGAAAAGAAGGTTCTGTGAGTGATAGAAGTTAGTGTAGATGAATGATTATATTAATATATATATTATAATCACTTTCTTCTTATTCTTCTCTTATTTCTCACACATCTTGCTAAAATTTAACATAGTGAAATTAACAAAAATCACAACATATGAAAGATTAAATCACAGAAATGATGAGTCTCAAGAAGAAGTCAACAGCTGTGAAGACAGGCACAGTGAGTATGATAAAAAAGACCTTGATCTTAGAGAAATTATTTCAGTTGTTAAGTCAGAAGAAGTGTGATACTCTTCTTCATATGAGTGATAGAGAAGAGAAGACAGGTGAGAATGAGATGAAAGAAAATGATAAAGATGAAGAGTTAGAATTCTGAACAGATGAGCTTCTAACACTATCAACTTATCTTTTCACATACAAAGTGATCAAAGATTAAGATAAGAGAAAGACAGTGATATCTTATCATTGCTCAGCTAGGCTGTATGATATCACTGCAGAAGAGTCAATAGATGAATCATATAATAGAAGCTTAAAGAGTTAAGAAGAGTCTAAGACTGTGATGTGAAAGCTTATAACACTGTTTACTCATTTGAAAAAGTCATAACTGTTCACACACTGGTTTTCAGAAGAAGATATTAAGATAAATGAGAAAGAAGAGAGTCAGAAGACTGCTGTGAAAGTGATCAGTGATGAAGAGCTGTAAGTAGAACTGAAAGCAGAAGCTGAACAGATAGATATAAATACTGAAGAACTATCACTGATGAAAGAGAATAAGAAGCACTGAAGAGCTAGTCAGAAGCAGTATAAGACTCTGAGTGATGATGTTTTGAGAAAGTTGAAGTGAAAGAAGAATGTTAAGAATGATCAGATATCTTGACTGTATGATATAATATGTATAAGATATCTGCATTATAATGATAAGACTGACTTACACTTCTAATAGAATAACAAGCTCACTCATCTGAGTATGTCAATCATGTGAGATCTGACTGTGAAGAGGCTTGCAGATGGCATCTCAATCATTGAAAGACTTACAGAATGTAGTGAGAAGATGTCATTTATCAATTGTGAATTTTTCATTTTATTCAGTCAGTGATTAATTAAAGATTTAAGATAGTTATCTGTTAAGTGAAAGTTGCACTGATGAATGAATAATAATGAGCTAATCACTTCATGAACTATCAATTCTAAGAATTCTACTAATCAGAATATTGTTATTCTGCAGATCTGCAGAGAAATAGCTTCTATGTTATATCAGTCTTATATAAAGAGTCAGAGATGATTCAAGGAATATATGATTATCTCTGTAGATGACAAACAGACACAGCAAGAGTATGACACTTATATCAACTATCAGTAAGAAAATAAGAGATTTCACTGCTCTTTAAATCACTGTAGCTGGTATGAACTCAGACAAAACACAGATAACTTACTGTTTAAAGAGAGTGTACCTGGATTTGAAAAGACTGCAGTCAAGAAGATGAATGTTGATAATATTATTGAGATCAGTGATATGAGAGAGAAGAACAATTTGACTATAGTTTTAATGAAGAAAACATCTATATCTTTCAAGTACAAGATATTGAGTCTGATTGTGCTGAAACTCTCAAAATGTGTTTAAATCAGTGAGTAAAGCATCTTGACATCTGTGAAGACAGACAGTGAGATGAAGACAAGCTGTTTAATCTCTGCTAAGATAATTAATAAGATCAAGATAAGCAGTGTATGATAATCATTAATTCTGTCTTCTGAAGACTGTATAATCAATTGTAGAGCTCAAGATTTGAAGATGCTGAGACAGCTGTCTAATCTTGACAAGTATAATCTGAACATTATTCAGACTGTGTGAAAGAAACTGAATAAGATAGCTGAGTTTATTAACATGATTTCAGCTGTAGAAGATACTATGATCAATAATCATTTCTTTAAATAACTCAGCAGAGTGTGTTTCAGTGATCTTATGAATGAGAGATTATCAGTAGATGTTGTATTTTAAGACACATATCTCACTGAGCAGAAGGTCAAGCTGCAGGAAGAGCTTGAAGATGATTGATAAGAAGAGACAGAATGAAATGATGAAAAGAGTAAAAGATGATGATTTTCTTGTTTTCTTTATCTTCTTATTTAATAGCTAAAATTAGGTTGCAATACATTTTCTTTCTTTCTTTCACTCTGTCTCTATTTTACTTTTCTTTCTATCATTTACTCAGCTGACTGCAAGACTTCTTAATCATGAAGATCTTGATCAGGTGCAGAGTGTCTTATGTGATAACTTTAAGAGACTCTCAGATCAGATCTTCATATCTCTTTCACTTAATCTGAAGATAAGTCTTATCATTCTCTGTACACTTTCTTATAATGTTTTCAACTTCAAATTACAACTGATCATCAACAAGTACTGATTCTGATAATAAGTGCTTCATATTTACTTCTATTAACACAGTCTTTTTCAGATGAATAATGAAGATTACTGAGTATATTCATTAACTGACTGACAGTTTCAATTGAAATGCAGCATCTGATATCTTCTGAAGAATATGAAATGAGTCTATTTATAAGAGTGATAGCTTGAACATCTCTTTTAATGTATAGCTCTTTTGAGCTTTTTGAGTGAGGTTCAAGAAGACTCAATCATCAATCTGAATAGTTAATTGAGAATAGAATCAGTTGAAGAACTCAGTCATTCTAGCTTTTATCAGAACATATGAGTCAAGAATATCTTACTGTACTGCATCTCACACAGTGATAAACTCAGATATATCTAGCAGAGCTTTCTCATTATTCAATTACAGTCATCTAGACTTTACACTCATGAGTAATTCAAAGAGAGAGATTATTACTGACTGTGCAGCTACTGAGTTCAACACTCTTTTCACTTATTCAAGAAGAGCAGTTCAATTTGCTTTATATTCATCTATAAGAAGTGTTCACAATGTGACTTTAACTGTGAGATTGATTCACTTACTTTGACTGTTTAAGTGAGAATTGTAGACAGTTATCATTCATATCTTAATTCTCATGAGTTGAAGAACTGACTTTCAAAATTGTAATGTAAATTTGAGATCTCTATCTAAAATAATCATCAGTGAAGGCTGTCAGCAGCAGATCATCTTCTTATAGAAGTCTTTCACTTATTATAAAGTATTTCATTATTTCTATTCTGTAATTAGAATTACTGCTTTTGAAAATTTGTCTGTGACTGTCAATATAGTATTACAATTGTCACTCACAGATAATTCTGTAATAAAATCAATCAAAAGAACTTCAAATAACTGTTTTGAGAATGAGATAAGATATAATTTGTCCTTTGATAAGTGATTTGACAGTTTGACTAGTTAATAATTAAGACATTGTGATAGATGATTCAGGATTCTCTTTCAGATATGAGAAAGAAAGAAGAACTGATGAATAAGATTTTTCATTCAATGAAGACCAGAGTGATCTGCTGTATCATGACACATACAGATAATGTCTCATGCCAGTGATTTGAGAATACAGAGATGTGATTCTTTGAAGAATAATAGTCTGTCTCACACTGTAAACAACTGATATCACTCTTTCTGACTGATCTTATAAAAGACCTTTCTCAATGCTGAGTTGTGAGAAATATCTCAGTGTAGTTGTTTTTTAAATTCATCAGTGAGCTCTATCACTGTAGTTGAAATCATATATATCTTCACTGAAGATATATCTATTATCAGTTCATCTGTCTGATTGATGATAATCTGATGAATTTTTTTCTACTCTTCAGAGAGAATCTCTTCTGAATTATTATCTAGACAGTGTAACCTGAATAGAGTGTCAGTATTAGTATGTATGATACTCTTGTAATAACAGATTGTCATCTGCAGAAGATATGAGCTTAGAACTAAGACTTAATTTATCAGTCAGTTACTATAATAATCTATTATCAGTGACTGAAAAGCAGATATAAGAGTAATATAATCTGTAACAACTGTAAACTCACTATCTAAATACTACAGTAATTTTCACAGAGCTCATATAAGTTCAAGACACTTCAATTCAGTTGTTCAGTAGCACTTTTCAGCTGCACTCAATCAGTGAGAGAGAAATAGAACAGATCTTTCAATGTTATTTATTTCAACTTAGTGTAGAACTACTCTGATATCTCTTTGCTTACTGATGTCTATGTACAATATGAAGAGATGTTTAAAGTTGAGATATGCTCAGATAAGAGTATTCATCAAGACTTGCTTTATCATGTTAAATAAATATCTGTCTTCTGTGAGCAGAGTGTGAAACTGCAGTAAGTTTTCAAATCTCATCAACTTAATCTTAGTTATGTATGATGCTCTTTTCTGATCTATTTTTGAACTGTTATACAGTAACTTAATCCTGAGAGTCTCTAATGCTTTCATCTGATCTGTATAAAAACTGATAAAATTACAATAATAATTGAAGAGACTGATGATTTCTTCTAGTTCTCTGAGTATTATAGAGAAGACTAGATTAATAATAGCAGCTACTTTCTCTTCTTAAGTAGATATGTCTAGTCAGCTGATATGATGACCCAGCAAACACACTGAGAGATATATAAAATGACATTTAGTTAATAACATTGTTATTTCAGATATCTTGAGAGCTGTGAAGACTTACTGCATATGATGAAGATGTTTATTCAGTGAGTAAGAGAAGATGATGATATCATCTATATAGACTAATACAAATCACTATAGAAATTTTGCTAGAATCTTCTTCATACACTGTTGAAAGAACTCAGATGAGGTTATCAATCTCATTATAATAACTATAAAAGGTTCAAGACCTCAGTGCAGAGTTATAAACATGATTTTGAAATAATCACTCTGTTCAATCACTTATTAAAAGAAGTCTTGATAAATATTCATGAATGAGAATACTGTAGAACTGCTGAGTGATTGCAACACATCTTGTTATATCAGTAGAGAGTATACATTGAGAAGTAAGCATGCATTTACTTTTCACAAATCAATCATCACTCTCAGCTTCTCTCTAAGTCAGATCACAAAGATGAGTGAAGTAATGAGATTTCTGTCTCTGAGAGAAACACATTTAATTCTTCTATCTTACAGAAGTGAGTTCAGAATCTGATCAGTGACTTCATAATCTCTTCAAGATAGAGAATAGAGTCTCTGTTTCAGACTGAAAAAGTTGCTCTCATCAATGAATCACAGTGACATCTTAACATCATTCAAAAATAGGCCTAGGCTGAAGCTAAATAGTTTGTGATATCAGTCAATGATTACTTGAATAACTGCTCAGTCTTCTGCTGCTCAGTGATCTGATATGTCTGCTTGAACTCACTCAGCAAGAGTGTCTGCTGTGAGAATTTGAAGTGAATTATCCTGATCTTTCACATTCATCAAATGTAATTTAATATACAAGGTAGAAAATAGAGAATCTTCTCAGTCAGAATGATGAATAATGTCAGCATTGACAGTATAAATAACAATCTTCTTTCACTGTCAGAGCAGCTGTGAGTTTGATAAGTGTCTACTTACACAGATAGTGTCTCTGATGATCTTGATATTTATAAAATATCTTCTATGAAATGTAATAAGCTCACTATGAACATTGATAGTTACTTTTATTAATAATAATATATCATTAGCTATGATTATATTGCATCTGAGATATCATACTAAGTGAAATTCACTTTCAACAATGAAAAGAGAATCATCATTCACTCTCAAGATAAGATCTGTTATTATAAATAGATTTGATTTATCAGCTTCTGAGTCAACTTCTCAAATGCTCACACATTGATTATGCAGTATAGAGGTCAGTTAACAATGAGAAAAGAATAGGTTTGCTATTATTATATTAATAAGTGATATATTCATATCTGTATTCATACAAACAGAGAGATTATCTTGTGATGTAATGATAGAAATGATGAGAAAGATGTAAGATAAATACTGTAGTTCACTAACATATTCTCAATCACTTATAGAAATATCACACACTGTAATTACATATATATCAGCATTAAAGATGTTCTGATAATTATCTGAGAAAATATCTGTAGATAAGATAAGTCTCTCAGTATCTATCTCACTAATTATTTTTTCAACTCACTATCAGAATCTAGACTGAGATCTAGATTCAGCAGCTTATTATCATCTTCTCTGATACTCTTCAGTTTAACTTGATTTACTGAATGATTACTGTTCTTCTCTTTTTTAAGACAGTGATTAATGTAATGAGAGTCTTCACAGATGTAGCACTCTGCTGCAGATGTCAGCAGTCTTTCTTCTTCTATTATACACTGAATTGACAACTTACTCATTGTGAGAATACTTGTGAGAATCACTGCCATCTCTGCAGTAGATATAGACAGCTTTGTAGCTTCTATCTGCTTGAACAGAGAGATATGATACAGACAGTGATTATTATTCTGTTCAAAACATCTGAAACTATGCATGTAGTCAGTGAATTGAGTCTTTCAATCAGTTCAGATGTATCAGACAGCTGACTCATTATCTCTAATTTATTATCAGAAGTCATTCAATCATTCAGCAAAAATAAATGATGTAATTAAGAAAAGATTAAACTCTAAATTCTCTCATAAGAGTCTCTTTATCATAACAGAGTCAGAGATTGCAGTGACTCACAGTAAGTTAATCTTTTATAAGATGTATAATATCAGAAACAGTTTGTTCAACTTCTCAAAGAAAAAATACAGAGTCTGAGCTTTCATTCAAGCTTTCTCTTCTGATAACTGAAACTCATGTTTTAACTCATCAACAGTGATAGAGAGAGAGATGTTCATATTCTTTCTCATTTCAATAGACAGACTGTTATATCATTTCAACACCTGACTCTTCAGATATAGAGAAAATATATGAAGAACTGTGTTGTCTCTCTTCTGTATAATAATGAATTTCAAGTGACTGATAAATATCATTATATTCATTTTCACTGAGTTGAATAGCATGATGTTATCAGCCTATAATCTCACTGATATATCATCACTTCATGCAGATAAACAGAATTCACTATCAAGTAGAAGATTAAGATTATCATGAGTAGATGTCTAATCTCTGCACATTCAGTTTCTCTCTGAGTCATAAGTAAAACATGCAGTGTCAGCTTCTCTGAGAAAATTAATTCTATCTCTTATTAGATTATGACAACACATTCTGTCTCCAGCATCACACAGTCTTCATGAAATTGTCAGCATTTGTCAGGTTCTAGAAGATG
Source organism: Blastomyces dermatitidis ER-3 (assembly GCF_000003525.1). Taxonomy (NCBI): domain Eukaryota; kingdom Fungi; phylum Ascomycota; class Eurotiomycetes; order Onygenales; family Ajellomycetaceae; genus Blastomyces; species Blastomyces dermatitidis. The sequence continues at coordinate 1,171,915 of NW_025544785.1, forward strand.
ATTTGAAGCCTTTCTTGAAAAAGACATCTAATTGCTGTACAGACTCATTGAGAGAATTGTCAGCTCTGATATCTGTTCTATTAATCTGAACTGAACAGTTCATCTGCTGATAACAGTTCAGCTTCTGTCTTTGAGTAATAAGCACAGCTTTCTCAGTGTGAAAGCTATTTTATACTTTCATTAATCTACTTCTTTCATCTGTCAATCATTTGAGATTCTCTTGAAGTTTGTCAACATATTCATCAATGAGAGTAGTACACTTATTCAACTGCTTCTTCTGCTGATCAAGCTGATGTTTACATTCATTGAGCTCACTCTCTTATCAGGTCAGTCAGGCTTCTAGCTGTTCTAACTTCTCAATTATATCTAGTATTACTGCTTCATCAGAAGAAGTGCAGTTCTAGCAGTTGAATTTATAAAAGCTTGAGATTATTGAATCTCTCTTCTTAGTATTCTTTATGATGTCTGTGTGAAAGATCTGTAATCAGAGATCAATGACATTCTTTCATTCTGCTATCAGAGTGAAGTTAAAAGTTATTTTTATATTATTATAATATCTGACTGATATACTTATAAGAATATCTTTCACTTTGATACAATCATACAGTATTACTTAGCTTTTAACACTTTCATACTATCTGTCTATATTTCACCAGACTTCTGCAATTATAATAGCATGCTTTTCAGTTATTATTTATAAGTAAGTTTATTCTGAGTCAGATTCATCAGTGAATTCTCAGATAAGTCATTCAATTTCATTAATAAGCTTATTCAATTCAGTGAAAGAGAGTGACTGATGAGAGCTGCTCTGAGTAATTCATCTGTTCTGCTTTATTATTATGACAGAGCTGATGAAGTTGTATAAGAGTGTGAAGATGAGTTTACTGTAACTGTGACTACATTCTAGATCAATCACTAGTGCTATAGCATTCTGAAGTGAAAGATACTTAAATAATCATCAGTCAGACCTATCATCAGCTGTAGTATTAAATGAGATAGATTTAAATAACTGCAGATCAGATCAATCACTAGCTGCAGCACTGAAGAAGATAGAACAGCTGAATAATTACAAGCTAGACTAATCACTAGCTGCAGTATTGAAAGAAGATAGAGTAACTAATCAGACTGATTATCAGCTAGTCAATTCTCAGTATCTACAGCTCAGTTCAATCATCAGTACTATGTATATCAAGAGTGAAGCAGAAGTTAAAGAGGCTAGAAGAACTTGATTCTTAATAAGACATACTATTAAATTATAGTGTACATCACTACATAGAGTCAGATATAAGAGTAAAAACTTGTCTTATTCTCTAAAAGATGAGAGATGGGTGTACGCCCTTATATATACAGTAATTGTTTTATAGAGATTAACTCTTGTAGAAGAAGCAATCATTTATGAAGAGAAGAACAGAGACTCTGTAGAGAAGAAGCAGACACTCTCATAGAAGAAGTGATTATATATGAAGAAAAGAATGAAGACTCTGTAGAGAAGAAGTGAAAGCTCTCATAGAAGAAGTAATTGCATATGAAGGAAATAACAGAGAAAGAAGATAGAAGTGAAAGCTTCAGAAAACAGTAAGAGATGAAGTGAAAGCTAGAGCTGAATAGAGAATTAACTTGAATAGAGAGCGGAAGCACGTCATAAGACAGCTCTATATTATCTATATAATTCTCAAATTAATATACATCTTTACAGTATGATACAATCTCTTAAAAAGAATTATATAAGTCAAGACTCTTATCAAGATTCAGTAAATAGCTCTGATCAGAATTCTGTTCACATTCTGAATAATAATAATATAAACTTTTAAAATAAAGATATATATTCTCTCTTTATATACTTAACTATAATAGTGAGTCTGAAATATTATTATCAGTCTCTATACACTCTTATAATTTTATCTGATATATAAGTCTCTTAGAAGAGTTATAACAGATATGATCTGTAATAAAGACAGATATTACTACTTACTAGAGAATATAATAAGAATATTTCACAAAGAGAAGATAAAATTAATAAAGATAATTAATTTATATCTCTCAGAATTATGATAGAAGTCAGTACTTAAAGATATCTATCTTGACTCTGATAGAATTAGAGTCATTGAGAGAGCTATAAAAATAATAAAGAATTTAATTAAGATAGTCTTCACTGATACTATAAAGAAGAACTTAATACTTGAAGTAGCAGTACTGATTATGAATAAATTATATTATATTCAGTATAATATATAAGTTAGTATTAAGTGAGAAAAGCACTGAACTATTATAATAGCTGAGTTATTAGTAATATATTATAAACTCTATCTAATATAAAGATCTTACTTAAGTAAGAGAATATTATCTTCTTATTAATATTATATATATATTATTCTCAGTAACTTCTGTATCACTCTTTGAGTTATTATAAACATCTTAAAATAAGTTAAAGAATAGATAATTCAGAATATTCTGTATATAATAAAAGAGCTGAGATTTATAGATATAGATCTCTATCTTCAGTGAGTATCAGAATACAGTAAAATTAAGAGAAATGAAATAATTAATCAGCTTATTAAGCAGTCAATCAACTTAAACTTAATATATGATTTTTCAAAGTCTATCTTATATCTTAGAGAAGTCAGCTGTAACTAGACTAACTGTGTAATCATATCTGAAATCAGGACCAGAATTTTTGATAGTTTTATTACCAATTTGACAGATCTTATTACATAATTCTAACATTAGATAGTAGTTTCATACTGTCTCAGTGAGACTTACTATCTACTCTTATCACATTTTTCAAATAAGATCATGATTTTCACTTCTCAATTTAAATGATTTTTATTGCTTTAAATGACTTTAAATCTTATTTAAGTGTTATCAAAAAGTGTTACTTTTTAAAAAATTAAAAATAGTCTAAAAAAAACCTTAAAATATCTAAAAATAGTAACTTTATGCTAAGAATGAAACTAAATGAAATTAAATGAGATCACTTTCTTATTTTTTTCAAGTCATGGTTTCATTTTGAGATCTGATATATAGTTACTTTGCATGTTTATTTAATGATTAGTCCCAGTGGAATTCATGTCAAGAAATGTATGAGATCAGATCAAATGAGATCAAATGTGAAATTCATAGTCTCAGCGGCCAGTCTAGCTGTAACAGTATTATATAGAAGTAAAGAGATAAATAATTCTTAATAATAAAGAAAACTTATCTGTAAAAGATAGATGCAGTTCTTTCAGATTAATATATCTACTATCTATATATTACTTTTTCAAGATCTTAAGCAAGACTTCTGATATAACTCAGAACAGATTATTTATAACTGAATAAATTCTGAAACTGAATAAAATATATTGATAATTGTGGCGGGCTGCGCCCGATCAATCATATAGACTATTCCATTACACTCCATAGATTCTTCCATTCCCGATCGCCGATCCGCGGCCGCTACAAACGCGTACACTCCGATCCTCGGCCATTCCCGATCGCCGATCCGCGGCCGCTACAAATGTACACTTCAATTCTCAGCCATTCCCAATCACTGATCCTCAGCTGCTATGAACACGTGTATATTCTTCCGCCCTGAAGCTCCACCATGTACATCATCACATACATGTATAAATATTCATCTTGATCACTGATTCTTGCACTTTCTCTTCTTTTCTTCTCTAACATTTTTATCTTTGTTATATAAGACCTATTAATATTATACTGATCTATTCAGTGTAGGCCTCTTACACTATAAAAACATTCATTGTCTTCTTATTAGAAATGATTATTCATTGAGAGATATCTGAATGTGTAATGACATGTAAGAAATAGAGAAACAGTCACACAGTTAAGTGAACACTGAGTTCTCAGATAGAAGCTTGCTCACCAGTCACTCTGACCCTGCAACAAGATCTTATAAAGAGAATAAGATCTTACATATAAGAGAATATCAGTGAAAGACCTGAGAGTTCTGACACTCAGACATATAAGAATACAATTACACTTCTTCAGATTTCACAGATATCATACATCTGACAATTGATATAATCATGTCTAACAATAATATGAAACTCTTGAACATGAGCATAGATGCAGTGTCACAGTGACTTTAAGCAATGTTGAAACTACAATAACAATAAATAGCTGATATGCATGCAACTTAACAATGTCAATATGAAGAGATTCAATGATTATCATAATAAGAAACTCATGCAATTTCAACATCTACAGAATTGAATACAAAAACACTGAAAGAATGCTTAGATACTTCTATATATTTCAATACTTCTGATCTCACTCTCTACTCATCATGAAAAATGGAAATGCTCATGAAACTGAGTGTAGATGAAGATTTCATCAGTTTGTTAATTAATCAAGATTGATATATCAATGAATGATTGAAGAATTGCATGAAACAGAAGTTTCATTCATGAATAAAAGCATGTGAACCAGCATTGCAAACTTCTGACAACATTATAAAATATCTTAATATTCTGTTTCAAGACACTGCTATATAACAGAAAATATTAGATTGATTACAGAGTATCTGACAGAGAAACACTTCTCTTACAACATTCATCTCTGACTTCAACATCAAGATTCTAGAAGCAGGTGATCAGTCTTGAGAGAATTAAATGAAGATTAGCATACTCAAGAAGACATTGACTTTTGAACTTCTACAGACTCTTGTAAGCATAGATAAAGACTCAACTTATAAAGGCTTCTGCACACAGCTCTGAACAATGAATAATCATCTTATCAAGCTCAAGAACATACAGAACAGTGATAGAAGATGTTACATTTCAGTAACTTATACACTCATGCTGAGAAATAACAATGATGCAGATATCATGAATTGAGTAGACTTAAATATCTACATACAAGCAAGAGTCTCTACTATCTGAACAGATTTCTGAGTTTCTGAGATCACTTCTGAAGAAGTCACTGATTGATGTCAATGTAGAGTATGTATCAACTATAATTAATCAGAACACATTGCTTTCAACTGCTGATCAACCTATGTGTCTTCTTATTTGAAGAATGAATCAGTGTCTGTCCACACCAATCATGTTGCATTAGAGAAAGATTCAGAGAATAACTATGAGAATGTTCTGATGAAACAGAGAAAAGATTAACTTCTATTCAAATTTATAAACAGAAGCTTGAAGAGATCAGATAATAACAATTTAAAGAGAAGATAGCAATGAATATGATTCTTATATTCACTGTGATTAATAACATGTATAATATAAAGACTATGATAGACAGTGATCTATACTACTATACAATGATAAAATCTTCAGTTGTAAGATATCATAATCTTCAGTGTATTTCTCTATCAAAACTCTGACTTCTCATAGAATTTAATAGTTCAAAAGACATTTGTACCTGTTACATAATGAAGCTGACTATAGATGTAGAAGGACATCAATGTGAAGATGCCTACATATATAAAGTTGATAATCTTGATTATAATCTTATATTAGAACTTGTCTGACTATCTGAACAAGACATCTTGTTAAATACTCAAAATAGAAGCTTGATATTCTCTAACAATGATAGAGTTCATGAAGATGATATTCACAAGATCATGAATCTGACACAGATCTCTGTCAACACATATAAAATACTTTGAAAAAGAAGTCATTATCAAAATCACTGACAGAGTCACTGATAGTAAGATCATGTATCAATCTATTCTATCAGTCTGATCAATATCAAAAAGACTCTAGAAAAGTTATTCTGTGTTATAATAACAGATTCTCATACAAAACTCTCTCAATAATATCATGAATATCTAGATGTCTTCTGACAAGACAATATTATAAATATACTTCTCTTACAAGATTCTGAAGTGAATCACAGTATCAAGTTAGAGAAAAAGAATGATAAGAACTCTGAACTGTCATAAAGCTCTCTTTATAATATATTTTAAGATAAACTCCTTCTTCTTTGAAAGACACTTAATAATCTATTGAATAAAGAATTCATATATATTAGTAACTTCTTCACTGCAGCCTCTATTCTCTTTGTAAAGAAATCAGATGAAGAACTTCAATTCTGCATGAACTACTGAGATCTGAACAGATTGATAAAGAAAGATTGATATTTCTTATCTCTCATTAATGAAATTCTAGCACAGATCAGATGAGCTTAATAGTTTATAAAACTAGATATTATTACTGCATTTCATAAGATTTGTATCACTGAAGAAGATGAATAACTTACAGCATTCTGAACATGTTATGATCTCTTTGAATGAATAGTCACACTCTTTGAACTGGCTAATGCTCTCAGTATATTTCAGAAGTATATCAACTGAGTATTTCAAGACTTTCTTAATAAGTTTGTATCTGCTTATCTAGATAACATTCTCATCTTCATCAATGAATTCAGAAAAGAATATCAGAAACATGTACAAAAGATACTATAACAGCTATAAGAAGCAGAACTACTGATAGATATTGATAAGTATGATTTTGAAGTCAAGAGTATCAAGTATCTGAGTTTTATTATAGAAGCTGATAAAGAAATTCAAATGAATTCTGAGAAAGTCTTCATCATTCTTGAATGAGAAGCTTCATATACTGTGAAAGATGTATAAAGCTTCATTAGATTTACTAACTTCTATTAATGATTTATATGAAACTTCTCAGATATTATGAGATCACTTACAGATCTCACTAAGAAAGACTCAGTATTTCAATGATTAGTGAACACTGAAGCTGCATTTATACAGATGAAGAAGATGTTTATCAATATCTCTCTACTAATAATATTTGATTCTGATTGTAAGACAGTTGTTGAAGCTGATTTCTCTGACTATGTAATAGAAGAAGTGATATTATAATATAATGATAAAGATGTTCTATAATCATATATCTTCATATCTAAGAAACTGAGTCTCACTGAATACAATTATGAGATCTATGATAAGAAACTTCTCATAATTATATACTATTTAGAAGAATGAGACTCTGAACTCTGAAGTATCTCTGAATTTGAGATAATCACAGATTATAAGAATCTCAAATACTTTATAACTACTTATAAACTTATCAAATAATAGATGTAATGATCTGAGTTTCTAAGCTGCTTTCATTTTATAATACACTATCATTCTGACAGTCAGAACTTGATGACAGATGCTCTCTTATAACAAGAGTAAGATATATCATCTAATGTAATAGATACTCACTGAATGAACTGAGAGCACTGACTCTTAAATCTGAAGATATTAATTAATCAAGATAGAACAGCTCACAGCACTATATATACTTCTCTGATTAGAACTGACATCAATATCTTCACTTTCTCTACACTGAATGAACTATGACATATAGTAGCTCAGACTGATAAACTTCTTCAGACTCTCACTGAAGCAGTATATCAAGAAGCACTCTGATTTCTCTCAGAACTATGTATTAGAACTGATATCTCAGAATACTTAATTAATGATAATAACACTCTATAATTCTATAAATAATGCTGAGTTTCTCACTCTGAACTCTTACACACTCAGATAATACAAGAGATGCATAATTTATATATAACTGATTATTCAGACTGTGAGTAACTGTATAGAATAATCTTCTAAGAATTCTACTGATCTGAGATATTAAACAGTATCAGATGCTTTATTTGAAACTGTAATTACTGTTCTTCTATTATCTTATGAAAGAACTATAGAAAAGGTCTACTGAAATCACTTGATATCTCTGATAGAATCTGATAAGATATAGTAATTAACTTCACTATTAATCTATCTGAGAGTAAGAGCTGCAGAAATATTCTGATTATTATTGACTGACTGAGTAAGAATATAATATTGAAATCTTGTAATAAGATAGATACTGAATAAGTTATTAAAGTCTTCTTACAGAGTTCATTCTATCAGATGTATAAATTACTGAGATTAATAGTATTGAATCAGAACTACTAATTTATGAGCACTCTCTGAACAAGAATCTGTTAAGTTCTTAAGATTATATACTATCTATTAACTGTCTATCACTCTGAGACTGATAATATATCAGAATAGATAATTCAGACTATAAAGAATTATCTTCATAAGTTCTGTAATTACTTATAAGATAATTGATATGATCTTCTTTTACATACAGAGATTACTATCAACAGTTAAGATGTCATTTTAATAGATATAAGTCTGTTCTTTCTTATATACAGATATTACATGAAAGTGTTGAATCTTCTAGAGATTACACAGTTCATACTGAATCTTCACAGTCTGATTCAGATTACTGATAATATAGTAATAAAGCTCTGAGATATCTGTGACTGAGTAGAGATTTTCATGACAACTGTGAAACAAGACTAAGAAGATTAAATCAATATCTGATGAGATCTCACAGAGCAGTATAAGATAGAAGACCTTGTATAATTAAATCTCAAGAATATATAAATCACATATTTATCTTGTACACTAGACTACTGCTATATCAGGTATAAAGTGATAGAAGTTCTAGATAGTCACAACTATCATCTTGACACATTATCAGAGATTTATAATGTATTTCACACAAGCTTGCTCTGTTATACTATCACTGATCTGTTCTCTTCTCAGCTGACTTCTGACTGACAGCTGTCAGACATCATAGAAGAAGATAATGAGCTTGAGTGAGAGATTGAAGACATTCTCAATGAGAGATTCTGCAGCTGTAGCTGATAATATCTGATGAAATGAGTTAGCTACAATCAACTGACCTGGACTCTGAGTTCTGTGTTATTCAAAACAGCAGTCCTTGACTGATGAAAACTGCTTCTGAAAAGAGGGGGCTAATGTGGCGGGCTGCACCTGATCAATTATATAGACTATTCCATTACACTTCATAGATTCTTCCATTCCCAATCGCCGATCTGCGGCCGCTACGAACGCGTATGCTCCAATCCTCAGTCATTCCTGATCACTGATCCGCGGCCGCTACAAACATACACTCCAATTCTCAGCCATTCCCAATCACTGATCCTCGGCTGCTATGAACACGCGTATATTCTTCTGCCCCGAAGCTCCACCATGTACACCATCACATACATATATAAATATCCATCTCAATCACTGATTCTCGCACTTTCTCTTCTTTCCTTCTCTAATGTTTTTATCTTTGTTATATAAGACCTATCAATATTATACTGATCTATTCGGCGTAGACCTCTTACAATAATAATAAATGTGAATATGAGATAAAAGAATCAGTTTATTATATTCTAGTAAACTATCTGAGACTGCAGTAATAATATTAAGTTCTGTGATAAAAGATTAAGAATAGATTCAATAATATCTCTCTAATACTAGAGAGTAAATCATCAAACTGAATAATAAATGAGACAGAATGAAAAATCAGTAGAAAAGATCTCAATGCAATTCTAGACTTCACTGAAAGCTTAGAAAGATTTCAAGACAGAGATAACTAGAGTAGATCACTCACAGGCTCTGACAAGACATTAAGATTGTGCATGTAATTAGACTTGAAAGAATAGATGAGAGTAGCTGTAATAGTGGTAGCCTGCATATTCTGATAAGGGAGAGGTCAGGGTAGCTGATTCAATTAATCAAATCAATCAATCAAGGTTGCGAAACCGTATCAATACCGTATCAATACTGTTGCTTCCCACTTAAAAGGCCTTGAAAGGGTGTTAAGTTATTCTTTTTCTTCCCTTTGTTCTCTTTGTTCTCTTTGTTTGATTTCTTCATTTCATTTCACTTTACTATTTCTTCATCATCACTACAACTATTACAATACAGATCGTCTTCCACGCTTCCTGTTGATATGCATCTAGAAATAGGATTTACAGAAGTAACTAACTTTCATAGACTATTGAACTGTTCAACGCGGAAAACGCAAAAGTACAGACAATCAAACATTGCACTGGACGGAGAATGCAATTCATAAGATTCAGCGTTAGTTGTCACTAGATACAACCACACGTCCGAAATCATTTTACAAATAAGGCTGAGACAGCCAGTACGTGCTTCTGTGGTCATGGTATCCTAATTGTACATGGTCTCGAGAGGCCGCGTATGATTGAATGCACGAGCGAATTCCTCGTTTGATGCCGCGGCCATATTCGCCACTCAAAATCCGGAATTTCTAATTCCGAATGCCCAATTTCTTCATTGGTGCAAAGCAAAGATAGTTCTATTTTTGGGTAACTAATTTTCCTTTTGATTTATTAGACTTTCCAAAAAGAAAACAAAAGACGCATGTATGACAGAAAATCAAATCGTCTTGGGGTGGAAATCCCGTATGTGCTGTGTCACGGCATCGTTGCGAGAAAAGGTCTTTTCCTCTGTACATAGGCGGCACCGCAGCTTTTGCTTGAGGGTGTTGTGGATTGTATCTTCGTGCCTTATAAGATTGTAATGACGAGAAAAGACGGAGTTGCAAGGCTTGCTAGAAGGATTGATTTCGCAGCGGCGGGGTTCTGCGGATTTTTCACCTACTTTTGTCAGTTAATCATACTCACCATGTCAATGCTGTTTAGAACACTGTGCTTACGGTAGTTTCATTGAAAAATTCAGTTTTGTATGCGCCACGGTTGAAGCCCGTTAGGGAAGTCGCGATGATAGATGTCCTTCGTCAGGCCATTGTACGGCTCGATGCTTCATACGCGTCATCCGCATCTGAAGACAAGACGCTGAATAGTTTGTTCCAAATTGAGTGTTTACTACCTTCACAACTTCTCTCCAACATAAATTCCGTTCTGTGCTCAATAATTGAACAAGATCGTTTTCGCGGTCCATCTGTGATGATCTTGACCTTCGCCCCGAATTTCTTCGCGCCGACCCGGATCGGCGGCGCTGTGAGACTTCTACCCCTTGACTTCTTTTTCTGACACGCTGCATTTTAAGAAGCGCAGCAGGGTTTGGCGCAATATTCACATGGCATTTTCCAGAATCGGGTCGCATAACTACAGTTCTAGGTTGCGTGGCGCCAGTGAGAGGTCTTGAGCCAAACCCTCCCCCCTTTGATTCCGTTGGAAAATGACTATCCGGTGTATCGGGATGAGGAAGGTCATAAGTGAAGATACTAGGTTGCACGTAGTTTGTGGTAGTCGGTCCACTTATCCCAAGTCCATGTGTTGGGGATTCAATAATATCATGATATTGGAAATCATGATTGCTCTGTGACGGGTTCTGTCTTGGCTCAAGAAAAGGTGTGGCGCAGAGACTAATTGGCGTCGGCATGGACCAATTTGTATGCGCTGTACCACTGTATGATATCTGCTTTTCAACCTCATCCTCATGAGCATCAGTACGCTCCTCAGTATTAATGATATTTTGCTCTTCAACTTCAACCTGGTCCGAATATCGTGGATATTGAGGAACGTAGTGGGGTTTGAAAGCAAGTGAAAGAGATGCAGACAATTGCCTCGATTGATCAGAGATTATGCTGGCTCGCTGCTCGCCTTGATATGACAAGATGTTGCTTGATACTAAATCGTTTCTATCCCGCACTTCGAAACAGCTAATAAACCTGTCAGTAATCTCGTATAGTTGGGTTGGTATACTATTCCATATACCCGTCAAACCGAGTGACATCTGGAAATCCCCAAAGATCCACTGGTTTCAGTGTTCTTGAGTTGCTTGACTGCTCTTCAATCCACTAATGCTCATGGCTGAGCGGCAAATTCTGTTGTGCTTTTGCATTCATCTCGTGTGATATAATGAGGGGCTGAGTTCGAGAGGCTTCTGGGAAAGACCAGACAGTGAAGTATATCAAAATACAGATCAAGACAGGGTCACTCCTATCCCTTTATGCTTGCGGACAACCAGCCAAAACCAGTAAAATGATGAAAATATGAGCAGGACCTGCCAAGCGGAGTAGCCGTTTTTGACAGCCCACCTCTTGATTGTTTCCGGGCGCCGGTACCAAAATCGCGCATGCATGTAACAAGGCGCGTAACAAGGCAAACGGTTCATATGGCCCTTCCCTTTGCATAAGGACAAGCAAGCGAAAACCATCTCCTGTCGGGATATGGACCCGTACAAGCCACCAGTTGCAATGGGAGCCCATCCCCAGATTCTAGCGGTGTATCGTTTCCCGGGTCGACGTAAGGCGCAAACAAGGCAACGAGCGGGCGGACAAGATGCATCAATCAGGAAAACACAGCCGCCATTAGATCACAATCTCCGTCACCCCAGTCTGATGATCCAGTGAAGGCAAACAGGCGCTGATGATGTCCTGGGCTGCTGGATGACAGGGCTTCGGATTTCTGTTGGCAAAATGTTAGGCCGGCCGAGAAAGTGATAAAATACATTAGCCAACGCCAAACATCACAGCCACATCAGCAATACCCCAATCCAAGGAGTCAAAACCATTCCAAATGTCATCAGACACCTTTGAGATGGCCATCAGTAAGAAACAATGTCACAGTTAGATTGTCATCCAGGGCGAAACCCAAAACAGTGCTCCGTCTCCAAAAATTCTCCCGGCCAGAATGTCAAGGCCGGACGCTTGTGGAGCACCTCTCATTGATATAGAAGTGATGCACAACTTACGCGCCCTCGACTGGTATAACCTTGTCATTATTTTAAGCTTAAAGTACGTGTAGCCATTGTGTAACCGCTAGCTTTATAAGTCAGGAGGATAGTCCAGAGTGCAGTAACAATCGGCTCGCGCCCCAAGAACAGACCATATGCAGTAAGGCAGTTATTGAGGCCCGTACAAGCCATCACTTGCAATGGGAGCCCTTAATTCCAGCTGTGTATAGCTGAGGTTTTCAACAGCATCCGGAATTTCCAATTTTCCGGGATGCACTATTTCTTATTGGCGCAAGCAAGGATGTCTATTTTGGGGTAACCAATCTTTTTCTTCAGTTTAACAAAATTATCAACCAGGAACAAACGACGCAATGGATGACAGAAAATCAAACAAAGCCCCTACATCAGATAGCGACGAGTAAACAACATGAAATAAGGAATTCGGAACTACGAGCGCTCAGGCTTGTATATCAATCAGCATCCTGCAACCCATGTTACAACCAGTGACGGAACCTCTTTCGCTTCCCATTTTCACTATCGGTTTCAACTATCCTCTATTCCATGTTTTCAGAATCGCCACATAACCGCAACTCCAGGCTTCACGCCATCCTCGGTATTGAAGTTTTAGTTTCACTCCACAATTCTTACACGCGCTGTCCAACAAGTAGGCTCTGTCTTCCCAATATTCGGCGTATGAATGAATGGATACCAGCTTTAACTCTGCTGAAGCTGCGGTGATATAATCTATCAGCAATTGGGGCAAGGTGTCTTCGTTCGCTTCATCGTTCGCCTCTTTCACGTAAAGACATTCCAATGCGGGAGGCAGATGATTGATTAGTGGCGATTGACGTGATACTAGGGATTCCGCCGGCACTTTGAGCGTGGTGAGGGTTGGCAGCGTGGCAAAGTTAAAGGTGGCTAGATGCACCTCGCCATGAAGGTGGTTAAGGCAAAATGACCTAAGGCTGCCCAATTGAGATAGCAAGCGTGCGACGCTTTCATCCGCCGATGGGCTGGTCTCCCATCCCGCCGTTTTCACCAATTCGTTCATTTCGTCCACCTGTCTGGTATCATCTTTTCTCAGATCACCGATCTCGATCGTTTTGATATGTCCAGCCAGGGTTGAATCTTTATTGATCATTGCCGACAATTTCAACACATGCAAATATGCCTTCTTGGAGGCGTCCAAGTTTACTGTCTCATAAAGACATGGCTCGATCGAGTGGAGGAAGGATTTGCAGGTACGGACTAGATGTGCGATGTCTTTCGTGTTCAGGTGGCCCGCAATCTGCCGTTTCAGTTCAACGGGTAGTGTGGTGATATTTGCCTTCACGTCTATGAACTCACTATCGGGGACACTCGGACGAGACATCATGTCACCCATTCCAATCAAGAAGTATCCCTAACATATTCCGATTAGTACTTCCATTTATCTGGAGTCGATAGAGCTTCTTGGCCTTACCCTGTGTGGAAAATTGACCTGGCTTTGGAACGGAGGCTGAGGTCTGTTCCTCAACTCTGTTAATGCAACAGCAGCGATCCTCTCTCCCTCATCTGGAGAATTCAACAGAGATCGGACATCCATTCTCAACAACTCGCCACCCGGCAAAGAATAGCGTGTCTGACCGGCAGATAGAGCTGGTTCGCTGAGGCAGGGTCAAAAACGGTTCGTGTGCTGAAGTGCACTGGCTCTTGTTAAAACCTGATTTCTTTGTCGCCGAAGAAATATTTTGACCAACTGGACAGATAACCACACCGCGGCTATTACAACTGTCCAGAAGGCCACACCTAGCAAGATTAAAGGAAGGGTAAAAACTAGAAATAAGCTTAAAATCCTTTTGGAACGGGAGCCGAGGAGATGGTTGAGATTGCTCATTTGTTTCAGATTCTGTGATTCCATGCCAGCTAGCATTGTGTATGCACAGAATAAGAGATGAGGGAAGGGTGGGTGCAAGGCCTCTCTTTATGGAGTCTAGCAAGAGACACAACAAGGTCCAGAGTGCAAGCCAGCCTTACCGGGGAGCTCAGACTGGGCCCCTGGAATTTGTTAGCACGGAACAAACGGTTCGGATCTTCGCTTCGCCCAACCCAACTGGGGATCAATATGTGCATGGCCATCCATACCCAATAAGCCACGAAGGTACAGGAGGGTTGACGGCATTTGCTTATGTACGGTATGACACCATTCATTTCATTCTCCAGCAGCATTTCCACCAAGCAACGACCTAATCGCTCTGGGTGTGTTGCTTGGAGATTTGTGATCGTTTTGGATGAGTTGAGATTTTTATTGATAAACACATTAATATGCACTATGGAACAGGTCTTCCTCCAACAGGTCTGCCTCCAGTTGCTCCTTCCTTTCTTCACAAACAACTTGTAAATCAAGCATCTTTTCCTTTAGGTTCTCTACCCCTTGACGAAGCTTAGCATCTTGCAATTGATGACATAATGAGCACGTATACATGATCTGCTGTATATGTCCATAGTCTTCCCAGAGAGCGGTTATATGCCATCTAAGCCCATCCGATTTCCCTGTTGCTACATCCATACCCAAAGCGCACGACGTAAAACCGGGCAGCCTTTCAAACAACGAAGAAAGCTTGCGGAATGCTATGGAAAATTCTTTCAGATATTTTCGTATATCACCAATTGTCTCGGCGTCGCTAAGGTGTCGAAGAGGTTCTTCCAAGGTGGCTTCAATATCCCATCTCGTTTGGAGTAACGCGCGATAGAGATCATCCAGGTCGGTATTATTTTGTTCAATATCCTGTCTCGCTTGGGGTAACGCGCTATCAAGAGATTCCTGAATAAGATAAGTATTAAAGAACAACAAACTTGCGGAAGGGCTTAACTTACCATGATGGAAAGGCAACTTGAAGCTGATGATATGCTATGCTCTTTGTGGAAGCCTTGGTACTCTTCTTCGTGGCCCTGTGAGGCTCCCGTGGATAACGTATTGTATTTTGCTAGATGAGTGTGGACGAACATGGCTATTCTTATAGCTGCTCGGAGCCTCACAATTAGATGATTGACTAAAAGGTGCATGGCGAGCGTTGGTCATCGAAACAAGCAAGAGGAAAACATTTAGTTCGAGTTGATACTTATTGCAGGGGCTACATCAGGGTTTGCAAGAAGCAGTTATGGGATCAGTGCATGCTTTTTAGCAGCCCACTTGTCAATTCCTGGTCAACAATGAGGCGTTTGTGCCAATACTGCGCATGGATCCTGGCAGGGGCACACTTGTAGGCGAAAAGAATTGCTGCTTCAATGAGTGAAGAATAATGGTTAGCAAGACAGCAGATAGGAAGATTGGATGGGTAGTTCTGAGGGCACAATTAGCGCCTGTCCTTCTGCCACTGAACTTGTGATTGGCTAAAAAGGCGGCGAGGACAGCTAATTGTGCCTCGCCTCCAGACAAGGACAGTAGTAGCTACCCGACCTCCCTGTAGTAGAACGGCCGAGGAAGTGGTAAAGAGCAGGTGAGCAGCAGACTTAACTCATTGCAAAATATATGTTCTACATCTTGAAGTATTGTCACTGGCTTGAAAGCGATAGGGTCAAATTCTCAAGGAGCTTTTTATTAAAGACGCTCCGTGTATCCCGTCGGAAAAATTGTTGATCCGAGAGCCCTCGAAAATATACTCAAAGCAAGTTGAATTAAGTTTCTACCACACTAGATACCATCTAAGTAACGGAAGCATGCTGGGCAATACTCATGCCCACATACGCATCTGAGCCAGTTCCTTCGCAGATTAACCCAGGTCTCCCGTTTTGTTGCCTCTCTCCAGTTTCTGCTTCAGTTTAGAGTCAGGCAACATACAGAGCGCATCCCCATCACTGTCGATAGCTTGGCTAAGACAGATCGCCGGGACTGTGCTTGTTTGGAGGTTTGTCTGAGCATCATGACAGCTATTCACTTGGTTCGGTTCGTGTGATGGGTCAACAGATCTTTCCCTACGCAGTCTCCTTTCGTGCAAGCACTCCGGACACGATGCACATGAATGGCCACATCGTCAACATTCCCCCCCACCGCTAACATCCTTCTCACATCTGCAGCAGTAGAGTCTCAGACGTTGGCGAACTGTTTTTTGAACATATCCTTCCTTGGTTTGGGTTTTTCCCCGTATTTTGTTTAATAGATCATGGGCCGTGGTTTGGTCGTCATCTTGATCCTGAGATCTGTCGGTTCTTTTATTGGGTTCTGCATTTTCTCGCATCGCTTGGGTGCTTGCTCTTTTCCGTAATTGCAGGTCCGAGGTCAAATCCATCTCTGAAATGGTGTTAGCTACACAATGAAAAGAACATTCTAAGAGAACCATATACCTCTAAAAACCAGAATCACTTTGCTTGCTGCCGTGCCTAAAGTAACTGTTTGTGTACTCAACTGTACCTTCGCCAGACCATGCAAGCAAGCGAAGATTATCGTATTAGCTCTGGAGAAATTGTGCTTGAGTCTTTAGCTTTAATATCCTTCTGGTGTGATAAGCCTGTCAAACAGGATACTTACGGGTTCGCCTATTTTGTGAAGTAGAAGCATCCAGCCGACAAGTTTCCCAGTATGCCTTTCCACAGCAAGGATGAAGGCAAGAATGGAAATGAAACTCGGAAGCTAGGTCAATTAGTATTGTTATGGTATTTTATTTAGACGGACTAAATCTATTCAACGTGAGGCAAATAAAAACACACTGGGAGATGGTGAAAGGGGAACTAAGAAACTATATTGGCGTCCATGGATCAGTGCACGTACCCTAGCCGGTACGATTGAAGCGCAGCTTCCCCGTCGCTACAAGCAGTCAATTCATTATATCGCAGGTCCCGCCGATAGTCCCCCTCAGACCCCTCGCATAATACAGTAAATATGCCCGTCTCCAAGGTCGGCTGGTCCGGATAGTAAATTGAGACCACCGCCCTAATTTTCTGGAAATTACTGTTAGACCACCACAGCAGAAACAGGGGAGGTTGACGTACCGGATGTGCTGATCCATGGCGAGCCGTCCGAACCTCGTCTAGTTGTGTATAGCTTTCCTTGGTCATTGATGTGGCCCCGGTGCCAAAACCCATTACGCTCTTTATCACCATGGCCCTATCGCGGCTTAGAATGAAAGGGAGGCGAGCAGAACGATTTTCTTGGTGGGGGCTGAGCTGGCCTAGATTGGATGTGTCGTCTGGGGAGTTCGGTAACGGCACTGTGTTCCCCGGTTCGCCAGACCGAGTGGAAATATTTCGAGCCATATAGGCACCAATAGTGATGATCAACATCGCCTGGAGCCATGTTAGCACATGTTGGAGCGAGATCCATGGTTTCACTGAACTTACTTCAATCCAGAGGGGCCAGTCGTGGACGAGTCCGCCTGCGGCAAACCCTGCCGTTACGATAACAAGAAATGCATGGATTGTAACTTCACAGATTACAGGGCCCTGAGATGGTATACCGCGAATTCCGCGCCAAAAAAGCAGACCGGCAATCACAAGTACCGTGTAGTCGATAGACACGACCACAGCTGTACCTTTCACCGACGCCTCGTAGGCGACCGAGCTAACTCAATCAATGAGCACAAGGCCTATCAAGACCGGGGAGAAGAGCACACCATAAGATCAACCCGAGCTTTACCGTCGGGGACAGAAAACCATATCCTAGAAATAATCGATGCAGCAGGGCGTTCATGAGAGGTCCAGCCTGGATTTTGGTCTGCCGAATCATCTAGACATCGCGGTTAGTGAGAACCAAAGCAGAGAACTGGGAATAACGTACCTCAAGGGCTAGCGGGAATGCTGTACATATTCCCAAGGGATAGTAGAATGCTGGCGTATCTGAAACAAGCATTTAGCATTTATCATCATCTTCAGTAGAGGGACTGCTCACCCCCGCGCCTTAAGCCTGATAGACCAATGCCAATGACAACAGCATTGACGCAGATAAAGAGAATGAAGATTGATGTCTCAGACAAACGGTCAGGCTGGGGGCGGTGAATGGTAAGCAGGATGAGATGCACCGCACTTAACACGATGAGCGCCGCCGACAGAAGCGCATATGAGATGTTAGGATACATTTTGCACAAAAAGGCAGCCAAATTGGTCCATTTTGAAATGATCCGTCGCGGAGCGATGTGATGTGGTTTATACCTCTTGAGCAGCCACTCCTTGTGCACCTCGAATGGGGCTTCTTCGATGGCCGAGGGGGTATGCCCGTCTTCATTTCAGCAAGTGTTGGACGACAAAAACTTGTCAAGGGTCAGGTACAGACACTATTGTTGTTAATCCCTTGTAGTCAGAGTTATTGCAACCCGCTGCGCTTTACATACTCTTCAGCAACCATCTTTCCCGACGCATCCCGCACGTACATCAATAGCATAGATAACCCTGGGTGATGGTACACGAGCAGCATTGGCCACGCTGTGATAGTCGATAATGCTGTCTTCATTAGGCAAATGGCGAGCCAAAGGGCTAAATTTCGAGCGCCACCCTTGTCGGGATTTGAGACCATCCAGGCGCAGCTGGTCCTTTTGGGGATGATAGTAGACTCCTGATCATAAAGACGAATTGCCTTGAACAACGAGATCAATTTTCCAGATAGCACCCCGCATTGCTGTAATGGCTTAGCTGATGAATAGCCGTAGGAGACTGCATGGTGCGAAGTGCACGCTCAAGCGCCATGATCTAGATGCAATCACATGTTTAGTAGTTTGGCTGATATAAAATACATGTCACATTTAGTGTTTGTTCAGCCGCCTGGTTGTGGGGGGGATTCCTAAAGTGGAATGGTTTCCCTAATCCAGCTGGTAAGGGAAACCCAAGTCAATCTAGAGATCACTTCTTGACTGACCACTTCTAACTCATGTCCATCTCTTCATCAGTCAGGATGGATTTCAAGCGGACCCTTATTACTGCTTTGGCACATTTCAATCCTTCTGATGTTATTCAATCACCGGTAAGAATCCTCAAATGATTGCTAGCTCAGAGCTAATAGAGAGTTAGGAACTTTACCATGGCTTTAGTTGCTTCTTCTCTTGAGAAAGTGGTTTGAATCTTCTGCAATTTCTGTGCTCTTCACATCAAATATTTCCTTCCCAGAGCACTCGAGCTATCTCCCAACTCATAGCGCGGCCTGCCAATTCTCAACTTGCTTCTGCTCCTCCAGCTTCTCCTCCAGCATCTCCTCCAGCTGCTCGTTGTTCTCCAGCTCCGTTGCTTCGTCAACCCAAAAGAAAGAGAAGCGCAAAAAAGGTGCAGCAAAAGAGGCTCCTGCACTATGAAGCAGGCTTCAGCGAGCTACAGAATAGTGTGATGAAAACAGCTGAGACCTACTTCAAAGATAGAACGACCTGCTGTGATTTGGTTGACATTTCAGTGCATCTGATCAACAGTCAACCTCTCGAAGAAACTGTTTACAAGAGCTTGTGGAAACAAAGTGTTGATATATTCTCAAAGACTGATTCCAAAGCATCTTGAGTACGCCGTCTTGAGGCAGGTCGAGCAGTACTGCAAAGAGAATGCTTTGCAAATGTCTATACTGATTGATTGGGCATGCTACTTTTCTGTATTGAGCTTGATGAAATGATTCTTTCAGTTCCAGATAATGAATGCCGGCAGGGCGTCGGCAAAGCGACAATAGCCTATGGAAAGTATGCAAAGGAAGCTGATGTGGATGTTGAGTATGTATCACAAACCAGATCTCTGAGCCGCAACTATGCTCGTCTTGTGATCATATGTGGTCCTGGAATTTTGGCATGTTTGAATGAACAACGTTCAAGAATGTGAGTGAGCCTCATGATCCATCATTACTATCTCTACTAATGTTTCTCTAGGTGGGAGAGGGGCTCTGTAGATGTTGACCTACTGCTTAAGTTCGTGAAAGATAAATACCCTGAACGGGAGAAGATCTTTCGCTGCCATGACCGACTATGCGCAAAGGCTATCCTCGGTGGGCTTAGAGCTTATGGATGGGAGGACGATGAGATTTTTCAGAGCAAGGGAGAAGTGTTGACGGCCGTGAGGAAATATTTCGGAGAGCCCGTGCAGGGAGCGACAAACAAAGAGCCCAGCAGCAAACGGCTATATCGCGGCTTGCAGGCACAGGATTTTGAACAACATGTGCCTAGAGCTTATCCATTAGGAGGTATGTTTTTTAGTACAGGACTGTCTGGAAAAGTTATCTAACGGTCTCCTTAGACCTCAGTCATCGTATAAACTCGCACAGTGACGCTCCAATGCGAGCTCTCGCTGCTGCTGCGACCCAACGCGAAAGCACATACCAGTTGCATCCAACGGATTCGGTGCGCGCGGCGCCATTAAACATCATCCCCAGTGATGTTGGTAACACCCAAAGCAGGTTGAACCCTGGGGACTGTCAAGCTTATCAATCGCCGACTGTCCACACTCTTCCCAACACCAATGTTGAAACCCGCTTTGCCTTTTCTTCACCTAGGCAACCTTCAATTCCCTATTCTGTCAGTATCAATCTGGACTCCTGGTCTGCCTTTTCTCCATCCAGACAACATTCAATTCACCCCTCGGCGAATCTCCTTCCTTCTGCCAATCTTGACTCCTGGTCTGCATTTCTTTCACTCAGACAATCTTCAACCGTTCCACCAGATGCTGACCAACCTCCGATTGACCCCACGACGGCCGTTTATTCTACAGACATCGACCTTGACTCCTGGACTTCTTTTCTTACACCTGGACAATCTTCCGGGGGATGTTAGCCAACCTTCCATTAATCCCGCGAGGAACTTTGGCTCTATTCGTATCGATCTTGGTTACTGGTCTGTAGCCTGCACCAGCATCTCAACCCCGCCCACCATGGATCTACTTCTACTCCTCCGAACAGGTCAGAAAGCTCTAAACCCGAGTACTATTATGAACGCCTCCTTGTGGAATACATATAAGGCCTTAAATCGTAGATTCACTTTGTCATTCTAGAGTTCCACTTAGGGGTTATTTATCATTTGTTGAATTTCGCGGAAAATGGACAATTATCGCCCCAACCTGTTTTCCATCATCAATGTTGAAATCTGTATGTTTTAATGCGAACAATGGCTTCTCCCAACTCCAATCTATTTTAATGTTATTTCCCTCCTTGTCTCCGACATAGACTTGTGCATTCTCGATAGCGACTAAAGGGACTATCACAGTGTCATGTTGTCCGCCAGCTGAAAATTTTCGTCTCAACACAGCAAGATGTGAAGACAGTGCGGAAACTCCAAGTAGTGACATTCTCTACACCAGATGTTAGATCATTCTATTTTGACATTGGGCATTAATCAACTAACTTTCTGGTAAAGCTTCTGCGCTTCCCTGACAATTGGTAGGCAGTCATTTGGAAGAGTGTATCGCGAAGCATCATGTGACGGGTCCGACTGGTGCACTGTGTTGTAGATGCTGTCAACTGCTCGGCTTGCAGAAGGGTGAAATTCTTTCGGCAGTTGTAAATATTCAATAGGATTGACAGTGGCTTGCATTTTATTTTACCAGGGCTATTGGAAATTGTTGGTGTTGTATTACGCAAGACCGAATCCTGAAATTCGCTCCGTAGTGTAATGTAGAAAGACAGAAATTGAGTTCCAGCGGAATTAATTTATGAAGATTCAATTTTTTTCTGTCAGGTTAACGGGGTGAAGATATATTCCTTAATGAGACGCAGCCTGCGGGGCATGGTGGGGTCGTGTGATTTCCGAATTGTTGTTCGGTCCTACATTTTGCCGGCAGAATCTTAATCTCACCCGAGCCCGTTCCGAGAATATACTCTATATGGATAGATGTTTAATGTTTCCCACACGCCATTTCGGATAACGTTGGTTGGGCAGCTCCTGTTCATTCGCGTGGACATAATTTTCAGCCGGAAAAACTTCCGCCAGTTCGCCCCCAGCCATCGTCTAACGTAAAGAACAAATAGCTAGACTGTACCCTTTTCCGTTTGTAAAATTTATAGTAGCATGTATTGATATAGTCAACCGGTTACGCCGGCTTGTCTTTCCTGACGGAGACGGAGGACGGTGGAAGCAACTGAATTCTTCCCTGTCACAGAATATGATTGGAGAACTCCAAATGGCACAAAAAGATCCTAACATCATCTAGCCAAACATTTTCTTTCCGCTAGACCGTCATATATTAATTGATAGAGTTCCTGGTTCACCACTCCAAATATTTAATCAATTATTGCGACAGGGTTTCTGTTAAGACACGAATTTCCAGTCGATTTGCGAAATGTGACTTGAAGCGGCATCAAAATCGTGAAGGATTTGATTGAGATATCTTCGAAGTACACAAGCCCCGCCACTGAACATTTTGAAATTTTGCTTGGCTTTCCTACCCCGCCCCAAGCAGCAAGCGCTTGTGTATTAACACGATCCGAAGAAATAGGAATAACCGTCATTTGTTCTCAAATAAAAGCGTGTAGGAAGGAAACTACGCGGAGAATGAAATAGGAAAAAGGGGTCAATATTCTTGTTGGGTAAAGACACATGTTAACAATCTCCTGGAAAATTGGAAGCGCGATGAAAATTTTTGCCCCTCAGCATATTTGCGCATGACATCCTGGGTCAATTCCAGGCGGTCCCGCCCACAGTGCTCCAATATAATTAGCATCCGAGTGTAAAACCAGTAGACAGAAGTTGAGAAGGGTCAGGAAAGACCTAACAAGGCAGAGATACAGAACAGATAGGAAGACTATGAATAGAGGAAGCTCTAGTGTGGAAAGAAAGCAATTCATGCAAGAATAACTTGTGTCACAGCAGGATGCTTCTTGCAAGAAGAGCTGAATTTCCAAGGAGAAGAGCAGAAACTGCTGTATGTATAGTAGTGCGCTGCATAGCTGCCTGAGGGCGGCTGGGACAGTCTATGAATAAATCAATCAATCAATCAATCAATCAATCAACAAACAAAACGAACTGGATGACGGGGCGACACTGGATGACGGGCGACACTGGATGACGGGTTTCCTGACCCTCCTCAACTTCTGTCTACTGGTTTTACACTCGGATGCTAATTATATTGGAGCACTGTGGGCGGGACCGCCTGGAATTGACCCAGGAGTCCTGTCCTGATTATCATCTTTGCTGCTTGTACCGCCATTGACGAGCTACACAGAATGCGTTTGATGTCCACGCATGGAGACTTGCCTGCCCACATTCGATGTCGTTCTTCTGCCCAGTTCCGGCATTCCAGAAGGATGTGTCTTACGGTCTGCGGTCCGTACCCGCACTGGCATTTGTCTGTGTCGGCCTTATTAATGGCGTGGAGGTAAGCATGGAGGCTGATCTTGCCTGTTCGCATCTGCGTGATCGCTCTGTGTGTTCCCATGTGTGTGTCGAGAATCACTTTTCCGGGTCGAGCCCCGAGTCGGAAGAGATCTCTGCCATGTTTTGCCTGTTCCCATTCGCCCTTCATCGCCTGACGGATGGTGGATTTTGTGGTTGCCAGCAGCGTCCATATCTGACCCGGTTCAGGTTGTTCAGTGTTTAAGGCAGGGTTAGCGGCCCGCTTTGCCAGTCTGTCTGCTTCTTCGTTTCCCGGCACTCCGAGGTGTGCTGGAATCCAGTGAAACTGCACCTCCCATCCGAGGGCCCGGAGCCGGTCGAGCGCTCGTATGGCCTCAGCAAGGATATACTGGCCGGATGGGTGCTTTGGGTTTCGTATCGCTTGGACGGCAGCTTGGTTGTCAGTGAAGATGGCGCATTTGCCGGGAGCGGTGCCAGCCGCATGGGCGTCGAGCACAATCTGCAGCGCCAGCATCAGGCCCCTGAGCTCCGCGGCGTACATTGCACATAGATAAAGATCATGAATAGAGAAAAGTTTGAAATTCAAAAATCTAAAAAACAAGTGTGAGCCTTCTTAAGTTTAAGGAGGTTTTCAGGAACTAAAGAACTGTGACATTTGATATTAAAGTGTAGTCTTTCTCAAGCTTAGAGAGCACTCAAAGAATTAAAACAATTATCTCACAGACTTTAAAGAAGAAATGTCTTGAGAATATTAAATAATCATTGAAGAACTGTAGATTTATATAAAAATTTAATTGATGTTCATGAAAGATACAGATATTGATATTTATAGTAATACTTTTTAGAAGTCTTTTTACATTGTAATTTATAACAAACAAATTTTCATCTATTCACTCTTATTCTCAAGTTTTTCTTATATAATCTTCTTCTTTTCTCTGAGCTTCAGATATTTTATGTAGTTCTCACATGTTATTTAAGCTGAAGAAGAATAATGCTTCTTCTATTACTATCAGAGTATATCTTTTCAGAGCTGTACTGAATATGACACTTACTATATCTTTATTCAATGATGAAAAGTGACTGCTTGAAGTATCAGACTTGTTAAAATTAATTGTAAAGTACTGATTATCTTTATAAATGAGAAGATAGATATCTTTGTAGTGACAGTTATTAAAGTAGTTATACAGTATATATTGAAGTGTATCTTTTCATTGATAATGCATCTGCATAAGACTACTGTGCATAGTTCATAACTTCTTAATATACTTTAATAATTACATAATATAGAATTTAATTTCAATGAAGATAGAGAATCTGAGATAAGAGTTATCTCTTAACATTATAAAAAGAGATCTTAATTTATAGCTATAAGTGAGTATTGTCTAGAAATATAATAATCTGTCTTTATTAAGTTAAGAGTTACTTTTGAAAAGTATACTTCTATCAAATATTATTTCAGATAATCAGTTATTTTACTATAATACTTATATACTTTAATTATAATATTATGATTTAAAATTATGACTTATATTATGACTTGCAATGTCTCAAGACCTTCTTGAAAAATGACTTATAATAAAATGTGACTTGCAATAAAATAGCAGTGTGATAGAAATATCTTGAGATAAAAACTGTCTTGTAAAAGTAATTATCAGTTCTTAAAATATATATTTTTTTGAAACTAAGAATTTAAATGACTGATAAAGAGATAAAGATAATTGTATTATAATTTACATCTTAAAAAGTTAATATTGTAGTGAGACTTGCATTGTCTTAGATATTAATGTATTGTATATAATACAATAAAAAGAAATGAAAAAAATAATTAAAATAATTAAAACTATTTTTGAATCAAATCTGCTATCTTTGATTCTGTTTATTATAAGAGATAATCTTTTTTTTTAAATAATTTCTTTTTCATTGAAATTTGTAATGAAAATTGCAATTTTCAACTAATATAGATTTAAGATTGAGTTAAACTCAAAGTTTTCTCTTCATGAATTTTAATGAGAAATATATACACTATGAAATTAAAAGCTAACTTTTGTAGAGTAATATTTAAAAGTTAATTTTTTCAGAATCTCTATTATCTCATATTTTCTATTTTTAGATTTAAGCTTCTGAAAGTGTCTATAATATTAAGTACTATTATTCACTTCAAGAACACTGTTCAAGAAACTTCATCTTACTTATTATTTTTCATTACTAAATAAATATCACATCTCTGATTATGTCAAGGTCTCACTGCGGTTTCACACGGCTCATCACTTTCATGCAGATAATTTCATTCATCTCACAGACTGTCTGAACTGGTTTCTAATCACTCTATAACATTATTCAGATATATCATAGAAAGATTCAATTAATAAATATAAGAACTCTACTTTTATACAAGATCAGCAGATTACTCTTTCTTAGTAATAAAACACTGCTGAGATATCACTCTGACTATTCTCACTTATGAAATAAGAGAAGAATATTCACTTATTATCTATATAGAATAGCTAGATACTGACTTCTTATTAAAGAAGTTAGTAATTTATTTTTTCTTCTACTGAAATATATATAAGAGTTACTGTATATCTTATACAATCTTCTTAGTATACTAAGTATTATATCTATGATATTCTTGCAATAACTCTGTAGTCTACAAGCTCACTATTTAAGTAAGATAGTCAAGCTTACTTATACAACTTCTTAAATAACTACTTCTATATAATATTACTAACTAGTCACTGCTTCAGTTCTATTATATTACAATTTAAATCACTTAATCTGATTATAAGTTTAAATCAGTCAAGCTCTAACAGACTGATATAGTCTTATATACTTACACTGAAATTAATCTGATCTCACTCTCTGAGAAAAACACTACATTATTCTCTAGAGTGTGTATATCTCTATCTTAGCAGAAATCTGAGATTTCTGAACTCACTGTACATTTTAATATAAGCTCTTTAATTACTCTGTTACTATCACAGCCTCTACACATCTATATCTATTATAAAGATAGAGAGATTAAAGTCAGAGATTCTCTAAGATATAAGAGAAATATATTATCTGAATTTCACAGCTTTATCTATACTCTTGAACAGAAATTTCATCTTAATCTGAGCCAGTATAATACTTATAAGATATAAGTAATATACACTGTCAATCTTCTTAAAGATATCTCTGTGACTACTTAGACTATTAAGAAGAGAGAGCTTGAGTGTATTGATACTATTATAACTTGAAAAGAGTTTAAGAACTTTCTACTGAATTAAATCAAAGATTACTGTAACTGCAGCTTCATAATAATACAGTAATTTAACTTATTATATTAATAAGATAATAAGAATTCTTCTGATTTTAATATAAGATTTAAAGAATATTGAGAGAAATTAACTAATGATTTAAATCAATTAAAAACACAGCTTTATCTTATAAAGCTGACTTATAAGATGTGAATAATAATATTATAATATCAGAGTTTATCAATCAATTATACTGAGCTTGTCAACCTGACTTTTCAGATCTATTTGAATAATTAATTCTCTGAGAAAAAGACTAATAAGATCTCTTCTAAGTAATTAATAACAGAATCTAAACAGTGTCATAACAGCTTCAGTACAGAGAAAGTAAAGAAGAATTTCAAGTATTCTGATTCTTCACTCACTATGAAGAAATACTAAAAAAGATTTAATAAAGATCTCTATTTCAACTGTAAAGCTGATAATTACTATATCAGTGATTGTAAGAAGCTGAAGAAGAGAAGAAACTGAGAAGATATCTTCTTAAAGTTAACTTCTCTTCTGATAAATATATTTATGAAAGATAAAGAAGAGAAAGAAATGAAGAATTGATAATTCTTATATCTCTAAGTTCATGTTACAATCACAATGTATACTCTGAATAAGAAGATATCAGTGAGATATCTATTTAACTTCAAAGCAGATACTAACTTCATATTCTATTTCTTTTCTTTAATAAAGAGTTGAAAGAAGATAGATCTATCAGATTATATGAAATTTACTGATGAAATAAAATATTACTGTTTTAGTATAATTCAAGTAAAGTATGTAATCACAGACTTAGAAGAAATCTTTAAGAAAAGCAGTCTGCTTTTTTATACAGTTAATATCATAGATAAGAATATCATTCTGAGTCTTCTGTGATTGAGAGAAAACAATTCTCTCATTAACTGAGTTATTCAAACATGACAGTATTATCTTACTGATGAAGAGACAGTGATAGAGAAATCTGAAGAGTTTCATCAGAAGAATCTTGAGAAAAAGATAGAGTCAATATACTATGTAACAGATAATTGAGACTTGAAAATAGATAAAGAAGCTATCACTCTCACTGCAAGATTAACAGCAGTATCTATTATTAAAAACAGATGTATACAATATCTCTTTACAGATTATAAGAATATCTTTTCAGAAAGAGAAGTAGTAAAGTTTTCTGACACTAATATATAATATAAGATTTATCTTGAAGACAGTGTAATAACACTATACAGATCTTTTTATAACTTATCTGTAAAGAAATTGAATGTTCTGTACAAATATCTTGAAGAAGCACAATCAAAGAACTGAATATACTTATCAAAGAGTCTGACAGAAGCATTCATACTCTTTATACTCAAGAAAAATGATAGACTATGTCTATGTATAGACTACAGAGATCTTAATAAGATGATAATTAAAAATTACTATTTATTACTGTTAATTAATGAGATAATCAATTGATTATCCGAAGTAAAGATATTCTCAAAGATTAATATATAAGATATCTATCATAGAATCAGAGTTAATGAAGATAACATTTGAAAAACAGCTTTTCATATCAAGTACAGTAATTTTGAATATCTTGTTTTATCTTTTAATCTTTGTAATGCTTCAGTCATCTTTCAGATCTATATAAATAAGACACTGCAGAGTCTTGTTAACATCTTCTGTATAGTATATCTGAATAACATTCTAATCTTCTTGAAATCAGAGAAAGAACATGATACTCATGTTCAAGAAGTATTGAGTCACTTGAGACAGTATTAACTCTATACAAATACTGAAAAATGCTCATTCTACATGCAGGAGATTGATTTCTTAGATTATATTATTAAGATTAATGACATTTCAATGAACAGAAGTTAAGTCTTTATTATTGAGAACTGATCAGCACTGCAGATGTATTACAAGATATAGATGTTTTTAAAATTTATAAATTTCTACAGATAATTTATCTATATATATTCACAGATTACTGCTTCTCTTACAGATCTATTAAAGAAAAGTATGAAAGAGAAGTTTTCAAAGCCTTCAACTATACTAAAACAAGAAGTGTAGCAAAGCTTCCAACCTTAGAATATGAATTTCAGAATAAATTATATACAGCAAATTCTTTTGAGGAAAAATGTCAAGCTTTTATGAGAATTCTCTTCCAAAACTCATCATCACATTTAGAAGAGGAGAATATGTCATTTCATGAATATATTGATGAAAATAACTGGGAATGGCCTGAGCTTACATATGATGAACTAGAGTCAGCAATATTCTCAAGTTCAATTAAAACTGCTGCAGGGCCTGATTCAATTAATCACTCAATTATTCAAAACACATATTCCTACTTGAAGAATGAATATTTTGAGCTCTTTTTCAATCTCTTAAAAAATGGTTATCATCCTGAATGCTGGAGAGAAGCTACTGGAGTAATTCTTGTAAAACCTAATAGAAAGGCTTCAATTTCTAAGTCATATAGAGTAATATCTCTGTTGAACTGTTTGGGAAAAATTCTAGAAAAGATAATAGCTACTAGATTATCTTTTATAAGCTCTATTAGTGATTCTCTTCTATTTAATGAACAAATGAGAGGTAGAAAACAATGTTCTGCAATTGATACTGTTCTCTCAGTTATTCATGATATTCAAGTAGCAAAGCATGAAGGCCTGGTCTCAACTGCAGTTTTTATTGATATAAAAGATGCATTTGATCATGTGTCAAAGTCTAAGATAATTCAAACTTTGAAGATGTTAAAACTGTCACTTTCTCTAATAAAATGAGTCAATTGTTTCATGTCTAAAAGAATTATACAACTATTCTTTGATGGAAGAAAACAAGATAAAACTGAGATAAAAATAGAAGTATCACAAGAATCTTCAATCTCACCTGTTTTATTTGCAATATACACTGCATATCTATTCAAGAATAGAGAGATGAAAATAGTGAGATCTTCAAGTTATGTAGATGATATTGGTCTACTCTACAGTTCAAAGATAATCAAAGAGAACTTAGAAGTAATTGAGAAAGTAGTAAAGGAAATCTTTGTTAGAGCAGATATCAATCTAATTCAATTTGATATGAATAAAACTGAGTTAATTCACTTTTTTCCCAGGTTTAATGAGAAAGAACTAAGTCTAACTCTTTTGAATAAAGAGATTAAACCCGGTTTAAATGTCAAATGGCTAGGAGTATGGTTAAACTCTAAGCTGAATTTTAAATATCATATTCAACAAAGAATCATCAAGGCAGAGAGACTACTGAATAGTATAATCAGACTATCAAATACTGAGAGAGATCTATCCTTTCAGGCTATGAGACAGTTATACATAGCCTGTATTACCTCAGTAGCTGATTGTGGAGTTCAAGTTTGATGAAACAATCAAGGAAACTTCACTAAACTCTTTCAAAGTCTACAAAACAGAGCTTTGAGAAGAATTCTGAGTGCATTCAAGTCATCTCCTATTAAAGCAATGGAAATTGAAGCTTCAATTCCACCTCCTGCTATTCAATTTGAAAAGGCCTGTATGAACTATGCTCTGAGAGTCGTGAAGATGAGCTCAAATCATATAATCAGAGAAAGAGTCTCTTCTTCATTTCCATCAGTTAACTCAGGAAATGAACTGAATTGAAATAGATTTCTTGATTGAAATGAGAATAATACTTTAAAGAAAATGCCCTCTCAACTGTATAGACTATGTTCACTTATTAAGAATCAATTTTCTTCATTAAATGTTGAGAAAATTGATCATGAGAAGATATCTCTCTGAAGAGAAAAGCTGAAATCTCTCATAGACTTACAAATAAGTGAACTATCTAAAGAGAGAGAATATGAACAGCATTTGAAGAAGATCTCTACAATTAATATAAAAGACTCTATTCTGATCTACTCAGATGGCTCAAAAAATGAGAATTTAAATAGATTAGGCACAGGCATTGCTTATACTGAAGATAATATTAATTTTATCTCAGATTTCTGAAATTTAGGCTGTGAATCTGAAGTCTTTGATGCTGAACTATTTGCAATAGTGAAAGCTTTCAAACTCATTGAAATAAAATCTCATAAAAGAGGAAATGATTTGAAAGAGGCATGAATATTCTCTGATAGTCAAGCTGCTTTAAAAAGACTTAGAAATAGTCAGATTCATAATAATCAAATGAATCTTGAACTGATTTTAAACTCTGTTTTGAAAATTCAAAAGAGAAGAATATCAAAACTGATAATTCATCTACATTGAGTTCCTGCTCATATGAATATTCATGGCAATGAATTGACTGATTCAGCTGCAAAAAAGGGTTCAGAATTAAGCAGATCTATTCAAAAAACAGTGTCCTGATCTTTCATAAAGAGAAAGATAAAAGAATCTTGTTTAAACAAGTGAAATGAAAGCTGGCAGAAACAAAAGAAGAGTATACATTATTCAAGATTTGAGACAAAACCAAAGTGAAAATCTTGTTCAATTAAATGTAAAAAGAAAATATTCTCATCTATAATTCAGCTGAAACTAGAACATGATTATTTCAAATCTTATATACAAAGATTTGATGATAGATTTGATTCAACAGAGTGCTCATTCTGCAATGTGAATGAAAATCCTGAGTATATTGTAATGCATTATGCATTATATAATAGTCTCAGAGTCAGATTAAAGAAGAAGTATGATTTAAATCAATTAAATATGAGGTTCTTATTCTCAACTGAGACAGGAACTAAATACTTAATAGACTTTCTATCAGAAACTAGAGCAGCTACAAGAAAATGACTGAATTCAGAAGTATCTGAATATGAAGAGGTGGAAATTGACTAGATATAGTCTGTTAAAACAGCTATACATCATCTTTTAATAATTTTATTTTGTTATAGTCTCTCTTTACTGTACTTGTTTCCTTCTGTTCTTTTCTCTATCTATTTAATGTGTCTATCTTTAAGACTATGTTCGCTTTTCTTTTGTCATAATATTTTCAAATGATTTCAAACTATCAGAAGGTGTTGAAATACTGCAATTTGTAAACAGTTTTTGTATTCTGGGCTGGAATTTTCTGATTTTGCATATTTGAAATTGATAAATGTATAATAGTTGACTCTATAGATATAGGAAAAACTCTGAGAACTAAAGATTCTCAGGTAGATGTCATAGTCTCTGACTGCATACATCTATAATTGAAGAATAATAATAATAATAAAGTATGAAAGACAGAAAAACAGAACTATTTATTCTTACTCAAGACACTGTGTAGATGTTTACTGAATTAAAACAAGCTTTTACAGATATTATAATACTGAATTAATTTAACTCTGACTTACTCAGTTAGTGTGAGACTGATGCATCTGAGAATGAGATCTATGAAATCTTTTCACAGTTAACACTGAAGATCTTTCAATATTGAAAGAATTAGAAAATAATCATCTCTAAGAATACAGATAATAAAATGTCTATAAGAGAAGACTTTTTCACAGAGTTTATAAGACACTGTGAATGAAGATCAGTGATCTTCTTCTTTAAGAAGTTATTACTCATATAGAGAAGATATAATACTTATAATCAGAAAATGTTAGTAATTGTTAAATTCTTTAAGATCTGATAACATTATCTTCAGAATAGTAAGTACTCAGTATAAGTTCTTACTGATTATACAAATCTGTGTTATTTCTTAATAACAAAGAGCTTGACAGAATGTCAAGTCAGATGAGCAGAGCTGCTTTCAGAGTATGATTTCTATATTTAATATTATTCAGATTAGCTTAATCTCACTGATACACTGTCTAGACTAGACTGGCCGCTGAGATTATAAATTTCACATTTGATCTCATTTGGTCTGATCTCATACATTTCTTGGCGTGAATCCCGCTGGAACTGACTATCAAAAAAACATGCAAAGTGACTATATATCAGATTTTAAAATGAGACCATGACTTGAAAAAAATGAGAAAGTGATTTCATTTGATCTCATTTAGTTTCATTCTTGATATAAAGTTACTATTTTTAGACATTTTAAGGTTTTTTTTGAACTATTTTTAATTTTTTAAAAAGTAACACTTTTTAGTAATGCTTAAATAAGATTTAAAGTCATTTAAAGCAATAAAAATAATTTAAATTGAGAAGTGAAAATCATGATCTCATTTGAAAAATGTAATAAGAGTAGACAGTAAGTCTCACTGAGACAGTATAAGACTACTATCTAATATTAAAACCGTGTAATGAGATCAGTTGAATTGATAATGAGACTATCAAAAAATCTGATTCTGGTCTCAGACACGGTCACACGGTCAGTCTAGTCTAGACAGCTTGATTATAATATTATTAATGTAAAGAAGAATTCTATAAAAGAATCTCTGTCATCACTGTAGAAGAAGCTGACTACAGAGAGTTAAGATTCTCTAAAACTTGAAAACAGTGTCAGTAAGACAGCTGTATAACTCAGTATAGAAGATGAAAGAAAACTCAGATCTCTGTAGAGAACTGATACTGAAGATTATAAGCTTCTCATATCACATCTTACAATCATTGAATTGATAAAGAATGAAACAGTCTATAATCTTTCAATCTGACTACTTTTAAAATTTATTAATAAATTACAGAAGAGAGATATCTCTACTACAGCTTAAATTCAGAAGTTGAAGAAGAAAGAATTTAGTTTAAACTTGAAAGAGATAAGCTCTGAGTAAGATGATACTGCTAAGAAATTAAGTTACTGATAACTAGAAGAATATAAACTTCTACTACTGAATAATTCAGTCTTTATCTCTTATAGTAGAGCAGTGTATCAGAAGTTATTGAGAATTTATTATAATAATTCTCATATAAGACACTTTGAGTTAGAGAAGACTGAGAAGCTTCTAAAATATAAATATATATAGAAACAAGCTCTGAACAGATGTCAAAGAGTATAT
>NW_025544785.1:1221154-1246766 GCF_000003525.1 Blastomyces dermatitidis ER-3
CTATTTCAAAGAACTTATGACAGAATCTATTAATGAATTTCACTATGGGGGAGGGTGCTGAAGTCAATAAGAGTCAAAGAATATAACTTGATTTTGATCATTATTAATTACTTTATAAAGATAATCAGATATATTTCTATCTATAAAAAGATTAAAGTCTCTGAATTGACTGATTTATTTTTAGATATCATTATTTATGATCACAGTGCTCTGAAATTGTTGATAACAGATTGAGAATCTCTCTTCATCAGTAAATACTGATCAGCTTTTTACTATTATCTTATAATAAGACATCTTCTCAGTACTGCATTTCATTTACAGACTGATAATCAGACTGAATATCAGAATCAGACACTAGAATAGCATCTTTAAGTATTCTATTTACATTATCAGAATGATTGACTCAAACATCTTCTAATCATTAAATTCATATATAATAATGTAAAGAATGTAATTTTAAAAATATCTTCTTTCTATACTTATTATGAATATAATTCTTTGTTATTCAGTGACATCACAGACAATGTTTCAAAGAGAGAAATAGACAGTTAGAATATTAAATAGATACAGAGAACAGAGTATCTCTCAGTATCAGAAGTAAAAGTAAGATTGAAACTTTTAAATAAAATTTATGAGAAGACAGTGAAAAGCATCTGCTATGCTCAGAAGTAATAGATAAAATACTATAATTAAAAACATCTTTCAATAAAGTTCTTAATAGAGAATCAAGTACTACTTTCAGTAAAGAATATTAAGATAATGAGATTATATAAGAAGCTCAGTGAGTGATGACTAGAATCTTTCTCAGTAATAAGAGTAATGAGTAAGCAGATATATAAGTTAAAATTACTCACAGAATTAAAATCAATTCATTCTATTTTTCATATTTTCTATTTAAAGCTCTATAAATAATACTCTGAGATGAAGCTGTCTCAGCTGAATAACATTGAGATTAAAAGTGATACTGAATATCTTATAAAGAAAATATTGAATAAGTGAATATATTATAATAAGCTTTAATATCTTATAAAATGAGAAGATTATTCATTGTCAGAGAATTCATGAAAATCACTTAAGTATTTGAAAAATGCTGAGAAAGAGATTGCAATCTATAAGATAACTAGTAGAGACTGCTTTATTATATATCAGAGATATTAAGTAAGAAATACTACTTAAGACTTCTTATTTTTTTCAAAGAGTGTTTTAGAGATAATCTTATAGTAATGAGTCAGTATCTTATAGACTCTGTAGCACTCTTCTTCTATTTTCTCTTAAAGAATTTTTAGAAGTTTAATAAGACTATATAAGTGTAATATTTCTGAAGTAGTTAAAAGAAAAGAGATATTTAAAATTAATAAAAAGATTAATATTATTAATCTACAGACTGCTGCTATTCTAATAAGACTGCAGCTCACTGAAAAAGTAAAAAGAAGAATCAGAGTCTACTTATCAATAATTATATTCTTATTAAACTTATTCTTCACTATTGAAGTCTTCAGTATTAATATCTTTATCTGCTGAGAAGTTAGCACTGCAGCACTGCAGAAGAGTAGAAGAAATATATAAAATATTAACTTATTAACTTATAAAGTATCTCAGTCATTTACTTTAATTAAAGTAAGATTCTCTTCAATCAGTGATTAATCTCTGTAGTACTTTTAACAGCAGCATCAGCTGATCTCTTCTTAGAGTCAGTTATTCTGAGATATTTTTTTATCTCAGAGATTCATACTTTCATCTTCTTTTATAGATGAGTAAGAAAGATCTCTTCAGTCTTAATAGAATTTATTAATACTTAAAGCTCTGAGACTCTCACTCTGTACTGCTTAAGTATCTGAGCTTCTTATCAGAGTTAATACAATGTCTTCTTATAGAGTAGATAATACTTACAGAGAGATAGAAGTTATTATTACAGATATAATAAAAATAACAGAAGTAAGAGAAGAAGTAAGTGTATAAAATCTCTCTCTTCTTCAGCTGCTTGACATAGTACAGATAAGTAGTGATGCTAATCAGAGACTGTATCAGAGTCTTCTTACAGAGAGAAGATAAAGAAACTGCAGAACTCTGTGAACTTAATTTAGCAGTATTCTAAGCAGGACTCAGACATGTCATGAAAGAGAAACTATGAATTAAGCTTCTCAGAGTCACTGTTCTCAGAATCAAGCTCTTCTCAGGTTTCTCTTCAAATGATTACATAGAGTTATACATCACTGTATTGACTGAGAGAGAAGGCAGTGTTATAATAGTAGTGAGAGAAGCAGGGAACAGACTGGATGCAGATGCACTGGCCAGCAGAAGAGATGACATCTCACTACAAGGCACAGCAACTACTGTCACAGTTGTAAGAGAAGTAGAAGAAGATGTGACAATGAAAGCAGTGCTCCCACAGCTCATTGACATCACTGTCTTCAACCTGACTTTCTTAGCAGTCACAGAGACCGCAGCCGCATCATAAAGACATTTATTACTCACTAGAAAACATCAGAATAAGCCCTCTATTATCTCTCAAGAATGATGCTCTCATGCACTTACTATTACAGATGAGAGAGAGGGAGAAAAATGTATCATAGAGAGAAAAATCTTTTCAAAAAAATCCTGTTACTACTGTTAGCTTTGTCTCTAAAACACATTACTTTTGCAGAGAATTTCATATATAGAATGAAATATATTAAAAGATCTGTAAGTCACTTGTTAATTATGTTTTTCACATTTCAAATTGATATATAAGAAACTCACTTATCACATATTTGATTTGAATAAAGATGAGAAAAGAAAGATCTATACAGTTAGTAGAAAAACTCATCTTTATATTATATACAGCACACACACTGATAATTGATTAGTAACTGTTACTATATAATAAAGATAATTTCTAATCTGATAATCTTAAGAGTATAGAGACTATACTCTTAAAGAAAAGAGTATTATCACACTCTCAGCTGTATCAAGACTCTGTTACAGTTTCATACAGTTTATTACTTTCATGTGAATAATTTCATCTTATCTGAACTAGTTTTCAATCACTCTATAACATTATTCAGATATATCATAGAAAGATTTGATTAATAAGTATGAAAATCTCACTTCTATATAAGATCAGCAGATTACTCTTTCTTAATAATAAAATATCACTGAGATATCACTTCAGCTATTCTTACTCATAGAATGAGAGAAGAGTATTCACTTATTATCTATATAGAATAGCTAGATACTGACTTCTTATCAAAGAAGTTAGCAATTCATTTTACTTCTACTGAAATATACACAAGAGTTACTGTGTATCTTATACAATCTTCTTAGTATACTAAGTATCATATCTGTGATATTCTCATAATAACTCTGTAGTCTACAAGCTCACTATTCAAGTAAGATAGTCAAGCTCACTTATACAGCTTTTCAAAACAACTATCTCTACATAACACTGCTGACTAGCCACCGCTTCGGTTCCGTCACATTACAGTATGAAAGAGAATTTTAACTTAACTTCATAGATTCATCATTTCTATATCATCTTAGAATCTTAGAATAATAATGTTCTTATAATATATCTGATTTTTATATTCATATCTTAAGTTCTTAGAATAGAAGTATCATCTCAAAGTTGATCAGTGTGTTTTTAAATACAGGAATTTTGATTCAATTTCTCATACAAAAAAAAGCTCTTAGAAATTCTGAGATTAAAAAATATGATTATTTTCAAGAGTATACATCTATCTTAAATATAGATTTTTTTGAAATATTAAAGAAATATTTCTATTCTTCTTCTCTTTAGCTATAAGCTAAGGTGATTTTCAAATCTCAAAGATATGTGAGTATATAGTAATAGAAAGTCAAAGTTGAAGAATCTGAAAAATTCTTGTAAATCTCAGAAATCTTCATTGAAGATGGAATCATTTCTTCTCAGACTCTCTGATGAGAATTGCTCTGAGCACATGACTTGTATCAAAAGTAGGTTAGTGTCATGCCGGATTAACTAGTTAATAATAATGCTGCAACCCGTTCAAACCGAGCCAGAGGTCTGAGCCCGCTGAGATAAGGTTGTTTGCTTGATTACATTCGGCAGTTGACTAGGCTCCAGCCTTGGCGGGAGGTTCATTGGTTGATATCTCGACACCGCCTGACACAGTGCCTCTGCGAGACTTAGAGGAGGGCGAATGGCACAGGAGAGTAGAATCATGAGTCACAAGCAGAGTAGGCTCGAGCGCCCTGACAAACCAGTCTCGGGTATTTGTTTGGTGATGGCATCTGCAGCGCTCGCCCCCAGCAGATCCGTGTTGGGTTTCAACGCGGTAATGAACCGTTGGTCATAATTATGACTCAAGAATCTCCATCCAGATCAGCCTAGTTGGCGGATTTTGCGCTGGAGTTTGAGCTTTGTAAACAAGGTCCTGAAAACTGAAAAGCGAGGCTCAAGATGGGGGGAAAATGCATGTGGCTTGGCCCATATGCTCAGCCACGTTCTCGCCACGTGACCTTCACATTTCTGCTTCCTTCCTATTTTGTGAACGGCTTTTGTTTCGGCTGAACTAAGGTCCTGGTCCGTTGATTGTCACGTGAACCAGGGAGGTATTGGATTCCTGGATTTTTGAAGTCGAGGTTTCATATGTATACTTCTATATTTGCCCTGATATCCACGATAGCAGATTTGGTTCCATTATTTTGAATGATTAAAAACTACCAGCATATAAATCATGGCTAGAGACGACTTGAATGCATGATTACTACCGCTCATCAACAACAAACCTCAAGAAGCAAAGCAGGAAATTAAATAAAAAATCAGAGATAACAATGTTCAAATCACTACCAAATTGTGAGTAGAACTAGCGAGTGCAAAGACATTTAGAGAGTCACCCAAAGAATATGTTCTGATGGCTATGTTATTTACTAAGATAGTTACAATGCTGATCATTGAGAGGCAGGCATTGGCAGTGATTGTGCAGTAAGACCGTGAGCCCAGTGAGTAAGAAATTTGAAAAGCTTGATCACGGTATTCACTTCATCTCTAGCTATTCTTGCATTGATAGGGATATCTGCACACACTTGTATTGTGTGACAATCTTGATACAGGGATGAATAGAGAACTTGATTCACTCAGCATATTGCAGAGATATTATCAGTGTGACAAGTTACACAGTATGTTGCATGAAATGATTGATTCATATAAGACAGTCATAGACAGTCACAGCTGTCTAAAAAGAATGAGCAGAGCTGCTGTGACTGACAGCAATCTGAGACACAGAAGCAATTCCCAGCAATATATCTATCATTGTGTATTAGTAAAGAGAACAGCCTGGAAGAGAATATGCAGTAAAATGACAAATGAATATGATATGCATTTATCAGTCTCAGAACCAAGTCACCTGCTGATTATCCATTGTTGTCATTTGTCTAAATGTGAAGGCTTTAGAGCGGGATGACATGCAGATGAGTCAATGTAAATGATCAGTTTGCATTGATAGAAATATCTGCACATGCTTGTATTGTGTGACAATCTTGATACAGAGATGGATAGAGAACTTGATTCACTCAGCATATTACAGAAATATTATCAGCATGACAAGTTACACAGTATATTGCACAAAATGATTGATTCACACAAGACAGTCATAGGCAGTCACAGCTGCCTAAAAAGGATGAGCAGAGCTGCTGTGACTGACAGCAATCTGAGACACAGAAGCAATTCCCAGCAATATATCTATTGTTGTGTGTTAGTAAAGAGAACAGCCTGGAAGAGAACATGTGACAAAATGGCAAATGGATGTGATATGCATTTACCAGTCTCAGAACCAAGTCACCTGCTGATCATCCATTGTCACCATTTGCCTAAATGCAAAGGCTTTAGAGCGGGATGACATGCAGGTGGGCCAATGTAAATGATCGGTTTGCAATAATAACGGACTGCCCTAACTTCCTACCGCCTGCCTCGTCAGAAGGAACTCCTGATGCACAACCTGTTCAGCGGTTTGACGAAGCGTGTCACTTTGTAGGTGGCAAACGCTTAACGGAAAGGAATAAGACACAATATACATAAGAGGTTGTGGAGTTAACATCGTGGTGGAAAGTGAGCTCTAATTAGCAATGGAAACTGCCGGGTTCTCCCTATAAAAATGTGTCACAGAAGAGAGCAAGGCCATGGTTTCATGAATATAATCTCAAAGTGGAATGATATCCATTCCTTCCATGTGATGCAGTAGGTAAACTTGATGGAAGCTCCTTCTAACTTCTGACAACTTGTGTACAAGGTATGGTCAATCATTTATCAGACGTGGCATTTTCTTGCCTCCAACTTTTGCCTTTTGAATTGTCCCCTACCTATTTCTAGGGTATTACCATCTCCCTCTTCCACCTCGTCTCCAATATGGTCTGTAAAGCTCCATTGCGGGGCGTCCACATACTCAGAGTCCGTTTCGTCAGCTGAAGTATCAGACTCCACGAAAACTGGGCCAGCCGTTGAAAAAGAAACTGTCCCACTGCCAGATGATGCAAAAGACTGAGATTCTGTACACACTCCTGGAACCTTTCCGTTCGCAGCCTCAATAAGTGCGTCTCTCGCTTCCTTCGCCCAGTCACGGGCATTTCGATATGCAGTAGCTCCATGCCGAAAGGTATCTGCATTGCCAGTCATGCCCCAAGTATTGAGTTGAGTCATAAAATATTCAGGACGATTTCCAGAATCGGTTGGCTTCGTGCAATGAGAGGTGTATAACTTGAGCGTCCCATCGTGGTATGTTGATGTAATAGTATAAGCCTTGTGATCATAGGCTGGGTTATCTTGCCCATATGGCTGAAGACTCTGAATACCTCGAGCACCCAACGCGCCATCATAGCAAGCCTGTCTTCTAGCTACAGCAGCAGACCCATCGGGTCCCTTTGCTTCCAGAAAGAAATTTGGCGCCATTGGAAGACTGTCCTGTGTCGAAGGAATGATAAGATCATTGAGCTCGTTGCGAATATTTCGGTCGAGCTGTTCAGGTCGAGCTCCGTAGAAATGATCTGGCTTACCAGCGGCAAGAGTCCCGTCTGTCAGGGGAGCAAGGTTTCCAAATGGGTATCCACCTCCGGCACATTTGGCGTCACGCATCTTGCCTTCAATAATTGGAATCACCGAGACCGTTACTGGTTGCTCTTTAGATGCATGTGCATCTGCCTTCTTGAATTCTTTGAATTCTTTGTCAGAAAATTTTGATGGTGAAAGAGAAGGTCGAGGTCTGACTAATCTTTCATTAATGTCCCACCAGTTGTTCGGTATTGGCGGGATCTGACCATTAGGATACTCGTATTCTGGGGGATAGACACCGTGATCGATTAGTTTCTGTTCGAAGTTACGTTTATAAGCTGTGGTGCTGGTGGTTTTGGTGATTTCGGTGCTCTGCGTTTCTCTGCTTTTTATAGATGGAGCAGATGTTGCAGGTCGCTTTCGACCCTGAGAACTGGACTGGCTGGACGGAGAAATTTTGGGCAAAATGAGCATTTAGCACACAATCTATATAGTGATCATCTGAACTTTTTTTCTGATGATAGAAGATGTCTTTTCTATCTCTAAGATATTCAAGTTTTTTCATTCTATATCATACTGTCACTTCATAGATATTGTAAATATCAACTCTTTGAGTAAGTTCACTTCAGATTAAGATAATTGTTAAGAACAGTATCTACAACTTCTGCAGTAGTCTTCTCACATGATGTTAAATAATCAGATATCTATAATCTTTTCACTTTATCTGATATTGTCTGAGAAGTAACTGTATAATTAAGAGAAGTAAGACTTACTGAATGTTATGAATTTTTTCTTGAAGAAGTCTAAATCATAATATTATCAGAGTAAGTAGAGTATATGATAGTATTATAAAGAATAAGTAACAGTGATTTAAATTTATTCAATTCACAGATGAATGTGTTTTTTTATATTCAGTTTAATCTGTCATTTCAATTAAATCAGAGGCAGTGACAGGTATTTATTATTAAAAGTAGCTAATCTCAGAAAAGAAGAGATGAGTCTGAGTTTACTTCTTGAGTTTGATTTATCTGTACTAAGATAGTTAATCTAGAATTCTGATGACATTACAGTTAAAAATAGTTTTAATTATTTCATTAATATTTACAATTTCTTTTTATTGACAGCTATAATATCAAGCATATCAGAGAGACATCAAGATGTGATTTTAAGATATGAATTACAATACAGATATTAAAGTAATTCAAGATCTTAATAATCACACTGAATAATCTGAAAATGTGAGTATTAAAGACACTGTTTTTTTATTTCAGTCATCTTATTCAGTAAGAGTAAGAATAAATATTACTCAGTATTATTTCAGCTGTCTATTTTCAGTGCTTTATAACATGAATTATATAAATCTGCAGTTATTTATTATTTTTTCATTAAAATATAGATATTTATAATTAAATATTTATCTGAAGCACTTTTTTCTGTGTTTAATAGTAGAGAATTTATATATATATAGAGTGATTTATCTTCTTAAGATATTTCTCTTACACTTAATATGATTATGACTTTGATACAGCTCTCAGAGAAAGATGATTTCTCAGAAATCAGCTATTATAAGTTTAAAAATCATTATTCTTATAAATTTCAAGATATCTTTAGTTCTCAGAATATCTCTTAGATTTGAGAGAATCACACTTTTTTTTAAGAAATTTTAATTAACTTATCTTAAGATAGCTGCTTATAATATTACTGCTCTTAATATTTGAGATTCACACTTTATATCAGAATATCATGATTTCTGAGATATTTTATAATTTCAAGACATCTTTAGTTCTCAGAATGCTTTTATATGAGAGAGATCTTTATTTTTAGAATGTTATGAAATTCTGAGAAAATTCAATCATACTTTAAATCTATAAAGTTATGATTCTGAGATAACTTAAAGTCTATATTCTTGATCTTATCATAAGATAAAAAGTATTTAAAAATTATTAACTTATACATCTACTTTCAGTACACTGTTATATCTCTCAGTATCTCTTATCAGCTCTTTATATATTTAATCATTTATTTTACACTCTCTTGATTATTGATAAACAGATTGAGATCTTAACTTAAGATATTATTTAAATACTGTAATCTGAACATCTTTTAACTCAGCTGTCTAACTGCTTCTGAGTACAGTCTGTTCAGTCTTAAGAGTTCTTGATTTATAAGTTCAAATTCACAGTCAGTGTATTATTCAGTTGATAGAAGTTAATAAAATATTATAAATTTATCAGTACTTATAAAAGAGACAGAGTGTCTGCATACTTAAACTTATAATTTAAGTCAGTGTTATAGCTGTGTAAGATATTCTTGATATTTTAAGAGATTAACTAACTCATCTTCTGAAGAAAGATGTTATAATACTCATATAAGATATTTAGAAAGATATAAAACAGCTTACTTAATATTCTTTCAACTCTGATTAAGATCAGTTATATAAACTTTTATTTTATTATAATAATACACTTATCAGTCTTAATTTACAATTCACTGTATAATATCAGTGTAAGAAGTCTCTATGAAAACTTCTACTGTAGTAGATATTAATTACATACTGAGTTAAGTCAGTTCTTCAGCTTTATATACTTTTCTTAATATTTCTGATCATTGACTGAGAGATTCACTTTGTTCAGCAGCTTGAGATAAGAATAGAATATAATTAGCAGATTTCAGAAGATGCAGATATCAGCTTAGTCTGAAGTATTAGTATCTATAACTAGCTTCTCAACATTCTGTTTCACTGCTGCTGATATTAACTTTCAATATTTATAGTAATTCTCATAGTAAAGTTATTAATCTGACAGATATATTAGAAAAAATCAGCAGAGTATTATATAGATTACAGTTTCTGTATCTAGTATATCTAGAATACTTATCAGCATTGTATTATTTTCTGTAGAATATAGTATAATTAAGTCATTATACTGTTAAGTAGTAACACATATCTCAGCTAGCTATTTAATGATTATAAGACTGATAATAATGAAAAATAGTTGTATTAAAAAAGATGCTTTTCAGTAATATTTTACATTACTCTATTAAATCAGAATGATGTATATATTATTAGACTTAAGTATCTTATTTAAGATGACTATAAGTTCTATAAATAACTTAACATTGTGAGATTGACTGATCTTACTAGACTGACCGTGTGACTGTGTCTGAGATCAGAATCAGATTTTTTACTAGTCTCATTATCAATTCAACTGATCTCATTACACAGTTTTAACATTAGATAGTAGTTTCATACTGTTTCAGTGAGACTTACTGTCTACTCTTATCACATTTTTTAAATGAGATCATGATTTTCACTTCTCAATTTAAATTATTTTTATTGCTTTAAATGACTTTAAATCTCATTTGAGTATTATCAAAAAGTGTTACTTTTTAAAAAATTAAAAATAGTCTAAAAAAAACCTTAAAATGTTTAAAAATAGTAACTTTATGCTAAGAATGGGACTAAATGAGATTAAATGAAATCACTTTCTCATTTTTTTCAAGTCATGGTTTCATTTTAAGATCTGATATATAGTCACTTTACCTGTTTTTTTAATAGCCA
The DNA here is from genome assembly GCF_000003525.1 of Blastomyces dermatitidis ER-3. Lineage (NCBI taxonomy): Eukaryota > Fungi > Ascomycota > Eurotiomycetes > Onygenales > Ajellomycetaceae > Blastomyces > Blastomyces dermatitidis. The sequence goes on from NW_025544785.1 coordinate 1,231,714, forward strand.
GTTCCAGCGGGATTCACGCCAAGAAATGTATGAGACCAGATTAAATGAGATCAAATTTGAAATTCATGATCTCAGCGGCCAGTCTAGATCTTTCTCAGAGATCTGAATCTCTTTTTCTGTAATTTCAGAGTATTTATATCAGTCTCTTAATCGTAGAAATTCTTTTTTATATCTCTGAGTGATATCAGCTGATTACTAATAATTAATATTTCTATACTTTTAACTTCTCTATAACTTGATCTACTTATCAGATCTTTATTTAGTATTTTATACTTCTCTTTTACATCTATAAAATTTCTAGTGATCAGATTACCAGCTATCTCAGATATTTCACTAGAATTTAATATAATAAATGAATAACTGAAGAGATTTTCAGATCTGAGATAAATTAACAGTAATAAGAAGTTACTTTCTAAAGATAGTATTATATCTGATAGTCTATACATTATATCAGACAAGAAGTCTGAGATCCGTCATTTATAATACTCTGTTATAATATGATGAGTTGTTGACTTATATTATAAAATAAAGAGTCACTGATTACTGTAGATAAATATGAATAAGAGAGAAAAGTAAAAATATCAGAGATTTAATCTGTATAATTAGTAATTAATAAAGTACAAATGAAATAAATATAGATATATTACTCTGTAATATATTTTATATCATTAGCTAGTTTTCAGAGTTGAAATCTTATAAAGTTAGATAAACACTCTTTATACTGATATAGCTGAAAAACAAGAGACTGAATTTAATTATAGATACAGTCTGTAAATCTTGTATTATTCTATAAATAGACTAGAGAATCAGAACTCAGTTCTACTATACAGACAGTTATTATTATTAAATTATTAAACTTCTGTAAGAAAGTGATTTAAAGAAATCTATTTTCTGAAATATTAATAAATTAAGTAGTGTTAAGACTAAGATAACTAATGAAGAAATTACAGATAAGACTTATTTACAACTTGTTTTATTATTAATAGCATGTGTTAATTAAAACACAACTGATATTTATATCATTCAGAGTATTAATTATATTTTAAGTAATCTAATAGTTATTTATTATTCTCTGCACTGTGTCTTTTCTGCAGTTATAAGATACTTAGTATCTCTTTATCTGATAATGAAAAATAATGAATAAGATGAAGTTTCTTAAACAGTGATCTTAAAGTGAATAATAGTACTTGATATTATAAATACTTTCAGAAGCTCAAATTTAAAAATAGAAAATATAAAATAATAGAAGTTCTGAGAAAATTAACTTTTAAACATTACTCTATAAAAGTTAGCTTTTAATTTCATAATATATATATTTCTCATCAAAATTTATAAAGAGAAAACTTCAAGTTTAACTTAATCTTAAATCTGTATTAGTTGAAAATTGCAATTTTCATCACAAATTTCATTGAAAAAGAAATTATTTAAAAAAAAAAGATCATCTCTCATAACAAACAGAATCAAAGACAGCTTAATTCAGATTTTTCAGAGTTTTTCAATCTGAAGCAGAATCTCATATTATGAGAATTATCTGAGTAAGAGAGAATAGTTAAGTAAATAATAAGTGAGCTTTAAGTGTTTTTTTAATATTCAGTTTGACTCATCATTTCGCTTTAACATATTTTTAAAAATATGTACTCTCAAAATTAAACTGAAGATGATGACAGGCAGTTTTTACTACAATATTAACTTTTTAAAATGTGAATTACAATGCAATCATCTCTATCTCTTTATCAGTCATTTAAATTCTTAGTTTCAAAAAAATATGTATTTTAAGAACTGATAACTACTTTTATAAGATAGTTTTTATCTCAAGATATTTCTATCACACTGCTGCTTTTGTTACAAGTCACATTTTATTATAAGTCATTTTTTAAGAAGGTCTTGAGACATTGTAAGTCATGATATAAATCATGATTTTAAATTATAATATCATGATTGAAGTATGTAAGCACTGTAGTAAAATAACTGATTATCTGAAATAATATTTAATAGAAGTATACTTTTTAAAAGTGACTCTTGACTCAATAAAGACAGGTTATTATATTTTTAAATAACACTTACTTATAGCTATAAATTAAGATCTCTTTTTATAATATCAAGAGATAACTCTCATCTCAGATTCTCTATCTTCATTGAAATTAAATTCTATATTATATAATTATTAAAGTATGTTAAGAAGTCATGAACTGTACACAGTAATCTTATACAGATATATTATCAATGAAAAGATATACTTCAATATATACTGTATAGCTACTTTGATAACTGTTACTGTAAAGATATCTATCTTCTCATTTATAAAGATAATTAGTACTTTACAATTAATTTTAATAAGTCTGATACTTTAAGCAGTCACTTTTCATCATCAGATAAAGATATAGTAAGTGCTATATTTAGTATAACTCTGAAAAGACACATTCTGATAGTAATAGAAGAAGTATTACTTCTCTTCAGCTTAAATAATATGTAAGAACTATATAAAATATTCAAAGCTCAGAGAAAAGAAGGAGATTATATAAGAAAAACTTAAGAATAAGAGTGAATAGATGAAAATTTGTTTATTATAAATTATAATATAAAAAGACTTCTAAAAAGTATTACTATAAATATTAATATCTGTATCTATTATAAATATTAATTAAATTTTTATATAGATCTACAGCTCTTCAATGATTATTTAATATTCTTAAGATATTTCTTCTTTAAAGTCTATGAGATAATTGTTTTAATTCTTTAAGTACTCTCTAAGCTTGAGAAAGACTATACTTTAATATTAAATATTATAGTTCTTTAGTTTCTGAAAATCTTCTTAAACTTAAGAAGACTTACACTTGTTTTTTAGATTTTTAAATTTCAAACTTTTCTCTATTCATGATCTTTATCTATCTGAGAAAGATGACTGACTTAAAGAGACTGTTGACCTGAAATTAAAAAGAAAATTAGTTACTTAAAAATAGAACTATTTTTGCTTTGTATTAATGAAGAAATTGAGCATTCAGAAAATTAAAAATTCCGGGTTTTAAGTGATGAATATAGCCGCGGCATTATTTATAAAATGATTTCAGACGTGTAATTGTATCTAGTGATAATACTGCTGAATATAACACTGAATCTTATAAATTGCGTTCTTCAGTACAATATTTAATTGTCTGTACTTTTGTGTTTTCTGTATTGAACAGTTTAATAGTCTATGAAAGTTAGTTACTTCTGTAAATTCTATTTCTAGATACACATCTGTATTGTAATAGTTTTAGTGACAATGAAGAAATAGTAAAGTGAAATGAAATGAAGAAATCAAACAAAGAGAACAAAGAGAACAAAGAGAAGAAAAAGCATAACTTAAACACTCTTTCAAGATCTTTTACTATAGACTATTTAGACTGTTTTGATGAATTCTTGATGCTTGTAAGTAAGAGAAACAGTATTGATACAGTATTAATACGGTTTCGCAATCTTAATTAATTAATTTAATTGATTGAATCAGCTACTCTGATCTCTCTCTCATCAGAATATACAGATTATCACTATTATAGCTACTTTCATCTATTCTTTTAAGTTTAATTACATGTATAATCTTAATATCTTATCAGAGTCTGTAAGTAATCTACTCTAGTTATCTCTGTTTTAAAATCTTTTCAAGCTTTCAGTAAAGTCTAGAATTATATTAAGATTTTTTTTACTAATTTTTCATTCTGTTTTATTTATTGTTTAGTTTGATAATTTATTCTCTAGTATTAGAGAGATATTATTAAATCTATCTCTAATCTTTTATTACAGAATCTGATATTATTACTATAGTCTTAAATAGTCTACTAAAATATAATGAACTGATTCTTTTACTTTATATTTATATTTATTATTATCAGTGTATTTTATTCAGTTTCAGAATTTATTCAGTTATAAGTAACTTGTTCTGAGTTATATCAGAAGTCTTACTTAAGATCTTGAAAGAATAATATATAGATAATAAGTATATCAGTCTGAGAGAGCTGTATCTATCTTCTACAGATAAATCTTCTTTACTGTTAAGAATTATTTATCTCTTTACTTCTATATAATGCTATTGTGACTGGCTTCTCTAAGATATAAGACAGACTTTGAGAAATTATATATTAAGTTTAAGTTAATTAACTACTTGATAAGTTGATCAGTTATTTCATTTTTCTTGATTTTACTATACTCTAATACTCACTGCAGACAGAGATCTACATCTATAAATCTCAGCTCTTTTATTATATATAGAATGTTCTGAATTATCTGTTCTTCAACTTATTTTAAAATATTTATAATGACTTAAAGAGCAGTATAGAAGTCACTGAGAATGATATATATATAATATTAATAAGAAGACAGTGTTCTCTCACTTAAGTGAGATCTTCATATTAGATAGAGTTTATAATATATTACTAACAGCTTAGCTGTTGTAATAGTTCAGTGCTTTTCTCACTTAATATCAACTTATATACTATACTGAATATAATATAATTTATTTATAATCAGCACTGCTGCTTCAAGTACTGAGTTCTTCTTTATAGTATTAATAAAGACTGTCTTAATTAAGTTCTTCATTATTTTCATAATTCTCTTAATAACTCTGACTCTGTTAAAGTCAAGATAGATGTTTTTAAGTACTAATTTCTATTATAATTCTGAAGAATATAAATTAATTATCTCTATTAATTTCATCTTCTCTCTATGAAATATTCTTATTATATTCTCTAGTGAGTAATAATATCTATTTTTATTATAGATTATATCTGTCATAACTCTTCTGAGAGACTTATATATCAGATGAGATTGTAAGAGTATATAAAGACTAATAATAATATCTCAGACTTATTATCACAGCTAAGTATATAGAGAAAGAATATATATCTTCATTTTAAGAGTTTATATTATCATTGTTTAAAATGTGAACAGAATTCTGATCAGAGCTATTCACTGAATCTTGATAAAAGTCTTGACTTGTATAACTCTCTTTAAGAGATTATATCATACTATAAAGATATATATTAATTTGAGAATTATACAGATAATATAGAGCTGTCTCATCTATTCTAACTATAGATAAGATAGATATTCAATAATAATATATGTATTAATAACTCTCTTAATTATATATTATATATATATTTTTCATTTTAGTTTCTAATTAAAATATACTCTCAGAAGCTTGATCTCTGATAATAATAAGATAATATATTTATTTATTATAATAAATTCTATTATTTAATCTCTTTTTCTTCTGATGAAATGAAGCAGCTTTATCTTCTTAGCTAAGAACTGTAAGTCTGTTTATCTTACTTATTCTTTAATTTTAAAGATATCTATTCATTGAATTTTTTACAGATTACTTTCTATATTTAATCTAATTCTTCAGTGAAAATAATTATCTATGAAGATAAATATATCTTCATTGTAATCTACTAATTAATTAATCAGATTTAAGTTGAAGATAATAAAGAGAATTAAAAAGAGAGAAGATTCTTAAGTAAGATCAGTATTAAAAAGTAAGACTATTTCAGTACTGAAATTATTAAATTTAATATTAATAAATCTATTTTTCATGAAGCTCTGAACTTATTTATATACTATCTGAGAAATTCTCATCTCTCTAAGTCTGATCTTCAGTGTATATTTATTTATCTCATTGAAGATCTCTTTAATATTAAAGAAGATTAGAGTCAGAACTGTATTATATTTTCAGATCTGATTAATAATACTAATCAGAATTAGAAGTATCTGTTCTATAGTTCTGTCTAATCTGACTCTGAATTATATATTTAAGAGAAGATTATATTTCTCTGTGTAGTATATAAGATGTTTCATGATAACTCTCTTCAGAATCTTTTTCAGTGTGTTAAGAAGTGAGATCAGACAGTATACTTCAGAGATCATATAGTCTGATTTCTCAGGTTTTCATAGTACTACAATCACTGCAGTCTTTCAACTTGTTAAGTAGTGTCTCAGTTTGATTGATGCTTCGAAGATCTGATGTATGAGTTTCAACAGGTTTCGCAACCTTGACGGTTTAGACCAGAAGGACATCAAGACATGACTTTAAGATAATCTTGATAGTTGATTGATGTTCTGTATGAAGCTAATAGTCAGAAGATGTGAATCTCTATGCAGTTTATTCAAGAATGATAGATAAGTGCTCAGATGCTGTTAAATTATATATTATTTCAAGTCTCAACCGAGCTTTCTGCAGTCCGACACTTGATCACAATAGAAAATTAAAAAGAAATCTATTCTTTCTGTCACCGGTTCTTATAGACTACTCAACATGATCTTCTCTGTACTTTTTTTCAGACGGAGTCTTGAGCATATCTTCGGAACTGTTGCGTGAAGATATTCATCTCTCTGCTCCGAGAGTTCATGTGAGTAAAATACGTTTTACTGAGACTGATTACATCATGAATCACTCATAGAGATAAATTGAAGGTCTCATGATAAATTTTGTCTTGAGACAATGTACATAAGATAATAATAAATCTAAGAGAAATCTTCTAGATTATTCTTCAGAAGTGAAATATCACATACCTGATCTCTTAATAGTAGACTTATATTCTTATTAGTACATGCTGTATTTCATCTTGAGTCTGCTGTCTAATAATCTATTATGTAATGAGCTGAGTAACACAGCAGCTATATCAGAACAAGACTATATTACTCTTGAAAATCTCTTCTCATTATACTTACAGACTCAAGTCTATCAGCATATTCTGTCTGCATATTTAATTAACTTTTATGATTAATTTTTCCTCTCTTGTGCAATCTGATGAGTTATCTCAGTAAACTTAGTCACTTCACTCTGAGCTAACTCAATCTGAACTACTGCTACTTTCTGTCAAGTTCTGCTAATATCTGAGTCAATCAACTGTCACAGAGCTTACACTAAATTTAAATAAGATATTCTCAGTAAACTCTTTACAGAGTGTCTGAGAAAAAACAGTTTCTATTTATTAGTAATATAAGAATAATTTACTTTAATTATAATATTTGAGATAAAATCACTATATAATATCACTTATAGATTATTTCTCTATTATCTTGAAGAATTAATTTTTCAATTTTCTATTAATTGATGTAATTTTTATCTGAAAATACATATATTCTGAGTATGAAATGTTATATTGAAAACTACTACTATGATTTTGAACACAGGAATAATTTATTAATATTTCAATTATGATTATATCTAGTCATTCAATATCTTAATCTTGCTATTTGTAACGTGGCGGAACCGAAGTGATGACTAGTCAGCGGCATTACATAGAAGTAGTTGTTTGAGAAGCTGTATAAGTGAGCTTGACTATCTTACTTGAATAGTAAGCTCATAGACTACAGAGTTATTGTGAGAATATCACAGATATGATACTTAGTATACTAAGAAGATTGTATAAGATATACAGTAACTCTTATATATATTTCAGTAGAAGAAAAATAAATTACTGACTTCTTTGATAAGGAGTCAGTATCTAGCTATTTTATATAGATAATGAGCAGATACTCTTCTCTTATTTCATAAGTAAGAATAGCTGAAGTGATATCTCAGCAGTGTCTCATTGTTAAGAAAGAGTAATCTGCTAATCTTATATAAAAGTGAGGTTCTTATATTTATCAATCAGATCTTTCTATGATATATCTGAATAATATTATAAAGTGATTGAAAACTGATTCAGATAAGATGAAATCATCTGTATGAAAGTAATAAGTTATGTGAAACTGTAACAGAGTCTTAGTATAGTCAGAAGCATGACAATGCTCTTCCCTTTAAAAGTATAATCTCTATGTTCTCAAGATTATTAGATTAGAAATTATCTTTATTATATAGTAATGATTATCAACTGATTAACAGTATATATACTGTATATAATATAAAGAAATAGATGAGTTTTTCTGCTGACTGTGTAGATCTTTCTTTTTTTATCTTCATTTAAATCAAATATGTGATAAGTGAGTTTCTTATATATTAATTTAAAATGTGAAAAATATAGTTAATAAGTGACTTACAGATCTCTTAATATATTTCATTCTATATATAAATTTCTCTGCAAAAGTGATGTGTTTTAGAGACAAAGTTAACAGTAGTAATAGAATTTTTTGAAAAGATCTCTCTTCTTCTCTATAACACATTTTTCTTCCCTCTCTTCATCTATAATAGTGAGTGTATGAGAGCATCATTCTTGAGAGATAATAAGAGACTTATTCTGATATTTTCTAGTAAGTAATAAATGTCTTTGTAATGCAGCTGCAGTCTCTGTGACTGCTAAGAAAGCCAGGTTGAAAGCAGTAGTATTAATGAGTCACAGAAGTATCACTCTCATTATCAGATCTTCTTCTACTTCTCTTACAGTTATGATGATAGTTGCTGTGTCTTGCAGTGAAGTGTTATCTCTTCTATCAGCTAGTGTATCTGTATTCAGTCTGTCTTCTGCTCTCTCTGCTATCATTACAACACTGTTCTCTTTCTCAGTTAATACAGAGATATATGACTCTGTGTGATCATTTAGAGAGAAATCTGAGAAGAGCTTGATTTCAGAGACAGTGACTCTGAGAAGCTTAATCTGTAGTTTCTCTTCTACAGCATATCTGAGCCCTGCTCAGACTGCTGCTGAGTTGAGTTCACAGAGTCTTATAGTTTCTTCATCTTCTCTCTGTGAAGAGGCTTCAGTGCAGTCTCTGACTGACACTGCTACTTGTCTGCACTATGTTAAGCAGCTGAAGAAGAAGAGAATTTTATACATCTATCTCTTCTCTTACTCTCATTGTTTTCATTATATTCATAACAATGACTTCTGTCTCTCTGTAAGTATTACTTCATAGAAAGATATCATATTAACTCTGATAAAAAGTCTAGATACTTAAGCAGTACAGAGTGAGAGTCTCAGAGCTTTAAGTATTAATAAATTCTATCAAGACTGAAGAGATCTCTCTTACTCATCTGTAAAAGAAGATGAAAGTGTGAATCTTCAAGATAAAAAAACATCTCAGAATGACTGATCTTAAGAAGAAGTTAGTTAGTATCACTGTTAAAAGTACTACAGAGATTAATCACTGATTGAAGAGAATCTTACTTTAATTAAAGTAGATGATTAAGATACTTTATAAATTAATAAGTTAATACTTTAAGTATCTTTTATACTCTTCTACAGCATGCTTCTCTATAATGCTGTAGTACTAACTTCTCAGCAGATAAAGATATCAGTGCTGAAGACTTTAATAGTGAAGAATAAGTTTGATAAGAGTGTGATTATTGATAAGTAGACTCTGATCTCTCTTTTTACTTTTTCAGTAAGCTGTAACTCTAGTAGAATAGTAGCAGCTTATAAGTTAATAATATTAATCTTTTTATTGATTTTCAATATCTCTTTTCTCTAACTGCTTCAGGAATTTTACACTTGTATAGTCTCATTAAACTTCTAAAAAATCCTTTGAAAGAAAATAGAAGAAGAGTGTTACAGAGTCTATAAGATACTAACTCATTACTGTGAGATTATCTCTAAAAAATTCTTTGAAAAAAATGAGAAGTCTTAAGCAGTATTTCTTATTTAATATCTTTGATATGTAACAGAGTAATCTCTACTAGTCATCTCATAGCTTACAATCTCTTTCTCAGCATTTTTCAAATACTTAAGTGATTCTTATAAATTCTCTGATAATGAATAATCTTCTTATTTTATAAGATATTAAAGTCTGCTGTAATATATTCACTTGTTTAATATTTTCTTCATAAGATATTTAATATCACTCTTGATCTTGATATCATCTGACTGAGACAGCTTTATCTCAGAGTATTACTTATAGAGCTTTAAATAGATAATATGAAAAACAGAATGAATTGATTTCAATTCTGTGAGTAATTTCAACTCATATATCTACTTACTTATCACTCTTGTTACTGAGAAAGATTTTAGTCACTACTTACTAAGCTTCTTATACAGTCTTATTATCTTGATATTCTTTACTGAAAGTAGTACTTAATTCTCTATTAAGAACTTTATTGAAAGATGTTTTTAATTATAGTATTTTATTTACTGCTTCTAAATACAGTGAATACTTTTCATCATCTTCTTATAAACTTTATTCAAAAGTTTTAATCTTATTTTTACTTCTGATACTGAGAAATACTTCATTTTCTGTATCTGTCTAACATTCTAACTATCTATCTCTCTCTTTGAAATATTGTCTGTGATATCACTGAGTAATGAAGAATTATATTTATAATAAGTATAGAAAGAAGATATCTTTAAAATTGTATTCTTTACATTACTATATATGAATTCAGTGATTAGAAGATATTTGAGACAATTATTCTAATAATATAAATAGAATACTTAAAGATACTGTTCTAGTGTCTGATTCTAATATTCAGTCTGATCATCTGTCTGCAGATGAAATGCAGTACTGAGAAGATGTCTTATTATAAGATGATAGTAAAAAGCTGATCAGTATTTACTGATGAAGAGAGATTCTCAATCTGTTATTAATGATTTTAAAGTACTGTGATTATAAATAATGATATCTAAAAACAGATCAGTTAATTCAGAGGCTTTAATCTTTTTATAAGTAGAGATATATCTGATTATCTTTATAAAGTAGTTAATAATGATCAAAATTAAGTCATATTCTTTGACTCTTATTGACTTCAGTAGATTAATTATAAAATTCATTGATAGATTCTGTTATAAGTTTTTTAAAACAGGCAGTGATATTAACTTACTGTATTACTTATACTGTGAAATCTTTATTCTTTGATAGATATTATAAGTCTCAATATACTCTTTGATATCTATTCAGAGCTTGTCTTAAATATATTTATATTTTAGAAGCTTCTCAGTCTTCTCTAACTCAAAGTGCTCTGTATAAGAATTATTATAATGAATTCTCAATAACTTCTGATACACTGCTCTACTATAAGAAATAAAGACTGAATTATTCAGCAGTAGAAGTTCATATTCTTCTAGTTATCAGTGACTTAATTTCTTAACAGTATTACTCTGCTCAGAGTCTGTCTCTTTCAATTTTAAACTGAATTCTTTCTTCTTTAACTTCTGAATTCAAGCTGTAGTAGAGATATTTCTCTTCTATAATTTATTAATAAATTTTAAAAGTAGTCAGATTAAAAGATTATAGACTGTTTCATTCTTTATCAATTCAATAATTATAAGATATGATATGAGAAGCTTATAATCTTCAGTATCAGTTCTCTGTGAGAATCTGAGTTTTCTTTTATCTTCTATACTGAGTTATATAGCTGTCTTTTCAGTGCTGTTTCTGAGCTTCAGAGAACTCTAATTCTCTGCAGCCAGCTTCTTCTACAGTGATAATAGAGATTCTTTTATAGAATTCTTCTCTGTATTAATAATATTATAATCAGACTGTCTAGACAGTATATTAGTGAGATTAAGCTGATCTGAATAATATCAGATATAGAAATTATACTCTGAAAGCAGCTCTGCTCATCTGACTTAATATTCTGTCAAACTCTTTATTATTAAGAAGTAACACAGATTTGTATAATTAGTGAGAACTTGTACTGAGTATCTACTACTCTGAAGATAATGTTGTCAGATCTTAAAGAATTTAATAATTACTAATATCTTCTAATTATAAGTATTATATCTTCTCTATATAAGTAATAACTTCTTGAAGAAGAAGATTACTGATCTTTATTTATAATATCTTATAAACTTTATAAAAAAGTCTTCTCTCACAGATAATTCATTGTCTATTTCTTCAGAGATAATTATTTTCTACTTCTTTTAATATTGAAAGATCTCTGATATCAACTATGAAAGAATTTCATAGACTTCATTCTCAGATGTATCAGTCTTACACTGACTAAGTAAGTCAGAGTTAAAGTGATTCAGTATTATAATATCTGTGAAAGCTTGTTTTAATTCTGTAAATATCTATATAATGTCTTGAGTGAGAGTAAACAGTTCTGTTTTTCTATCTTTTACACTTTTCTTTAACAGATCTGTAAGAGAGACAGTAATCTGTGAATATATATAGATAAATCATCTATAGAAATTCACAAATCTCAGAAATACCTGCATCTCACAGTATATTCACAGTACTGACTAGTTCTTATTAATGAAGACTCAGCTTCTGTTCATTGAAATGCCATTCATCTTAATAATATAATCTAAGAAATCAATCTTCTGTATATAGAATAAGCATTTTTCAGTATTTATATAGAGTTGATACTGTCTCAAGTGACTCAATACTTCTCAAATATAAGTATTATATTCTTTCTCTGTTTTTGAGAAGATTAGAATATTATTTAAGTATACTATGCAGAAGATATTGACAAGGCTCTGCAGTATCTTATTTATATAGATCTGAAAGATAGCTGAAGTATTATAAAGATTAAAAGATAAAACAAGATATTTAAAATTACTATACTTGATATAAAAAGCTGTTTTTTAAATGTTATCTTTGTTAACTCTGATTCTATGATAGATATTCTGTATATCAATCTTTGAGAATATCTTTGCTTCAGATAATTAATCAATCATCTTATTAATTAACAGTAATGAATAGTAATTTTTAACTGTTATCTTATTAAGGTCTCTGTAGTCTATATATAGATGTAGTTTATCATTCTTCTTGAGTATAAAGAGTATAGATGTCTCTGCTGAACTCTTTGATAAATGTATTCAGTTCTTTGATTACACTTCTTTAAGATATTTACACAGAATATTCAATTTCTTTATAGATAAGTTGTAAAGAAGTCTGTACAGTACTGTTGCATCATCTTCAAGATAAATCTTATATTATATCTTGATATTAGAAAACTTTGCTGCTTCTCTTTCTGAAAAGACATTTTTAAAATCTGTAAAGAGACATTATATACATCTGTCTTCAATGACAGATACTTCTGCTAATCTTGTAGTAAAAGTGATAACTTTTTCATCTATTCTCAAGTCTCAATCATCTGCTATACAGTATATTAACTCAATCTTTTTCTTAAGATTCTTCTGATGAAACTCTTCAAATTTCTCTATCACTGTCTTTTCATCAGTGAGATGATACTGTCATATCTAAGTAACTCAGTCAATAAGAGAATTGTTTTCTCTCAATTATAAGAGATCTAGAATAATATTCTCATCTATAATATTAACTATGTGAAGAAGCAGACTGCTCTTCTTAAAGATTTCTTCTAAGTCTATAGTCACACACTTCACTTGAATTATGTTAAAATGATAATATTTTATTTCATTAGTAAATTTTATATAGTCTGACAGATCTATCTTCTTTCAACTCTTTATCAAAGAAAAGAAATAGAATATGAAGTTGATATTCATTCTGAAGTTGAGTAGATATCTCACTAGTATCTTCTCATTCAGAGTATGCATTGTAATCATAATATAAACTTAAAGATATGAGAATTATCAATTCTTTATTTCTTTCTCTTCTTTATCTTTCATGAATATGTTTGTTAGAAGAGAAGTTGACTTTGAGAAGATATTTTCTCAGTTTCTTTTCTTCTTCAGCTTCTTACAATCACTGATATAGTGATTATCAGCTTTACAGTTGAAACAGAGATCTTTATCAAATTTTTTTTAATATTTCTTCACAGTGAGTGAAGAATCAGAATACTTGAAATTCTTCTTTACTTTCTTCATACTGAAGTTATCATAGTGCTGTTTAGATTCTGTTATTAATTACTTAGAAGAGATCTTGTTAGTCTTTTTCTCAGAGAATTAATTATTTAAATAGATCAGAGAAGTCAGATTGATAAGCTCAGTATAATTGATTAATACACTCTGATATTATAATATCATTGTCTGTATCTTGTGAGTCAGCTTTGTAAGATAAAGCTATGTTTTTAATTGATTTAAATTATCAGTTAATTTCTCTTAATATTCTTTAAATCTTGCATTGAAATTGAAAGAATTCTCATTATCTTATTAATATAATGAGTTAAACTGCTGTACTGCTGTGAAGCTGTGATTACAGTAATCTTCAATTTAATTCAGTAGAAAGTTCTTAAATTCTTCTCAAGTTATAATATTATTGATATACTCAGCTCTCTCTTCTTAATAGCTTAAGTAGTTACAGAGATATCTTCAAGAAGATTGACAGCATAGATTACTTATATCTTATAAGTATTATACTGACTCAGATTGAGGTGAAATTTTCATTCAAGAGTACAGATAAAGCTGTGAAATTCAGATAAGATATTTCTCTTATATCTTGAAAAATCTCTGATCTTAATCTCTCTATCTTCACAATAGATATAGATGTGTAGAGACTGCAGCAGTGATAGAGCAGTTGAAGAGCTTATATTAAAATATACAGTGATTTCAGAAATCTCAGATTTCTGTCAGAATAGAGATATACATACTCTAGAGAATAATATAGTGTTTCTCTCAGAGAATGAGATCAGATCAGTCTCAGTACAGATATATAAGATTATATCTGTCTATTAAAGCTTGACTGATTCAAACATATAATCAGATCAAGTGATTTGAATTGTAATGTAATAGAACTGAAGCAGTGACTAGTCAGTAGTATTATATAGAGATAGTTGTTTAAGAAGCTGTATAAGTGAGCTTGACTATCTTGCTTGAATAGTGAGCTTATAGACTACAGAGTTATTGTAAGAATATCACAGATATAATACTTAGTATACTAAGAAGATTATATGAAGCATGTAGTAACTCTTATATATATTTCAGTAGAAGAAAAATAAATCACTGACTTCTTTGATGAGAAGCCAGTATCTAGCTATTTTATATAGATAATGAGTGGATACTCTTCTCTCATTTCATGAGTGAGAATAACTGAAGTGATACCTCAGCAGCATCTCATTGCTAAGAAAGAGTAATCTGCTAACCTTATATAAAAGCAGGGTTTTTATATTCATCAATCAGATCTTTCTATGATATATTCAAATGATGTTATAGAGTGGTTGAAAACCGGTTCAGATGAGATGAAATCATCCGCATGGAAGCGATGAGCCGTGTGAAACCGCAACGGGGCCTTGGCGCGGCCGGGAGCGTGACACTATTAAAACATCTATTCAGTTATTAGAA
>NW_025544785.1:1246866-1278615 GCF_000003525.1 Blastomyces dermatitidis ER-3
AGCTGAGTCACTTTTTAACAGCTGAGTTAAATAATATCTTATCAACTGTATTAAATATAATTAAGAGAGATTAAAGAAAATATATAAGTTAGCTATAATAATAACTTTAAAAGTTATTATTAAAGTAAATACTTTCAATAAATATTAAAGATATACTATAACTTATTATAAGCTATACTAAATCAGATAATATTAATAAATAATAGAATATTATTTAGTATTATCTTTAATAAATACTTCAAGACTTATATTCAGATTCTGAGTGTACTCTTCAGTTATATATAGAATAAGTCTGTATACTTTAGTATATAATATATAAATATAGTAATACTTTATTTATTATTAGAACTAGCTATGAAAAGAGTCTTATTCTTTAATTCTATATAATTCTGATAGAAAAGATAATCATTTAACTGATTTCTCTAAACAAGCTTAATAATCAGTAAATAAGAGATATAGTATAATTTCTCAGTATTAATTCTTATCTAATCAATACTGATAATCTTCAGAGATAAGAAGACTTACTCAAATATATTTAACAGAGTAAGTATATATATATACTACTCAGTTCAGAGTAAGCTCTTTATAAGTAATTTCAGTATATTCTTTAAGACTCTACTTTGTAAGAAAAGATTGAGCTTATAGCTATTAATAAGTATTATCTTATTACACAGTGAAGTTAATTCTATAATCAGTTTATTAAACTGAAGTATCTGAGATTACTTCTTTATAAGAATATTATCTGATTTAACTGTTCTACAATTCTCAGTAGTAAAGCTGAGAATATCATTCTTTAAAAGACTGAATTTTATTCTATTAATATAAATTCACAGCAGATTCAGATTATTCAAACTTGTATTAATTATTCTAATATCTTTATCAGTATATATTCAATTTCATGTAGTAAACTTATATTCTATAATATATTATATTTTTTATTAAACAAGATCATTGATACAGATAAAAAGATTATATTTTAATATATTTTAAAGATTATTATCTTTATTAATAGTTATATCAAGATTTAATAAGTAGTGTAATATTTCTAATTAATACTTCTTCAGATCTGTTAAAATAACAGACAGAATATTAATAATACTGACATCTCTTTCATTAATAATATTATTCAGTATTTCACATCTCAAGTATCTGAAGTGAATCAGAATATTCACTTTGAGAAGTTTATGAAATTAATATTGAAAATACAAATCATAGTGATAATAATCTCACTGAGTATGAGTATAAATATTTCAGATATTGAGTGTACTGTTATATAAGAATTTTTCTATTAAGAGAGATAATATTATGAATGTTTAATAATAATGTGAATAAGAAAGTCATGAATCAGATTGAAAAAGTCATGTCTTGATTCTTCTTCTCTACTGAGCATTTGACTCTGAAGATTATAAAAAGAAAGCTATTCAATCTTCTCAACTATCAGTAAAACAAAGATCTCAGTAAAGAACTTGATATCAGATCAGTCAGTTATCACAGTTCATGAACTTAAAGAATATATCTGATATCAAAAGTATTGCATTAAATATGACAAGTTAGAGTGAAAGTCAATATAGAATAATCACTGTGAAGACATGAATAGAGAATGAAATGCAAAGATAAGTCAATCTCTTCACTGACTGAAAGAGAATTATTAATAACTTATATCACTGAAAAGCTCTTCTGATCTATCTTAAGAAGAATCAACTCTTATTTAATATGAATAGAATGAACACTTCTGTGAAGAAATACTGCAGTAGATGCAATTCAAGTTATATATCTATATTTAAACAGTCATTCACTACAAACATTATCAAGGCATCTCAAGATAATAGTTATGATGTCATTCTGCTGTCAGAACTTAAGAACTGATGTATTAAAAATACAGAGAAACAGTATCATCATAATCAAGACTTTTCAGTATCAGCTTCATAATTTATATCTACTCAATGTCAGTAATAGATAGCTGCTCTTTTTCATCAGAAGATATCTATCTTTAAATTCAATTGAAATGAATTGTGTGATGCTGTCAATCTTCTTCAGACTTAAAGCTATTGAGATGAATTTAAAGATCAGCTTCACAGCTTTCTATTAAGTCAAATTACAGCTGTAAATAAAGTGTATGAAGCTATTCTCATAGAAAGACATTAATATCAGACAATCAGAAACAGGGAGAGAGCAGCAGAGATAGTAGTATCTACTGAAATATTAAGTAGTAATTCAATCAGTGAAATGACAGCAGCTCAGCAGCTCACAGCTGTATAATATATGAAAGACAATAATCTGGTCTGAATACCTGCTTAACACACAGTAAAAAGAGTACAGTAACTTAATAAGATCTTTACTAAAATCTCTATAGCTCTTTCAGCTGCTGTTACTGCTGCTGAAGTCTCTACTACTCTAGTTATATTTATTATCAGTGCTTTTACTACTTCACAGTTCACTTCTTCTTCAAGTCTCTGAGTTCATTCTTCTTTAAGTTCACAAGTTCACATATCTATAACTGCTCAAGTTCACACTTCATTCAAGTGATGAAATAATAATAATAGTATTGATATTTAAATTTCTTATAAATAAACATTATTTGATGAATGAAATGTAAATATAGATATTATATTCACAAAGATATCTTATTTTAGCTATGTTTAAACTTCTTCTCACAGAGAAAGAGACAACTTCTCTATAGAAAATAACACTATTAAGTAGTTAGATATTTTCTATAATAAATCTTCTGTAAACTTCTTATAATTTCTAATAACTTCTGCTAACTTCTGAATTAATCATGAATTATAGAGTTATAGAAGTGAATAGAAATATACTTATCTAGATATTATTAACTTACTCATGTGTTATTTACTTATATTATAAGTATAAATATAAGCTTCTTACTTCATTTTCTTTATCTTTCTTTCAATCAGTAATAATCTACTTACGTATCAATGTGAAAATTTCTCTGTTACATCATCTGCTGCTGTCTCTGCTGCTGTCTCTGCTACTTCATTCACTCATCTGTTCTTCAATACAATGAAAGTAAGTTAAATCTTAATCATAGATGATGTATAAATCAATCTCTAACTAAATAGTTTAGTTAAACAATAATATTTATTTACAAACTCAAGTTCATTATTCTCAAAGCTCATTATAACACTTATTATATAATAAAGTCTGAGAAGATCTGTACATACTGTCTCTGTGTGACTGAATTTGAGCTGTTACATAAATGTATTATTTCTGATATTAGAAAGACATGTGATAATTATCATTTTCATAATTTAATATGCTATACTGTATATTCACTATATTTCTAGAGAAAGCTTAGATATTAACAGATATTATTATAGATTCTCAGAGAGTCTTATATCATTATGAAATATTATATTAGAAGATTACAGAAGATGATGTATTATAAGCAAGAAGATGATGATGATTATTATTATATTATGAAGAAGTTACAGAGTATGCTGATGATAAACAACTGATTAATCAGGTTCTATCATAATTATACACTGAAATCATTTGTTGAAGGAGATTCTCAGGTTATTATCAGTGTGAATCACAATGTTAACTTGTATAATACAAGTCATCTTTTCAATGAGAAGTTGTCAATGAGTTTTTCTTCATACTCAGTGAATTCTGTTGATCATAAGATTGACAGAGAGATTATTGAGAAGTAGTTTTATATTCTGTTACTGTTATTATTTTTGCTTTTACTTTTACTTTTATTTTTGTTTTTATTTTTTTTTTTTTCTCTTAATATCTTCTTTGTTTTTCTTTTTCTTTTTTTTTTTATTTTAAATGATTAATGAGATACTATTCTTTCAATTCTACTGTGTGATTATCAAAGATTTTCTTTTAAGCTTAATAAGCTGTAAACTATATTAATGATTAAATTTACTATTATATATCTGATTAAATGTTGTAAAGCAGTTGAAGAGTTAAAACTCAATCTTGCTCACACAACTGATAAAGTTCTCAATAACTATGACTTAAAGATTTCTAAGTCTATGATAATTATGAAAGCTCAGCTTCTTTCTAACCTGAAACTATCTTTTAAAGATAATTAACATATGAACTCAGATACTGCAGAATGATGAGATTGTTTTCTCACTTGAATCTTGATATTTTAAAGATATGAACTTCACTTTAAAAAGTGAATATAGCTTATGTAACTGACTTAATAACTATCAAAGATTTTCTTCTAAGCTTAATGAGCTTTAAATAGTATCTTGCTCTAGCAGTTCATGTGCTTAAGATCACAGTCTGAAAGCAGTTCAAGTATAACTGCATTAAATGAGAAAAGAAGTATAGCATTCATAGATGACATGAGATTAATTAAAAAAGTATTATTAAATTTTGTAATTGTCATATTCTCTGTGTCTTATGAACTTTCAGATCAATGAGATTGAGAAAAACAGTATATAGTTTGAAGAGTATATAAAGCTTTTCATTGCTAGTGAAGAATGAGAATGAGGAAATACTAATCATCACACAGTCATGAGATAATGAGATCTTTGAGGGAATTAATGCTGTAAGATGATGAGATCTTCAAGAGAATTGATACTGTAAGATAATGAGATCTTTGAGAGAATTAATACTGCAAGACAATAAGATCTTTAAGAAAATTAATACTGTAAGATGATGAGATCTTTGAGAGAATTGATGCTGCAAGATAATGAGATCTTTGACAGAATTAATGCTATAAGACAATAAGATCTTTGATCTTTTTTTAACTTCACTGATCTTTTGTAAACATCTGTGAATTTCTTTGAAGTTGTGTGAACTTCTGAGCCTATTAAATTAGTTAATAAGTGAGAAGATAAATTTACTATATTAAAGAAGAAATGAATAATACTATACTAATATTTTTGAATTTTTTTTTTCTTCTCTTCTTCTCTTCTTCTTTTCTTCTTCTTCATAATTTAAAAAAATCAATATGACATTTCTTTCTTTCACATTATTGATGTGAATGCACTCACTCTGCTTTCTCATCAGTGAAAAGAACATACTTGCTGCTGCTGTAGCTATCTCGTGTGAATAACTTCACTCTAACAGAGTTCATTACTCACTGTACATGTCTATTCAGCATGAAAAGTATAATGAGAATGAAATAAAATACTAACTCTGATAATTAGCTCTCTCTCTCATATCTGTGCTTATGCTCATTCTCATCTCTCTGTTCTCATTTTCATCCTCATTCTCGCCTGTGAGAGTGAGAGTGAGAAAGTGTCTGAGACTTCTCTTTCTTCTTTGAAGAACAGAGATGACAAGCTAAACTTGTTTAGATAGATGTGAAAAGCTCTCTCTAAATAAGCACAATATGATAAGAGAATAAGAAGTTAATATAATTGTATAGCAGTTCTTACTCTTATCTCTCTCTCTCTTTCTCAGACTTCTTCTCTTCTCTATTCTTTGCAGAGAAAGAAGTTTCATCAGAATCAATCAAGTAAGCAATATAAATATGAATAAGATATATGTAATAGAGAAAGAATCAATCACTGACATGTCATATTAGCTTTCTCTTCTTCTTCTCAGAGTCATTATGACTCTCTCTACTTTCTGCACTGATAAGCTCATCTTCTCTGCTCTCTCAGCTGTTCTTTATATTGAGCACTCTCTTTCTCTCACTGTTATCATTATTATTAATAACATCATATAATGTTCTCCTCTCTCTTAATACTCTGTCTGTCAGCTGTGTCTGTTGAGAGCAGACACAGCTGACAAGTCAGTCAAGACAGAATTGAAATTGAATAATGAGTAAGAGCTTATCATTCTATCAGTCTCAGAAATCAGAGAAATGATGATCAGTCTCTTATAAGAAGTTTCAGTGCTTCTCTTCACAGAAGCAGAGAATATGAGATTATATTAGTCAGATAATGAAGATGAAGCTGAGTAAGCAGCTGCTGAAGAAGAACAGATATACTATCTCTCAAGAGAATAATGAGAAATGTTGAGTATACTCTGAGAAGAAGAGAGCTCAGATAGTCAAGTTCAGAGATTCTTATTCTCACTACTGAATTGTTGCATACAAGAGCAGATATAGCATCTTCAAATACAAGCTTAAGAATCTCAGCACATTCTCACTGAGATAATTATATTAATTGCTGTTAAAGAGATTATCTTCTTCTTCATTAGAAAGCAGTGCTCTGACAGTTTAGATTCTTATTTTATTTATACTGCTCTGCTTCATGAAGAAGATTTTAAGTAGAACTCTAATAAATAAGTAATCTGTACAGATGAATATATTGAAGATTCTATGCAGATATTCTTTACAAGTATCAGTTGTAAATATAAATTAGTTGATGTTAAAAAATAATATCTCAAAAATAAAATTTATCAGATGTTAGTCATATTTATTTTAAATCTTGATATTTGATTGACTCATAAGTTGACAGAACAATGCAGAAGTTCTATTATTAATATATTTATCAGTGAAAATATAACATTGTATATCAAAGAAAGATGAAGTAAGTAAAGCTTCAGTATATTCATTAATTTTAATTATTCTTCCTCAGAATTGTTTTCAAAGTATCAGATAGATTATTTACAGTAGATAAAGATAGTGTATTTTCAATGAAAATAGAATCTTACTCTATATTATCATTGAATTTCTCAGAATAAGACTCAACTTCAGTATCAATAATTATATCATTCAAATTCAAGTTTATTGTAATCAACTGCTGCTGAATTCACACTTGATTAAAGTACTCAATCTTCTTCTTCAGATCTTTCACTTTAATCAAAAGTATATTTAAGAAGTCAAATATATGTTTCTTTGACAGTAAAAGTAAATCTTAAGATAAGATATAATCATTCTTTAACAGACTTCTAGCAGTAGAGAATATCTCAAGCTTAGTAACAGTACTTATATATTTCTCAGTAAGTGAATACTCAAAAATAGACTCTAAAATTCACTATAGCTGATGAACTCATGTATTTAATAGACAGACTTAATTAAATATAAGATAGATATTCTTTATTGAATTTTTATAGTATTTCATCTTCAGCTTACAGCTATTATTGAGATGTTTCATATCTAGATCAATTGCTTTGAAGAAGCTGAGTTTTTCAGATCAGTTGATAAGACCTGCAGTTATAATTACTCAATGCAGAGAAGAGATTTTGACAGATTGAAGTATTCAAAAATAATGAAGTATCTTAGTAACATAATTATATTGATCAGTATCAAGAAAGAAGATAATCAGAGATGAAATGAAGTACTTAAGAAGTTCAATATTATCATGCTTAACAGCATAGTACATTCAAATGAATAATTCACATTCTCAGAGAAGATAATATATAATACAGAATTTAATATCTTGAGTGAGCTGAGAGATTTAAAAGTTGATTTCATTTCAGATATCAAGAGTAAATGCTTTGATATATACATCTTCAATAAACTGAAGATACTGTGAAGAACTAAGCTGTTGTATAATAGAATCAATATCTTCTAAGTGCTCAAGATTGCTAACTGAATAATCTTGATATTGTATGATAGTATAAAATAGAGCAAGACTTTAAGATACAAAGCTCTGAGAAATCACTGACTTAAGAAGATGATATTTCAGATTGATGACAGTCATAGAATTTCAGTTTCAATGAGTGAGATTGAACTGAATACAGTGATAAGCCTTCTCAGTGACTTCAGCTTCAAAATAAGTACAGATAATAATAAAGAGTAGATTCATTTAAATATAAAATTATTCAGAAATAGAATGAAGTCAGTTACACTGTTCAAAGATATCTGTAGATTTTGACTGCTTTATCTTAATCAACTGAATGAGTTTTATAGTCAAAGCATCTTCATACACTGAAAAGAGATAAGTTGAAAATGCTGTATAATCTCTTAATAAATCAAGAAAATCATTAAATATCTTCTCATGAACTCTCATAGTTTCTGCAATAGTGCTCTTATTTTCAAAAATAGTACTTAACTGCTGACAATGTGTTCTATGCACAGAAAGTGTATTAATAATAGACATTTAAAATAATAAATCATTTACAGTACTGAAAACACTTTTAATCTTATTATTATAAATCTTTTAAATAGTATCTGAAATAAGATATAATGTTATTTGCTTCTGAAGCTCATTATCATTGTCTGTTATATCAGATATATCAATGATTTCTTACAGTGTTAGCAGTCTTGTGAAATTACACATGATCTGAGTTAGATTAGTTTCTGAAATATTGAGAGAAATAATCATAGCAGCAGTAGTCACAGCAGTCATGAAATTATTATACTTAATTATCTCATCTCATACAGTCTTCTTGAAGTTCATATTATCATAGACTATAACAGCTCAAGAATCTTTGACAAGCTGCTGAAGTTTAATCTAACAGTAAGAATTAGTTAAGTGATTGACTCAGAAGTTGATAGAAGTTCAAAGAACATATTAGAAAATGATAGATATTATCAGAGATTACTAGAAGTTTGAGATATTAAATAGAAATATTAATAAATTAAGAATATTAAGTTATATCTTCTCTCATTTAGCAATTTTCATTATCAATCTATTTCTTATCACATAGCTGTGATAGAGTTTAAAGTCAGAAATGATTTCTATTACTCATTGTTTTACTTCTAAGCTATGAAAATATACAGAGAGAATAGAGCTGAAGAAGTTTGAGTTTTTTAAGAAATAAGAGTGATATATAATACTCATAATAATAAACAGTTATTTGATAGCTGTTGTTTCATCTGAGTCTCATTCATAGCTCTTTCAATTGACATGTTTATTTTTTAGAACAGAAGTAAGTAGATCAAATCAGATTGATGCATCAGTCTGAATAATCTTAAAAGCAGTCTGAAAGTCAATAATATTCAGATCAGAATTGTGATTGAATTTTATAAAGAAGAGAGTGTTGATAAGGTATTTTAACTTCTATTTAAGTAAGACAGTATAACATTGATTATCATTGAATATCTCTGCTTTGAAAAGTGCTGAATATAGTGTATTTTACTGTTTTATAGAAGTACTGTATCATTGATGAGTTAAGATATCAGAACTCTGAATTCAAGTCTCTATAAAGATCTTCATTTCTCAACTGTTTTACTGTAATATTCTGATAATGTAAGATAATTTCAACTGTCTTTTCTGCTGATTATAAGACATTGTAAACAGATGCTGTGAGCTATGATAATTCAATCATGAACAAGCTCATGAGATATTGATATCAGTATCAGTGATCTTGAATTCTGAAGAAGTATTAATAGATTCAAGCTCTGTTAAGTTACTATCTGATATGATATATTCATCATCTACATTATTGAGAGACTGTAGTAGACTGGCCGCTGAGACTATGAATTTCACATTTGATCTCATTTAATCTGGTCTCATACATTTCTTGGCGTGAGTCTCATCAGAATCAAGTCTTAAAAAAATCTGAAAATGAATCATTTCTGAGAGAAATGATGTGAAAAATGACTAGATTTAATTCAAGAACAGTGAAATGAAAGTAATTTCTCAGAATAAACTGTGAAAGATGATCATTCTTTCAAAATCAGAATGAGACTGAGACTGAAGATCAAATTCAGTCTCATTTAATTCATTCAGTGATTGCTTATATAATCAGAATTTGATAATAATTATTGATAATACTCATGAAATAACTAAATATATTCTTGTGTAAGTTTATTCTTCACTTTCTTATAAAAACTACACTTCTCTGATATACTGTGATCAGAGATATTAAACTATCTGATAATTTCATGTTTTATAATCATAAGTTTCTTAATTATTTCTTCTTATAATTGTCTCTGATAATAGTGATAAATATCTTAGCTTGAGTTGAACTTTCACTTCATTCTCATCTCTGTCAATGAAATTATCAGAATATCATATATTATCAGTACAACAGTTGAATATGTACTCTTAACAATTTTTCATAACTCTAGAATTGATTTAGTATATAAATTTATTAAATTATCTTGAAGATAGTGATTAAATTCAGTTTTATAAGTATGTAGTTTTACCTGATTTTCAGTTGTAATCAATGTATATAAGTTCTGTTTCAAAGTTAGTATTATAGTTCTATATAATATGAAGTGTTATCAAAGATTATTACTTACTAGAAAATTGTATTTCACTGTCTTCACATCTCTAACATCTGCTCATTTAAATCTCTGATAGTTGACATTGTAGTAGTCTCAGACTAATTTAATATATAAGTCTCATTTCTTCTCTGTTCAATCTTGAGAAGTGTAGATATTAACTTGATAAGAGAGATCTAGTAGAGCTACTACAGTATAGTACTCTGTAAAAGATTGTTCAGTTTTACTGTAATAATATACTAGTTTATCTCTTACAGTAATAATAGCCTGCATCATAGTATTATCTCAGACTGAATTTCTTTTTAAATGATTTAACTGCTTCTCAAGATAAGTAAATAAACTATTATACACTTATTAGACTGACTGCAGTATTAATATATAAGTGATTGAAACTATCTTTATTATCTTATAAAACTGAAACAGTAAATCAATCACATATTTCAACTGAGTTCACTTTATATTAGAAAGTTTTAATATCTGAATCTTTTTCTAATCAGAGTATTACACTCAATGATTAATTATCTGATACAATTGAAGAGTCTGAATAATTATCTTATATATTGAACTTTACTGTGTTCTAATATTCTGTATCATATTCAGTGATATGACTGATTTATTTATTTATTAAATATCATAAAATTATTATTGTTATTTAGAGAAGATATAAATTATATTAGTAATGTTTCAAATCTGTGATATTTAAATTATTAGTCAATCTATTCAAAATTAACAGTAGTATTATCAAAAAGTATTATTAAAAAATAATATTAAAAAGTATTATCAAAAAATATTATCTTTTATAAAGTGAATATAAAAGTTACTTGAGTAATCACTTTCATCTCATTCTTATCTCAAGAATCAGTCATCTCATTATTCTTTATCTCAATATTAAGATTCTTTATCAGTGTTTATATCACAAGTTGAATCACATGAGCAATGCAGAGAATATGACCTTATTTATTATTTCAGAAATACAAAGTCAATTTTTGCTTTAAACTGTTTATCATAGTATAGTTATTCACAGCATTATCAGTTATAATTATAAGAAGACTGAGACTAATATCTCAATAGTTATTTTTAATCACAGTCATTAATATCTCTGTTATATAATTCTCAGTATGACTACTGATCAATGATTTAAATTCAATTAATATTTCTTAATAAGTTCAGTTCTCATTAATATAATAACATATAACTCTTATAAATGTAAGATTATTTATACTAGTTCATGTATTCACTGTGAGAGATACTCTTCAATGATTCTTCAACTCTGATTCTAGATATTATATATTAACTTTATAGTGTGTCTTGAGATTGAACTAAAGACAGAATTGATATAGAATATGAAGATTTGAATTAAGCATTTAAAGAAGTATTTGAAATTCAGAGTTTTCAATTAATTGAAGAGAAAGATTCAGAGATATATATATATAAAGTAATTATTCACAGAAGTTATCAGATAAGAGTTATAAAATCAAAGTACTGATATATAATTGTTTTTACATAATTTTCTTCAAATTAAAAAGTTAGTGTTATTAAAAATTATTATCTGATAGAGTAACTTATCAGCTTAGTAGTAATTTTCTGATTATTTTTCTTTTATTATCTGTATTCTGATGACTTCAGATGTCAGAAAATTTCTTCAGAGTTATAATTAGTTTAAAATAAATATTTCTGAATAAAGTTATAGTAATTATAGTAGAGAGATGACTCTTCAGTAATCTGTAATACAATCTATTAATAATTATTTCATAGTTCATCTCAGTGTTTATGTTGAGTTTTTCATAAATTTCATGACCTGAAATCAGATGTGAAGAATGAAGTGATTATTTATTATAATTAAAAGAGAGTATTCTGTGTTGAATTGTAAATAATATAGACTTTATAATTCACAGTGATTTCTTAAAGAGTTTATGAATCTTCAATAGAAGTAAAAGAAGTGAAAGAAGTGAATTCAGAAGATATAATAATAATTTGAGAAAGATAATAATTTATTTTCAATAACTGATCACTGATGTATGTAAGAAGAATTAATATAAGAGAAAATAATCTTCTTTCTTAGCTTAGTTATAATTTTAATACTAACTCAGATTGAATATTATTGATATATAAAAGTAAATAAACAATCTTGATTAATCTCTGTTATATTTCTTGAAATATATTAATATTATGAAAGAGAGTGTTATCAAATTACATTATCAGATGATATTATTAAAAATATATTAATATTGTAAATATCAATGTTGAAAAAATGTTGATACTTATACATTATAGTGGCATGATATGATAGTTGAATATATATATATATATTATTTCTGACATTGATAATTGATTACAACTTATACAATAATTTTTGAAAACTTAAAATTAATTTCAATTATTAACTAATAGTTACAAACTTATAACTAACTAATATAAAAAGAAAAAAACTTTTTCTATTTATTATCTTTCTTCTCTTTCTTATTCTTCTTATTATTCTTTATAATTCACTTCTTATTCTTATTCTTCTTCTTCTTCTTCTCATCTGAGATAATAATTATTTCAAAATCTCTCTCTGCTGCCTTCTCAGAGAAGAGTTCTCACTGCTCTCTCTCAGTCAGATCAATCTGTGTCTTAGAATCCTGCATTTTCTGATCTGCTGTCTCAGGTTTCATTTCAGTAGTAAGCAGATTGACATGCTCAGAGAGTAGAGCTGTCTTCTCAATATTCTGAATTATGAAGTACATTCAAGATCTGAATAAGATCTCAATTCTCTTCTTCTCTGCCAGCTTCTGCTAATTAATTAGAGAATAGAAGTGTTATCAAAAATTGTTATCTCTTAATAAAAAACTTATCAGTTTTGACTTCTTTGTCTTCTACTTTAATACCTTTTCAATCTTCTTCTACTGCTGCTTATTTACAGTAATACTCTTCTTCTTTCTCTCTCTCTTTATCTTAATCTCAAATCATTCTCAGAACTTCTTCTGATTTCATTACTACTGTATAAGACTCTTCACTGTCTTCTTTTTCAATCTCTCACAGATGATGTCATCTGTATTATTTCTATACTTAGTTCAGTCTAAATTTATTACAAGTATTACTTAAAATTATTACTATTCTACTCTCTTACAGAGCCTCTTTAAGATATTATAATATATCTTATAATCTGTCTCTCTGTGCTTGAATGCCTTCTTCTTCTCTCTCTTCAATCTGTGACAGTGCTCACGTGTCTTGATGATCCGCAGAACCGCAGAATATTTGAAGAGAAATGACATAATTGATTTTAATAAGTATTGAGAAGAAGATAAAGACAAGCAATGATATAATAATAATAATGATAATGATAATAATAATAATGATAATAATAATAATAATAATAATAGTAATGATAATAATGATGATGATGATAATAATAATGATAAAAGAGAGAGTGCATCAGAATATATTATTAACTTATTAAATATAAAGAGATAAAGAAACTATTAACAGCTTTCAGAGATATACAGAAACAGCTACAGTATTGTATAGTAATATTATCTTCATTTATTATTATTATTATTATTATTATTCTTCAATTATAGATGTATGCAGTCAGAGACTATGACATCTACCTGAGAACTTTAGTTCTCAGGGTTTTTTCTATGTCTGTAAAGTTAACTATTGTACATTCATCAATTTCAGATATGCAAAATCAGAAAATTCCAGCTCAGAATACAAAAACTGTTTACAAATTGCAGTGTTTTAACATCTTTTGATACTTTGAAATCATTTGACAATATCATGACAAAAGAAAAGAGAGAAAGAACACAGTCTCAAAGATAGACACATTAAATAGATAGATAGAAAGAAATTGAAAGAAAAAGATACAGAAAAAGAAAAAGTAAAGAGAGACTATAATAAAACAAATTCTTAAAAGAGAGTGTATAGCTGTTTTAACAGACTATATCTGATTGATTTCCTCCTCTTCATATTCAGATAATTCTGAATTTAGTCATTTTCTTGTAGCTGCTTGAGTTTCTGATAGAAAGTCTATTAAGTATTTAATTTCTGTCTCAGTTGAGAATAAGAATCTCATATTTAATTGATTTAGATCATACTTCTCTTTCAATCTGGCTCTGAGACTATTGTATAATGCACAGTGCATTATAATATGCTCAGGATTCTCATTTGTATTACAGAATGAGCATTCTATTGAGTCAAATCTATCATCAAATCTTTGTATATAAGATTTGAAATAGCCATGTCCTAGTTTCAGCTGTATTATAGATGAGAATATTTTCTTTTTACATTTAATTGAACAAGATTTCCACTTGGGTTTTGTTTCAAATCTTGAATAATGTATACTCTTCTTTTGTTTCTGCCAGCTTTCATTCCACTTGTCTAAACAAGATTCTTTTATTTTTCTCTTTATAAAAGACCAGGACACAATTTTTTGAATAGATCTGCTTAATTCTGCACTCTTTTTTACAGCTGAATCAGCCAATTCATTGCCATGAATATTCATATGAGCAGGAACCCAGTGCAGATGAATTCTCAGCTTTGATGTTCTTCTCTTTTGAATTTTTAAAACAGAGTTTAAGATCAGTTCAAGATTCATTTGATTATTATGAATCTGACTATTTCTAAGTCTTTTTAAAGCAGCTTGACTATCAGAGAATATTCATGCCTCTTTCAAACAATTTCCTCTTTTATGAGATTTTATTTCAATGAGTTTGAAAGCTTTCACTATTGCAAATAGTTCAGCATCAAAGACTTCACATTCAGAGCCTAGATTCCAGAAATCTGAGATAAAATTAATATTATCTTCAGTATAAGCAATGCCTGCGCCTAATCTATTCAAGTTCTCATTTTTTGAGCCATCTGAATAAATCAGAATAGAGTCTTTTATATTGATTGTAGAAATTCTCTTCAAATGCTGTTCATATTCTTTCTCTTTTGATAGTTCACTTATTTGTAAGTCTATAAGAGATTCAAGCTTTTTTCTCCAGGGAGATAACTTCTCATGATCAACTTTTTCAACATTTAAAGAAGAAAATTGATTTTTAATCAGAGAGCATAGTCTGTACAGTTGAGAAGGCATTTTCTTTGAAGAATTATTTTCATTTCAATCAAGAAATCTATTCCAATCCAGTTCATTTTCAGAGTTAATTGATGGAAATGAAGAAGAGACTCTTTCTCTGATTATATGATTTGAGCTCATCTTTACAACTCTCAGAGCATAGTTCATACAGGCCTTTTCAAATCTAATAGTAGGAGGAGAAATTGAAGCTTCAATTTTCATTGCTTTAATAGGAGATGATTTAAATGCTCTCAGAATTCTTCTCAAGACTCTGTTTTACAGACTTTGAAAGAGTTCAGTGAAATTTCCTTGATTATTTCATCAAACTTGAACTTCATAATCAGCTACTGATGTAATACAGGCTATATATAACTGTCTCATAGCCTGGAAGAATAGACCCCTCTCTGTATTTGATAGTCTGATTATGTTGTTCAATAGTCTTTCTGCCTTGACAGTTCTTATTATCTTCATTTAATACATACACTATTGATATTCTTTGTATACATTTATCATATAATCTATATCAGAGATACATGCAGAAAACAGATCTTTGTTACTAGAGAGAATAATTACAGTGATTCTCTGTTTTTATATTATAAAGATAAGTTATTCTTATTTCTTTCTTCTCTCTTTTCTCTTCTTCTTTAACTCATCACTAAGTTCAAGCTGATATGAAAACTATTAAAACACTCTTAGAAACTCTCAAATTGAAGAGTATAGACTAATCAAATTTTAAATACAGAAGAATTAAATTATATTTAATATTACTAATTATTCATTTCTTCTTAATAAAATCATAGTTGTGTCTTTTCTTTCTCTTCTCTCAAATGAAATATAATCTGTGAAAAGTAAGTATTATATCAGATTATAATGATTAATACAGCCTCAGTACACAGAACTGTATACATACAGTATATACTGAACTGAGAGACTGTATAAGTTACAAATCAGTGTCAGCATCTCAGAGAGAGTCATGCAGTATAAGAAAGTTACAATTCTCAGTTATATATACAGAGAATAAATCATCACAGTAAGTGTATATATATTATATGAAAGTAATACTTTTTAATAACACTCAGTCTCTGATATTATAAAAATAGAGTCTCTCTGTGAGATCTGTTTTTATCAGAAGTTAGAAGATCTTATATTTCTTAAAATTATCTTCATCTATCTTATTCATGAAATTAATGAGAGAAATCATTGATTTCAGTATTCTACTCTTGATATTATTCAAGTGATAGCAGAGTTCACTCTAATCATACTTTTTAAGTGTATGTTTTCTAAATATTCACATTTATACAGATATATACTGATTATTTATTAGATAATATTAAGATAATAACTTATTACAGCTGTATTACTCTCACTGTGAGAGATATATAATTAATAATGAATATTATAAAGACTCTGAAGAGTAAGTATTTTAAAAGTACTACAGCTCTGTAATCTTGATTTTTTTTATTTTTATTTTTTATTTTTTTCTTTTTCTTTTCTTTTCTTTTTTTTTCTTTCTCTTTTTTTTTATTCATTCTGATTTTTTCTTATTTTTATTTTATTTTTTGTTTTTTATTTTTATTTTTTATATTTCATATTTTTTTTATAATTAAAATTATATGAATTATAATCTATGTTTAGAAAAGTAATAATATTTGATAATATTCTCTATTGAATTTTCAATAAATGAGCACTATGTTATAATATTATGTAAGTGAGAAGTAATTTCATAATCTTATTTAATATTATTCTTAATAATAAGATTAGAATGAATATATAACTAAGAATTTAAACATATTCTTTATTTAAGACTAGATTTTTATTTGAAAAGTAAATCTGAAATCTTTAATATTTGAAATAACATGATTTGAGATTAATGTAATAAACACAAATCATGATCAGAAATAATACTTTTAGATAATATAATAACTGTAAAGTTTGATTCTAATTTCAGACACAGTCACACAGTCAGTCTATCACTGATAATAAAAGTATTATAAATCTTATACAGATAACAGTTATTACAGTCTGAAGTAAGCATATTAATACATATTTTCATTTTTCATATTGACAGTTAAATCAGAGAGCTATTAATTTAGAATACATTTTCACTACTCAGATAATAGTGAATAAACTCATTAAACTCTTAAACACTATAATATTTATATAATTCATGATTTTACTAGATCTTACAGATGTAAAAGTTGAGAATGTTTAATTTTACATTTGTATTTGGTTTTGACAGACTATCTTGGTGATTTGGGTGTTTTTGTATGTGATTCTTGTTATCTTGAGAGGGGGTGTTGGCTGTTACAGCTGTTGCGGTTAGTGATCTCACTAGATCACGTGACCCACCACTATATTATGTTCTTGTAGATAGATCTATCAATACAACCTTCAACTATCCTACAGTTTGGCCCCAGGGTTGCTATAGCATGAGTTGCTATTACAAAGGATTGGGACGGCAATTGTTATCTACTGCTGGGAAATTGAGCTCTGAGGAAGGTAGCCGGATCACTTAGCCCCCTGCCATTCAACACATCAGTATCTGGTAGCTTGGTTCAAACGGTATTAGCTGGTGGCTCAGCTCTTATATTGAAATCAGCGAAGAATTGGTGAGAGGTGAGGCTTTGGCAATTTCAATGATACAAGGCACTTCCATACCCAGGCAATGGTTGAAAAGCTGGTACTTTCTTTCCCTAGCTTTAAACCTATCCGATGGGGGAAATAATGACGTAAAATCGAAGTAACTCAGCCATTATATATATCATTTGCGTGATCATTGAACCTTCAACACACCTTTGCAAGCAAGCGTACATGCATTAAAATTGTAATTCCCTCAACCCTTCCCCTTCCACATATTCCTGGCCATAACACTCCCTCTTCACAGACTCTACGATCTCTCTATCACCCCCTGCCAGCTTCCCCAGATACTCTTCCAGCACATAAATATTATCCGTCCACATCTCCGCTTCCTCCTTCCACCTCTTAATATCCGCCTCCTTCATCTCAATCCCGCCACCAGCGGCCCCATTCAAGTACCTCTCCTCCTCTGCCCTCAAACATGCTACCTCCGCCTCCCCATCCACCTTCCTACTCATCAACTCCCCCCTCTCCCTATCCTCATCCCCTTCACAGCCCCCAATCTCACTAAGCGCCACTTTCTTCTTCTCCTCCAGCTCCGCCACAGCTCTCTTCAGTTTCTCCAGTTCTTTCACGAGGCCATGCTTAGCTTTTTCCTTCTCCTTTAGCTCCTCCCCCGCCCATGCCCAGTACCAATTCCCGCTTCCGATCTTCTCGACGTGTAACTTGCCGTCGTCGGTTAGGGCTTGGATGTAGTCCTTCACTTGCATGCCGTTTATGGACGCGACGGAAGGGAGACATTTCTCAAGATCTTTGAGCGTGTGGCATGTACGTGATGCGCGGAGGTGGTTGAGAATTAGCTGCTGTTTGGCTGCTGGAGGGAGGGATTTTGAGGGTGCCTTTGATAGCGGGTTAGTTGATACCGTGCTGCAGAGATAGAAGGGAAACCTAAAATCTAGTACAATGCGATATACTTAGATTTGTAGGGAGCTGGAGGATCTAATACCATGATTGTGATCAGGTTGATACGAGCCTCGAAACTTTGTCCAGAGGATATACAAGCGGTAGATGACGACGCCTTCTCCGGGATAATTTAAATATTGGATATTGGACTCTCGAGAACTGAAACTATTTGCCTGGAAATTTATGAAAGAGTCATAGTATTAGGCAAATGATACAGTTGATTGGGTTCAGAATGGAAGTAAGCGGAGGGATCTTCCTTGGCAAGGTTGAGACACGCTCTCTCTCCCTCCCCCTTTTCGCGAATGGCGCAAGGCCACAGAGTAGCAAACAATGAAGGAGTCTTTGATGGCCAGCTGAGTCAACTATACACTCCGAAGCCCAAGCTTCTATTTATCTTATTTCAAGGCATGCAGCTACAGATCAAGTACTTGCGTAGTAGCTATTGCGAAACCTCAAGAGTTTAAGTGGATATATATATATGTCTTGTCTTCGGACTCGTTTATGAGGAGCCAAATAGATTCATCCCAAGATGTAAGAAACAGCCATCTATCTCTAAAAGCTTGATTGGTAGGGGAATTCAGAAGAGCTAAAGAAAAGTGGTCATAAAGGAGGAAACTTTTCCTTTCGATATTCAAACATTTACTCGTACACTCGTACGATATTTCGCTCTTTGGTTAGGCATGGAAGGAAATAACATGATCGGTTATGGGATTGGCAGAGAGAATAAATGGCCATAAATAGCAAATCAACAAGCGCATGATGCCCAAGCAGGAGCATTAACCAGTATAATGCTGAAACTCGAAGAGAAATTGGGAAAAAGAATCAATGCCGATAGTATAGCACCAGATATAGGTGAAATCACCGGATCAAGGCCAGGGAAATGCACCAAAATGGAGGAAAATATAATCCAAAACCCGGAAGGACGCCCTTTAACGTTGAAATAAAAAAAACGGCATGTTTTATCTAGCCGATCCCCAGCGTCCAACGCCCGATGCACCATCACTTTGTCCGAGTGCTCTCTTAGTTTCAGAAGTTGATACACGTTAAAGATAAACGTCAGAAAAGCGAAATCATCGTTGTCGTAAGGCCATCGATTTATACGAACACCGTAAGTTTATCGAAAGGGTTTTTTGACCGCACGCGCTTGGATTCCAACCACAGAAAAATATCATTGTAATAATGTGACGTCTCACTTGTCCACGAAATAGCAAAACTATTAGCAAACGTTTTTTTCCCTACTCTGAGAGCAATGGGAACCATATGTAACCATTCCGGCTGATTTTGAACTTACCGGATACTCCTTGAAGGGATTAAGGCATCTGCGCCCCAAGACTGCAGAGCAGTAGCAGGGCCTCGGGCATTTGTATGGGTAAAAATTGCAATCCCCCGTCTCGCAAGCGTAGTTTGGCCCTACCTTATTAGGCGATAGAGATTCGGGTTTTGCCCAAACACATACAATCGTCGCAAAAATAAACCAAGATAACAACATGTTTTTGTGCACTCACTTGGTCGGGTCCTTCTCAGAATAGAAGCCTAATAGACAAGAACGGTTAGTTTGAGTTTCGCCAATACAATGCAAGGGCAAGGGGAGATGCACAACCTTTTAACAAGACTTGTATTGGAGAACTGAGTTAGAGAGGCAAAATAGATTGAGGATAAATTGGATAATGGCATGGGGAGCAACATGATTATAAATATCTGGGTTCAAAACGGACTATCCCTGGTTCTCAGCCTTCGCGATTGGCAATTTCTCAAGGCGGTATCAAACGACACAAAACGAAGCATATGGATGGTCTATTCTTAGAGCTGCAGAAGAAAGGGAGCAAAAAAACACTACAACCAATTGGCAGTCTCGGAGGTTATGCAAGGCATGACCTTTGTGTAACTGAATCATTATCCGCCCTGCTTGCGCTCACGTAGACCAATAGGAGAAATAGAACATGAAAAAGCGGACTTGCAAATTCATGGGGCAACCGGCGTAAATCCATGCAAGTGACAAAGAATATTCCATTTAACAAAGGTTGGCAATAACGCAAAGGTCTTCAATAAAGCCCCTCGATTGTGATAAGTTTTAGGGTTGGAGTTGACACATTCCCAAAGATTCGGTTCTCGAGGAGATCCATCTTCTTTCTGTGAAATGCATCGCCAATAAAGCAGCCGTTCATTCAGGCTCGACAGATAGAAGCTCTCAATCAGCTCTGCGGCGTCTCTTCGTCCTAGTCCTTCGTGGCCTAGCGAATTCTTCTCCGCTAATCGCGCTACTGCTTCCTACAGTTATCCGCTTGCGACCGCGGCTCGTTGAAGGAGATCGAGTAGCAAGTTCTTCAGGATCAGTTATCTCCTCGCCTTCAACAAAGACCATATCACCGGTCGCGCCCAGGGATTCATTGGCGGCTTCTTCAAGCAGTATTCCCAATGCAATCAGCGCCGTTTCGTCCATACTCTGCCAATCCGCATGGCCCTGATCAAGAGTTGCATTGGCATAAAAATCGGAGGCGTAGGTGTGAATCGCCTTCAGCATATCGGAGTCCGGTAATCGTTGGTCAGACGGGAGACGCTCGTCGGCAAAGTAGAAGTCATCCTCTGCGTATATTACGGGCGCATTGACACGCCGGAAGAGTACTTCCTCTGGGGTAACGGGAACGGAGGAGGCGGACGGCGCAGAGTTCCGATGGAGAAGAGTTTGAGGGCGGAACCCAGAGGAAGAGACGCGACCTGAATGCCATTAGTAGATAGAGATAGAGAATGAGTGCGGGACGGGTTACATACCAGCTACGGCATCGTAAACATTAGCTTGTCGCCTTGTACCGATCCGACGCGGTAATTCATCCACCGCCTCTGCCTGAGGTAGATCATTTCGGGCATTGCGACTCATGGCAAGAAATTCGCCAGAGACACATCTCTCGAATCAAATCGTAGGCATGACCATAAAAGTTGATGCCGGTCCGCTTGTGTGTTCTTTTGTTTTGTTGCACATTGCGTTGTTCTCAACTAGAAGCTCTGCTTGGGACTGATCCACGGGCCGAGATTTTCTCCGATCATCTCCACTGAATATAGTTAATCCACTCTATCTCAACGTATCAGTCTTGCGGAAATTCTTCAACGGTGAAAATGGGGCAATATTCGTGAATGTAAAACACTCTGATGAATGAATTCGTATCTGTTGAATAGATCCCAAGGATCTGTCAGCTCCTCCGCGTTCCATGTGGCCCACAATGCCCACCTCATCCGGTCAATTGAGCCTGCGCCGGGTCTCAGGTTTTCTAGCCACCCCGCAGCTCCTGCTCTGAACCAGGGAGAAAGTGAACCGACGGAGGATGGCTGGAAGGGTGAGGAACAAGACGAGCTTCGGGCCCATAAAGCAGGCGTAAATGTTCTGACAATCGATCAATATGAAAAGCGCTTGTATGTATAACCTGGCAGCCGCTTAGGATAGGCCTTTTGCTAAGTAAAGCGAATGCAGCATGGTCTCTGGTGGAGCGGATGCGTCTGTCCATCTCTGGGATTTGGAGACTCGTGGATCCGAGTCAAGCCATCTTTATAAATCCATTGCTTCAGTGACAAAGTAAAACCATTTTCTAAAAACTCCCGTCCCGTATCTATTATATCAGAAGGGCTCATCGCCTCTCTAGATCAACAGACCCATCGGCACATACACACGCATTAACTTCCATTTCGATATATCCCTTCGACCCGACTCCGTCAACCATATTAACTACTTCCCATGACACCACTCTAAAGTTATCTTCGCTTCAAGCTCCTACGATAGTCCCAGTCTATACATTTTCACTCCACTCAACTCCGTACTCACATTCATTCTCGTCGCATCCATCGTCGCTACTTTTGACTGCTGTAGGAACCTCAGATAAAACCGTAAGGCTACTAGACCTTCGTTCCGGCCTTGCCACCCACGCTTTACCAGGCCATAGTGCCGCTGTCCTATCGGTTTCCTGGGCACCGCATCATGAGTATCTGCTAGCATCTGCCTCAAATGATAACCGAGTCATCCTTTTTGATGTCCGGCGAGGAGGACATAATTCCGCCCTTGCTTCGCTGGATATGGATGATGCAGTCGGCGTAATTGCCCCGCACGATGCGCCCTCTTCCTTCTCCTGCCGTAATCCATTTGTGCCTGGCGCCCGTGCACATAACGGGGCAGTGACGGGCGTGCGATGGACATCAAATGGCTCCCACATAATCACTTCAGGCCATGACGCCCGCATTCGAGTCTGGGACGCTTCCACAGGCGCAAATTCGCTGGTCCATTTTGGCCCGCGCATCCGCAATAGTTCCTCGCTGCATCTCGCTGAAAGGGCACCACTAGTTTTACCCAGTGATATCACAGGTGCGGTGCTTGATACACTACTATGGCCGAACTACGGCGATCAGGACGATAGGGGGGAGATCTTCATGTTCGCGCTTCGGGATGGTACATTTATCAAGCGCCTGAATGTGCCCGGCGTACCGAGCTCACGGCAGAAGATGCGAGGAAAGCCCACAGCTCTTAGCGCTGCGCGAATAAATGGCCTTGCATGGCGCGGGAGCGGAGGGTCCGGCGAAGGGATGGAGTTGTTTTCTGCCCATGGAGATGGGACGATTAGGGCCTGGGTCTCCAGAACTGCGGATGAGGAACATGAGATCGCCGAGGAGGAGGAGGAGATGGAGGACAAGAAGAGGAAAAGAGATGTTCTGGACGAGGTGTACCGTGGCTTGATGAACCGGAATGTCACTTTCACTTGATTCACAATGGGGGAAACACGGGTCATTTTCTAGTTATGGCATATGCACTCCGTAACGTAACATTGGTTAGAATAATTTGTTATTAATTCGGAGGAACATGATACCTCAGGTGGCAGAAAAGGGAATGTTGTGGAATAATGCATTGTCCCGCTCCTGAACCTTTCTTTCCTTTCTTTTGTTTCAACGGAGATCTACCACTGATTCCATCAATTCCCACACACCCCAGGGCCTGACTGACCTGGGGATCTCATCGCCGCCACCACCACCACCATCCCCTGCACCCAAAAATAACATCAGAACGAGGCTTGCATTAATAAAAACTTGTCCATGTTCATGCACTATCTTATTGATGTACATGTAATGTACATGCACACGTACCCTCCTTCCTTCCTCAAGCAACTAACTTCCGCCATAAAAACGGGGTAACATAAAAAAAAAAAAATTAAAAAATTAAAAAATTAAAAAATTAAAAAATTAAAAAATTAAAAAATCAAAAAATTAAAAAATTAAAAAATTAAAAAAATTAAAAAAAAGACCACCCCCCCCTTTCTTTAAAAACCCAAATACCAAACCAACGGAAACAACGGATGACCTAAAACCCAGCACCATCTCCGCGCACCGCGCGGGAAGGATAAACTTATTCAAAAATTCAAAAATCCACTCAGCCATCTGGTTATTGGGATGTTGGGGGGTCACCTCGTCTTTCTTCCCCACACCTTCTGTGTAGGTGTAAGGTGTGAGTAGCATACTCGGTCCCCCTACCCTCCACTCCCCTACTATTCAATTCGGCAAGTAGATGTATGTACATTACATGTTGATGTTACATAAGTATGGCAGATAATGTGACTAACTATGTAGGAGAGAACACAAGAGAAAAACAGATTATCTGGGGCGCGATTAATAAATAGATAGATAAGGTAGTGATCCAAATGGTGAATCGGCACAGAATTATCATCATCCTTCTTCACAGAGTTATTAAGTATATGCACTAAAACTAGTTATCTTTCCTTTTAGCAAGAGAAAAGAGAAGAGGAAAGTGTGATATAAAAAGAGTATGGTATAATATATATCCCTTTCTGAAAATCATTTATATCATCATCGTTCAGCAACCCAACTTATCTATTTAACTATCACTAATCCATTCATTCTTGATATTTCTTCCTGCTTTCTCCCCCCATATACCCGCCTACCTCCATGTCTCTCACACACGCACACACAAATTTAAATAACACGAAAGAAAGAATCAGATAATAAGCACCCCCTTCTCCTCCACCCGCCATTTGCGCCATTTTTCATGCAATCGTTGCCGCCCAGTGTTACCCATGCAAAACAAGCAAACCCAAAAAAATTTGAAAGAAATAGCAAGAAAAAAAAAATGGTACAAGCGAAAGAGTTTTTCTGTAAGTGTGAGTGAGTGTCGTGGGAAAGGTGGGAAATAATTTTTTGAAAAGGGGAAGGGAAAAAAAAAAAAAAAAAAAAAAAAAAAAAAAAAAAAAAGGAAACAGAAAACGCCAGGTTTAGATTTAGAAGATGGAAGATGGAAGACGAGAGGTAAAAGAGGAAGAAGAAGACGTATATAACGGGGTGCAGCAGATGCAGATACAAGTGGGCGCGGGAGGGTATCTTCTTAAATAAATAAATTAAGGATATTAATTGAATGGGATTGGGCCCATGATAATGGGTTCCCAGTCCCCTAATTGTTTTTTGAAAAAATCGAAATGGGGTGAGAACACGTTTTTTTTTCATCTCGAGATCAACTCGGGACAAATTCGTTCGAGGATGGGGTGCAGCAGGGGTTTCGTTCGTTTCGTTTCAACAAAAGCCCTCCCCCCCCCCCCCCCGGTAAGGAGGGGAAATTTATCTTTTTCTATATTGGTCTTGGTGTGCGCTAGCTGATATTAAAAATCCCCGCAGGGGAGAAATTTTATATCAGCAAGAAATTCCAATTATTCTGCTTCATAACATCCCGCCAGTGGACGTTTGCAAGCTTGGATTTCTGATGGTGGTGGTGGTTGCGCTCGTCATCTGACCCAGCGCCGGCGGCCGCGGCCGCGGCAGCAGACAGGCTTCCGCCTGGGGTTGTCGCGGCTGAAACTGGAGTCGGGAGGAACGATACATCAGCCGCCACGTCAGCCTGTCGCCACACCTCGCGCAACAGACAGACCATGCGGCCAAAGCTGCCATTTCCGGCCGCGTTGCCGAGCATCTCGATGCGGCGTTCGAACATGGAGCGGAAGGCGCTGTCGGGGGTGGAGAAAGAGCCGCAGATGAGGAATGGCCAGACGAGAGAGCGATCGAAGCCATCGGGTCCGCCGGGGACGAGGTTTACGAGGTCTGCAAAGTCGGAGATTAGGCGCATTGTTCCTGCTTGGGTGCGGTGGAAGCCTGGGACGAGGCTGCAGAGGTATACGCGGGCGGCGAGGCGGAAGAGCGCGGTCATGTTCTGTGACAGCTGGCATGCTTGGAGGGCGCCTGTGTCGTTGGTTGGATAGACCAGGGATCCAGGGGGTGGTTCGGTGTGGTCGAGCTGGTGGGCAAGGGAGGTGATGTGTGAGCACAGCAGGAGATCGTCGATGCGGCCTTCGAGTTTCAGAGTGTCGAGGCAGGCGATTTCGGAGATCAGGTACATCACTCGGTCCTCGCAGCCCATCAGATCGTATAAACCGGAAGAGGAGCCCGCCAGGAGCTTGGTGCGGTAGACGTGTGCGCACTGCGGCGTCTTGCCAAGCATCGTTGAGCCCAGGATATCGATCCAGGCAACCAGTGTCATGTCGAAGGGTGGGGGGATATTGTGATTGTCAGCGTCGAGCAGCATTTGGGGGAGTTCAAGCCTAGTGATCAGTTCTGTAACTGGTTGGAAATGGGAGTGCCATGGGATATCGAGGAGCACATCATTCGGGCAGCCAACAGTGCATGGGAAGAGGATCATGGCCAGAATCGCATCGAGGATTTGGAGGTTGTCAGTGTCGTGAGTCAGCGCTTCGTTGAGTTCCTTCACTGCCTCTCCGCGGTGGTTTAGGATGGCATTATCGAACTGATCGCCATTGTTGCACTCAGTGGACTTGAGATGCATAGCGGCGATGCTCAGACAGCAGTGCAGGTAAGGCTTGTTGGTCTGTAGCGCGGGTAGGATATGCGATTGAACGATACCGTGTTGTCTCGTCTCCAGGACTGGGAAAAGAAGACGAATGACGTTCTCCAAGAAGTGTTCCAAAAGATGTCGGTCACCGTCGTCAAGATTGAGCATGTCGGCAATAGTTGGTTCGGGTGGCACGCTGAGGAAACCGAAATCACCAGTTTCAGGGGAGCTGAAGGATTTCTTGCAGCTTTCGAAGTATTCCTCCTGAACCCAATCATCGCCAGGGAATGTTGGCAGGGTGGCATGGGACAATGGTGGCTGGAATGTGCTGAATGTTGAGATAGAAGAATCCCGTCGAGTTGGGATATCATTGACATATAATTGTCGTTCCGTCTTGATGTCAACCTCGTATGGTGGAGCTGTCCCATAGAAAGCTGCTGCTTCGAAGTGGGGAGTCTGCAGCTGGGATCCAAATGGGTCGAATGGATCATGCGACGGGAAGGCGAACTCTTGTTCCATGGAGAACTGCGATTCGGCAGAAGGGGCGCGAGTCCCATGAATACCATCGGAAAATGTGTCTATCGTTGGAGCAGAATGTGACAGGCTGGGAGCGGTGTGGGCACAGCTGCTTGCGCGGGCATTGGCATTTGCGCACGCCTTCTCATTGATCTTGGTCTTCTTGATGATGTCCTTGATTAACTCCTTTTGAATGCGCCTTTGCTCATTGTTTCCCCACCACATGGGCCGCTTGTATTCGCATTTCAACTTCAGGTTTTTGCATGCTTTGCAGACAATCTTTCCCTCATCACACTTCTTTCTTCGAAGACGACAGGTAAAGCAACCTATAAAAGAGAGCGCATGAGATTACTTGGATACATACCCCTATAGTTGTCTTCCCAAGTTCAACAGAAAGAAGCGACGATTGAACATACCTAATCTGGACCTTCGATGTGTCTTCTCACCCATCTTTGGAGAGAAATCTTGGGTGGGTTTGGTTAAGGATTTGGAAGTCGCCTTGCGCGAATTTTTGGTGACCTTTCCAGCAGGGTTTGACTCAGAAGAGACCATGTTTGCGGGTGGTGATGTTGGTGCCTTTGTCAAAGGGGCGATGGTTGTGTACGACATTGTAGCTAGCCTGCTCAAAACTAACTAGCAACAACAACAAAAGAAGAAGACAAGGGCTTGCTTGTCTGAGTTCCTGACCTTAGCAGGAGCTGTAAATTAACTAGAGAGATAAGTGCAAGCCGTAGTACTACTTCGGCGGGCGACGAGATCGGATTGCTTCGAATGGCTGTATTATTAGGTGTTGTATAGCAAGGAATGGCGCAAAGCTTGACCAGCAGGCTTTGTGAAGGAGAAAAGAATCTGTCGAGGTAGATAGAGGGCGAGGAAGGATGATAAGACAGATAGGCGAGGAAGTGTGAAGAAAAAAGAAGCGAATATTCAATCAATTCGAGGCCGCGCTGCCGTACAGCAAGGAAGCTCTGAAGCTTTTGATGTATCTTGGGCATCCTGACTTTAAGAGTCTCTCGCGATAATCGGTCGGCAGAAGGGCTGTTTCTATTTTTGACATTGGCCTGTGGATCAGATGCAAGCTTGTTCTGAAAAGGAATAGATTGAAGAAAGAGCCTGCAGCCTTCGACCGCCCTGAGCGGGGATAGATGAGTGTGTGGCGAGCGAATAATCAGGCATATCTGGCTGAGGAGACGATCCTCATTGGGCGGATGCACGCAAAAAGAAGAAAAACCACGACCATGCCTGGTTCTTTTTGCGAGCCGCTCTAAAAAAATAGCAGAGAAAAAAGCAAAAACAAAAAGCGGACCCCAATGGGTATGCAGACCAGGGGTCGGCGGGAGATGCGAGAATGCTGCTGGTCAGTCTTCGTGGAGGAGAGATGAGGGGGGTTGGGCATGGGCGGCGATAGGCTGGAGGGGGACTCAGTTAGGGCCAGGGTGCAGCTAAAAATTGATATCTGCACAATCGGCTAGTAGTACTAGTGGCACGGAGGGGTCACCGTCGAGCAAATCCCTGGCCCATTCAGAAGTTCCCGATGGATGTTTGGATCGTTCACGAGTAAGGGAAAAGAGAAAAAGGAAACATTCGCGAACCAGAGGACAACAATTTCCCTGCTATTTCGAGCCACAGAATGGTAGAGACTCTATCCCTATCCGATGTAATAATAATACACCAGGAATTCGTTTCGGCCCTATGTTTCTCTTTTCTGGAAGCTTTACTCTGTATGGGTGTTGTACGGAGTACATATCTTGATCCTTTAACTGGAAAGGAATTTACTGCATCATTTTAAGATGTTAGTGCGTTGCATCAATTGTGCTCCCTAGGTACTTACATAAAAATAGCGTATTATGATCTGATGCTAGACAAAGGGACCCCCCGTGCAATGGAGAGACTATATCTCCATGAACCATCCCTCACACCCTCACCCCCGAAACCAAGATGTTCCTTCCAGCGAATATTAGCTAACACAAGAAAGTAACAGTGTAATTCTTGTGAAAAGTAAACATCCCAAGTTGATTTGCAGATATGTTTTTCCTGATACTCCGTACATATATTCTTCTCGCTTCTATTTTAGTTTTTCAATAGTTTGG
The DNA here is from genome assembly GCF_000003525.1 of Blastomyces dermatitidis ER-3. NCBI lineage: Eukaryota > Fungi > Ascomycota > Eurotiomycetes > Onygenales > Ajellomycetaceae > Blastomyces > Blastomyces dermatitidis. The sequence goes on from NW_025544785.1 coordinate 1,275,915, forward strand.
AGATGGAGAGAATCGGATGATAATGCGTAGGCCAACCACTGGAGAATTGGCTCCCTAAACGAAATTGGCCCTGGGATTGTTTACCAGCCACTCAACAGCAAGTATCCGATGTACCCTCTCAGCCTAGTCTATAGGATGTAATACATCACGAGGTTCACTCAGCTAAAAGGATGGGATGTCGGGGTTTGTTTGGACCTATGTCGTCATGTTCGCATTTCCCCCTTTTCTCCCATTTCCCCCTTTCCCCCAGTCTCACTCACCTATAAGGACAAAATGTAACCACAAGATTACCGTCATGTCATCCGGGAGTAATATTTCTGGTGTTAAGAGCGGCGTACTTTAGCTAAAAATTGCCAAGCCGTGCTCTTTGGCGCTCGATTCGATCGGCGAGCTTGAGCCAAATAATCCCGTGTTGTGCAGCGCCAGGGAGAGTTTGGCGGTGGCTAGATAGACTACTCCGTCGATGTAGTTCCACTTTTCAGCCAAGGATGCAGCTTGTGCATTCCTGTGTTGCTGCTGTGCATGGATGGGTGGTGGTGGTGGTGGTGGTGGTGATGGTGATGGTGGAGCCGCAAGGATGGGGACGAGGTTAGGTTGAGAGAAGTATTGGGTACTTGCTCTGTTGGCGCAATCTTGCACGAAATCTGCAGGACGAATGACGTCTGGAGCAGGTCACTTTGACTTGCGAGGGCTTGACTTGGCGCTGTTAGCCCGCAAGCTCGGACGTACGTGACATTTGTCAGACATTTAATATTGTTGCATATCATATCATGTAGTTGATCCTAGAGCAAACAAGGCTAGTAGCAACTAGTGGGAGCGGGGCCCCGGCGATTGTCACCCGTGGGCCGTGGCGTGGTCCGTGGGTCGTTGGCCTGTTAGCAGTGTTAGGTTTAGGCTTGTTATTATTATTATTGGTTTGGTGACACGGAGCCTACGGAGCCTAATTCCTGGAGCTAATTAGCCTTGAACTGAATAACATATTCCCTATTTAGTAGCATTTAACCGCCCAACTCGCGGCCTTATTGATTAATTAGTGCAACATTTCTTTCTTAACTCGATTGCCCTGAACCAATAGCTGCAAGACGCTGCATCCTCCTCTGTCAAACAATCACAAATTTGCTATTAATACTAATTTTCCCCAACACGGGCGAATTAACCAACATTTTTTACCTCCAGTTTTTTCTAATAATAAATTACCCCTCTTTCAGGCCATTCTTACCCCTCTCTCTCCAGTTGCTATTGAGACATAATTAGTAACAATTTGTTTGTCACAATCCGTTCTTGCTCTACGGAGTACTCTGTAACTACTCTGTAACTATCCTAGCCTATAATTGTGGAGTGATTTGCATGCAGGACAACATCCATGGATTAGATGGAGCTGTCTTTCTCCAGACTAGGAAAGGTTTGTCGTCCTCTTCCTTGGCTGGAAATTCAATCCTTTTGTTTCTTCTCTTTTTTTCTGCTAACATCCCTCCCCTTCCCTCCTCAATCGCCCGGTCCAGGCCGTCCTTCGCCCTGAGGGAGAAACTCGGGGAACTACTAAATAACTTTAGATCAAATCACAGAATTGTTGTTCTCTTTCCACTGTATCCAGATAACAGCAATCTCCCAATAATTGATAATCCCTTGCTGGAACAGCAAAAGCACTGGTTATTGATATATAAAATCTTCTTCTTCACCCCCCCTTTTTTTTGCCCATGCTCCGTTTCTCTTCCCACTGGCTCTCTTTCTCTCCTCTCCTTTCCTCCGCCTTAGTCCCCCGCATGCGTGTGAAAAAGTTATTTCCCCTTCGATCATGAACAAATCCCCTCCAATCCATCCAGAATTTCTAAAAGGAAACTAAATTACTACGCCAAAGGATCTCTCCTCTCCCTAAATACCATAATTTCTTTCAATGAGTCAACCGGCCTCTCCAGATCGAGAAGAGCGGAGTGAAAAAAAGGTCGACAGCCATATAAAAAAAACAGTTTTATACACCGTCTTTTTTCTCTTATGCTTATCATCCATGCGAATCTTCCTCCCCCCCGCCCCCCGTCCCCCGCCCCCTTCCCCTACCTGACCTAACGAACGATCTTCCGGCCGAAAGTACTTCCATCGCTCCCCGTTACACCGTTACATGCGCGCAAACTAGGGTCTTTTTTTCTTTTCTTTTCTTTTCTTTTTTTCTTTTTTTTTTTTTTTTACCTATGTTCTCACTTATTTTCTCCCCGCAGCCTAAGGGCACTCCACCCCGATCACATTTATCTCCCTGTCCGTAGTGCGCCTTTTTGTTTGTTTGTTCAATATTTGATATTTCATCATCAAATATTTTTAATACTAACTAAGTACCTAGTTAACTGAATCCTTCTTGACCCTGTATTAAACCCTCGCCTTTTTATTTTTACCATGACATGACTATATAATCAGCTTTCATATACCGCCGGCATCTTTCAGTCTCTGTCGACCCCAGCTAGGTTCACCAGCCGTTTTCACACTTTCTCTTTCCCAGTTCCCCCCCCATTAGAACTGGATTGCTCACTTATAACCACCCCACAAATACAAATGGCGTCTTAGTGCGTCTTTCATCACATGGGGTGAGAAAAGAAATACCTCCGAACAAAGTGTAGGGTGCGCTGAGCCTGGAAGTGGAGCGCACTACGGAGTAATCCGACACTCCATCTGAACTTCAAGTTAAACTGACTCTCGCCCGAGGCACAAAGAA
>NW_025544785.1:1279240-1280000 GCF_000003525.1 Blastomyces dermatitidis ER-3
GTTCAATTGATAAGGTTTTGCTGGGCAGAGAGGGTTTGAGAGAACACTCTGCTGGCCTGTCATGTCAATTCATTTTCGGGAATTTAAACTTTTTCCTCTATTTGTTTTGAGTTATGGGTGGACATACTGTACCGGGTTTTTTTTTAAAAAAAAAAAAAAAAAAAAAAAAAAAAAAAAAAAAAAAAAAAAATTTCTCCTCTTGTTTTTCACAACATCACTAGAAGAGTATGAGCAGAGATAACTATATATATATATGTCCATGATGTTTCTGAACTTCTGCAGTGATATATCAGAATTGCTTCTACAGAGATTTTTATTCTAGTAGTATTTAATACTTACGCAGTAATAACTAGTGCTCTTTTCATACTCTCTTTCTCTTTAAGAAACTCACTCTCTGAAGTGAAATCTTTATTTTCAAATTTTAATTATAAAGATAATGTTTTTATTAGTATAATATATTATGCTGATAGTGATGATTGAAGTTTCTGCGATTTCATTTTAAATTAAATTTGAATCTTTGCTGAAATATTATCTAATAAAGTAATCTTAAAAAAATTGATTTATATATGAGTATTTTGACTGCAGAGAAATATCAGAGCAAAGATCAAGGCTTGAAATGACTCATTGAAGATAGAATATGGTGAATGTTTTAAATTTTTTATTAGAAAGTCTTGATGTTTGTATGGATTTTATATATGTAGTAGTTTGTGTCAAGAAAGAGGAGTGAGATGATACTGTTCAATTCTGAAATATAAAGCAG
>NW_025544785.1:1283389-1286086 GCF_000003525.1 Blastomyces dermatitidis ER-3
TCAAGATAGCTTAGATTATACAGAGGAAGCGAAGACGGTGTGTGCTGACGTTGAGTTAGCCTGTCCTGTCGTCGGTGAGGAAAGAGTATTAGATAGATACGATACATAGATGAATGTGATAGCGATATACAATCATATCAAAAAAAAAAAAAAAAAAAACGGTTGGCTATTAGGGTTATTAAAGTTTGATTCCTCGCTTGTTCTTCTTGCAAAAGGGGAAATAGGTAATATTATTTCATTGGGAAATCGGGTTTGGGTGTGCGCAAGGCCTTTTTTTTTTTTGTTTTGTTTTGATTGGAACCTAGCTACGATGCTTGTGAAGAAGCCATCATCATTATACGGAGTCGCAAAAGCAAAGATGGAGGGTTAATAAGTTGCCTCTTTCCTTCCCATTCTCCTTTTCCTTTTTCTTTGCTTTTTTCTCCCCGTTCTCCCTTCCTTACCAGTCTTGTTTTGTTGCCCGACCGACTGAGCGCCACACGCAACAATAATGGAGAAAAGAGGCCGGGAAAGAAAGCCTCTACTTCATCCTTTTAACTATCCCAACCCCCTGAGTTAAGCTGGGAATCACACATCACAACGCCATAAATACAGCGTAGGTAAGGATTTCATAGCTCGCTTGTTATGAGGGAAAAAAAAAAAAAAAAAAAAAAAAACGGAGCTCCCGCCTCCCTCCCTGAGAGGTGAGAGGGGAGAGGAGAAAAACCAAAGTCGGTCAAGGTCAATCGAGGCTCAAAAATGAAGCAAAAAAAGAAAAGAAGAAAAAAATTGCAACACCCTGCTATTCCACATGGGAGAGCTATCCGTATACACACTCACACTCACACACGCATACAGAGTACACAACCGAGGAGAAATTGCACGGGGCTTTCATCAGTTTGCTGCTCCCGCGGCCCCTTGTAAGTTACGGAGTATATATGCACCTGACTTCACACCGTTACCATCAGAAGAAAGCCCCGTTCGAAATAATGTCGGGTTTGTTTTTAAGCAAGCGTGCATACATAGTTAACTATATACCTAGGTATATCATGTCATGTCAGAAGAAAACGGATCATCCAAATGGTAGTGGTACTCCGCACTCAGTAAAGGATTTCTTTTTCTAGCCACTCGATTTGCGTTTCTTTCCTTCCTTGACCCCAAGCACGGGCGCTGTGCTTTGCTGTGCTTTGCTGTGCTTCGCTGTGACGAAGTGGTGATGTCAGGGAAAACTTGCTCCGGGGGGGAGTGGAAAAGGAGATGGGAGATGGGCAGCTGAAGATGGTTAGGGGGATCCTTGACGAATTAAGAAAGGAAGTAAGTTAACTAACTACTGCGTAAGCGAGCGAGGTTAAGAAAGAAAGCATATGATAGCTCCAATCTAATAAAAAGCCTTGCTTCCCTGTCGAAAAGACCGGGTGAACAATACACACCTACATCGCTATATCACAGTAGTACGGAGGACTCCGTAGGAGGATTTGGATGCATGGAGCGGAGAGAAAAAACAAGGCGGCCTCGGAACCTTGAAATTGAATAATGCCGTAACTTACTCAGTAAATTCACTCATGATTGCTCCGTAGACAGCGGACCAAATACCAAATTCCTTGTTGCCTCCGTAGGTAGGGTATGTCGTGTGATATCTACGAAGTAATGTGACAAGCAAGAGGATTCTTACACACACTTCCGCTAAGCTAACAAAAGCAAAAACAAAAGGGACGGGGCGAAAATCATCCGTTGCATTGTGGTTTTTCTTCAATCTGACATTTCTCTAAGTAAGTAAGATAGATTGATATGCTCAGGAGCTCTTGAGCTGAGCTGAGCTGAGCTGAGCGGTGAGGATGCAAGCTAGCTACCCAGGTAGGCATGTATGTATGTACATGTACTCCTACGTTCACCGGCTTTTTCAGATAAACGGGTCAGCTATCTGTGATGAGGGTTGTAGCAAATAGTATGTAGGTATTGTATGTAATAATAATGTGCCTGCTTGTCTGTCTACGCTGCGTCTGGCTCAAGGACTTCCACCCTTGCAGTGCTTCCTCGGCATTGGAACCCAGATGGTGTGATTCGATCCTAACTACTCCGTAAGGTAGAGAGAAAGTTCCTCTTTGCAACGATTCCCTCCCCCCTGTGATCACCGAATGATGTCAGTAAAAGTGCGGAAGGGGCGAAAATTAATTGTGATATTAGCTGACTGGGTCATAGTGGCATCGCGACATATTGCTCCGTACTTCCTGGATCATTGCCCAGCCTCGGAGTTACTTTTTTCCAGGCAGGCTTTTTTGGAGACTGGATATGGAGAAAGAGAGAGAGAGAGAGAGAGAGAGAGAGCAGAGGTTTGGTACTTTAAAACAAAACCACATGATCAGGAGAAAGGGACCTATCCATACAGGAAGAACGTAGGGTTAATTTACGGTGATTCCACGGTGATTACACCGTTCCACGCCGGTCACGTGTCGCCGCTTGCAACACATGTTCCAACTTATCTCAGCAAGCTCAGACGCTTCTCCAGATATTTATTGCTGTTTTAACACTGGATTGATGATTATGTCATGAGCTAACCTCAAATAAGCAATAAGCTAACCCAAATAGTAAAATCAGGTCATGTGAGTGATGATATCTTATGAAGTGTCTGAGAAGAAACAGTTTCTGATTGTTAGTAATATAGAAAGAATTTACTCAGTACTCTGAGTATGAAAGAGAATTTCAACTCAACTTCATAGA
>NW_025544785.1:1286599-1318761 GCF_000003525.1 Blastomyces dermatitidis ER-3
GAGATAAGTTTCAATCTTATCTCAGCGGGCTCAGACCTCTGACTCGGTTTGAACAGATTGCAGACTAATTCAGCATGACACTAATCTACTTTTGATACAAGTTATGTACTCAGAGCAATTCTTATCAGAGAATCTGAGAAGAAACAGTTTCATCTTCAATGAAGATTTTCAAGATTTACAAGGATTTTTCAGATTCTTTAACTTTGACTTTCTATTACTATATATTCACATATCTTTGAGATTTGAAAATCATCTTAGCTTATAGCTAAAGAGAAGAAGAATAGAAATATTTCTTTAATATTTTAAAAAAATCTATATTTAAGATAGATATATACTCTTGAAAATGATTATATTTTTTAATCTCAGAATTTCTAAGAGCTTTTTTTTATATGAGAAATTGAATTAAAATTCCTGTGTTTAAAAACACACTGATTAACTTTGAGATAATACTTCTATTCTAAGAACTTAAGATATGAATATAAAAATCAGATACATTGTGAGAATATTATTATTCTAAGATTTTAAAATAATACAGAAATAATGAATTTATAAAGTTAAGTTAAAATTCTCTTTCATACTTAGAATACTGAGTAAATTCTTTCTATATTACTAATAATCAGAAACTGTTTCTTCTTAGACACTTTGTAAGATATTATCACTTATATAATCTGATTTTACTATTTGAGTTAGCTTATTGCTTATTTGAGATTAGCTTATAACATAATTATTAATTCAGTGTTAAAATAGTAATAAATATCTGAAGAAGTATCTGAGCTTGCTGAGATAAGTTTTAATTATTGATTTTAATAACACATCACTGAAAATTCAATATTAAGATAGTATTGAAACAGTGTAAGACTTTTTAACATTATTAACACACTGCTCAGTAATCATGTAATTAATGAATTTTATTATTAACACACTGCTTAGTAATCATGTAATTGATAAATTTCATTATCAAGATACTACTAAGATACTGCAAGTTATAATATACTGTTCTGTCAGTGAAATCAATACATACTTAAGCTAATTACTTTATACAAATCAATCTATTTATCATCTAATCTAGCTAACTATCTAAAGAAATAAGACATTTTAAGTGTAATGTAAATATCTTGTTATCTGAGATTTATATATCAAGTGACTGTTATTTTCATCACTATTCAGTATTAGAATATTATACAATACTCTCTTTTAAATTACTGAAAGTCTGATAATAGTGTAACTATTGAAATTCTCTTGTAAAATCAGTAGATTTAGTAGATAATTCTATCTATTATAATATAGAGAAGTAAGTGTAAAGAAAATTCACTTAATTCTCTTTATTTTATAGATAAAGATAATTATAATTCAGTCAAGATTAACTTTTTAATATTAAAGAATATCTCTCTTTATAAGAGAGATTCAGTGAACACACTTTCTAATTTATATATTAATAAGTTAATAACTGATTAATTAATTATTTAAAGAGATATACTGAACTGAAAATATTAACTTATTATAGAAAAGTATTGAACAGTGATCTGATTTTAAAATAGAGAGCTTATTTTAATTAGTATTATAGAATTCTTACAGCTTATTAAGAAATAAATAAAATAATTCAAGCTTGAAGAGATTTATAAATTATATACTGACTTTTTCTGATATCTTATTTAATAATAGATGATTAAAAATCTTCAGAGTAATATAACCTTTTATTAACTTTAATTTAATAGAGTAGTTCAGTAAATTATTATTCTTATCTTCAGTTTCTTTATTTATTCTTAATAGATTATTAAACAGTACTGAATAAACTGTATATAAATCTTAAATCTTCTATATTAGATGTATATCAGAGTTATCAAAGAAATCTCTTAATATTAATTATAAGATTTAATAAAAGCTCTTCTATAAGAGTAGTGTCTTTTTTATATCTTAATAATTTATATACTATATTAGATTCTTATAGTTCTGATACTTATTCTCTTCTATCAGAATATTACAGTTATTAGATACTATGTATTCTTTAATCTACTTAATATACTATAAATTAATATATATATTCAGTTATTTCTTTATATATTATATAAGCTTTGCTTTTTTTATATAATTACTGATATATATAATGACAGTGTTTATAGTTAAAGTAGAAAATAACTGATAACTAATAACTGAACTAGTTTAAGATAATTTAAATATTATTACTACTCTGACTACTACTTTAATAAAAAATTATAGTTATTAATAAACTCTTAGTATAATTTAATAAATTACTTCAGAATTATTTTCTCTCAGAGATTAAGATATTAATAAACTATTACTTCTTATAATAGCTGTATATATCTGAATAATAAGATTAATGAGTGATTGATTTACTACTGAAAATACTATAAAAATAATCTACTTAATTATCAGACTAAGTTATTTCTCTCTGAGCTTATACTGTAAGATAAGAGATATAATAATTAAGACTCAGATATACTTCTGAAGTTAATACTTTTTAAAATAAGTTATCAGTGACTGTAAATAATTTTAATTATAAGAAAAGAAAAATATCTATAATATTTAAAAGTATTCTTACTAATTATACAGTGATAAGACAGAGTAGATAGACTGATTACTGAGATTATAAATTTCATATTTAATCTCATTTAATCTGATTTTATACATTTCTTAGCATGAATTCTGCTGAGACTAATTATTAAAAAAACATGCAAAGTAACTATATATTAAATCTCAAAATGAGATCATGACTTAGAAAAAATAAGAAAGTAATTCTATTTAATTTCATTTAGTTTCATTCTTGATATAAAGTTACTATTTTTAGATATTTTAAGGTTATTTTTAGCCTATTTTTAATTTTTTAAAAAGTAACACTTTTTAGTAACAGTTAAATGAGATTTAAAGTCATTTAAAGCAATAAAAATAATTTAAATTAAGAAGTGAAAATCATGATCTTATTTGAAAAATATAATAAGAGTAAACAGTAAGTCTCACTAAGACAGTATAAGACTACTATATAATCTTAAAACCATGTAATGAGATCAGTTAAATTGATAATAAGACTATTAAATATTCTGATTCTGGTCTCAGACACGGTTATATAATCAGTCTAAGAGTAGATCAGTAATAAGTATAAAATCTCTGAAATTTTAGTAAACTCACTATAGTATAGATCAGAAGAGAAAAAAGAGATTAAATTTAAACTTAAATATATTTAAAAAAGAGATACTATCTATACTGTTATATTTCACTCTTAATATATATACTCTCTATATATGAGATTTAGCAGATTATTCAGTTTAGACTGAAGATGTTATATATAATGATAAAATTAACTGTTATTATACAGATTATAGTTCAGATTCAGTTAATTCTTATTATTAATAAAGCAGTTTCAGTATAATCTTCTTATAGTTGATTTTTTAATTTCTACATTACTATTTTACTGCAGCATATCTTTAAGAAATATAATATAAAATATAATTACTCTTATCTAGACTGGCCGCCAGAACCATGAATTTCACATTTGATCTCATTTGATCTGGTCTCATACATTTCTTGGCATGAATCCCGCTGGGACTGGCTATCAAAAAAACATGCAAAGTGACTATATATCAGATCTTAAAATGGGACTATGACTTGAAAAAAATGAGAAAGTGGTCTCATTTGATCTCATTTAGTCTCATTCTTGGCATAAAGTTACTATTTTTAGACATTTTAAGGTTTTTTTTAGACTATTTTTAATTTTTTAAAAAGTAACGCTTTTTGGTAACGCTCAAATGAGATTTAAAGTCATTTAAAGCAATAAAAATAATTTAAATTGAGAAGTGGAAATCATGGTCTCATTTGAAAAATGTGACAAGAGTAGACAGTAAGTCCCACTGGGACAGTATGGGACTACTATCTAATGTTAAAACCGTGTAATGAGATCAGTCGAATTGGTAATGAGACTATCAAAAAATCTGGTCCTGGTTTCAGACACGGTCACACGGTCAGTCTACTCTTATCTTTTCTTCACTGATATTCATTATAATTCTCTTATAATTTAATATAGATAAGTATGACGGGCTGTGTCTGATTAATTATATAGACTATTTCACTACACTTTATAAATTCTGTTAAAAGCTTCAATTCTCAGTCATTTCTGATCATTCTTAATCACTGATTCTTAGCTGAAAAACTTATGAAATTTTTATTCTTTCACTCTGAAGCTTCACTATGTATGCTACTATATATATGTATAAATATTCACTCTGATTACTGATTCTTGTACTTTCTCTTTTCTTTTCTTCTTTAATATTTTTCACTTTATTATATAAGATCTATATATTATACTGATCTATTCAGTGTAGATCTCTTATACTTGAAAAATATTCATTATCTTCTCATTAGAAATGATTACTTATTAAGTAGATATCTGAATGTATAACAATGTATAAGAAATAGAAAAATGATTAATCAGTTAAGCAGACACTGAGTTCTTAGATAAAAGCTTACTTATCAGTCACTCTGACTCTGTAACAAGATCTTACAAAGAGAAAAAAATCTTACAAAGAGAATGTCAGTGAAAGACTTAAGAGTTCTGATATTCTAGATGTGTAAGATATTCATATGATTACACTTCTTTCAATTTCATAGTTATTACACATTTAATAAATAATATAATTATGTCTAATGATAACATGAAAGAATCTTCAAACACAGGTATAAATATAGTATTACAGTGACTCTAAGTAATGTTAGAATTATAACAACAATAAATAGCTGATATGCATATAAAATAACAATGTCAACATAAGGAAATTCAATAATTAACTTAACAAGAAATCTCTGCAATTTTAACACTGACAGAATTAAATATGAATATAATATAAGCACTGAAGAAATACTTAGATACTTCTATATATTTTAATACTTCTGATCTCACTCTCTACTCATCATAAAGGTTGAAAATGCTTATAAAACTAAGTGTAGATGAAGATATTATCAGTTTATTAATTAATTAAGATTGATATATTAATGAATAATTGAAGAATTATATGAAATAGAAGTTTCAATCATGAATAAAAGCATGTGAATCAGTATTGTAAATATCTGATAATATTATCAAACATCTTGATATTCTGTTCTGAGATACTATTATATAATAGAAAATGTTTAATTGATTACAGAGTGTCTGACAGAGAAACACTTCTCTTACAACATTTATTTCTGACTTTGATATTAAGATTCTAGAAGTAGATAATCAATCTTAAGAGAATTAAATAAAAATTAGTATACTTAAGAAGACATTAACTTTTAAACTCTTACAGACTCTTATAAGTGTAGATAAAGATCTAACTTATAAAGACTTCTGTATACAACTTTGAATATTGAATAACTGTCTTATCAAGCTTAAGAGTATACAGAACAGTGGTAGAAGATATTATATATCAGTTACTTATACATCTGCACTGAAGAATGACAATACAGATATTATGAATTGAATGAACTTAAATATTTATACATAAACAAGAGTTTCTGCTATCTGAACAGACTTCTAAGTTTCTGAGATCACTTCTGAAGAAGTCACTGATTAATATTAATAAGAAGTGTGCATCAACTGTAACAGACTAAGATACATTACTTTTAACTGCTAATTAATCTATATATCTTCTTATTTAAGAGAAAGATCAGTGTCTTCTCACTTAAAGAATGAATTAGTATCTGTCTGTATTAATCACATTGTATTGAAGAAAGATTCAGAAGATAACTATAAAGATACTCTGATAAAACAGAGAAAAGATTAGCTTCTATTCAAACTTATAAACAGAAGCTTGAAGAGATCAGATAATAATAATTTGAAGAGAAAATAATAATAGATATAATTCTTATATCTACTGTAATTAATAACATGTATAATATAAAAGTCATGATAGACAGTAATTTATGTTATTATACAATAATTAAATCTTCAGTTATAAGATGTTATAATCTTCAGTGTATTTTCTTATTAAAACCTCAACTTCTTGCAGAATTTAATAGCTTAAAAGATGTTTATATCTATTACATAATAAAGTTAAATATAGATATCAGAGAATATTAATGTAAAGATGTCTATATATATAAAGTTAATAATCTTAATTATAATCTTATATTAGAACTTATCTAACTATCTGAACAAGGCATCTTGTTAAATACTTAAAATAGAAGCTTAATATTCTCTAACAATGATAGAATTCATGAAGATAATATTCATAAGACTATGAATCTGACACAGATTTCTACTAATACTTATAAAATACTTTAAAAAAGAAGTTGCTGATAGAATCATTAATAAGATTACTAATAGCAGAACTATAGAATAATCTACTCTATTAGTCTGACTAATATTAAAAAGACTCTAGAAAAGTTATCTTATATTACAATAATAGATTCTTATATAAAACTCTTTTAATAATATTATGAATATCTAGATGTCTTTTAATAAGATAATAATGTTATAAATCTATCTCTCTTACAAGATTCAGAAGTGAATCACAGTATTAAGTTGAAAAAAAAGAATGATAAAGATTTTAAATTATTATAAGACTCTTTTTATTATATATTCTGAGATAAACTTCTTCTTCTTTGAAAGACACTCAATGATCTGTTGAATAAAGAATTTATATATATTAGTAATTTCTCTGCTACAGCTTCTATTCTCTTTGTAAAGAAATCAGATAAAGAACTTTGATTCTGTGTAAACTATCAAGAATTGAACAGATTAATAAAGTGTAAGAATAAGTACTCGCAGGCGATTATTCGAGTGTTTGCAGCTTGGCGTGATATGTACTGTTAACTACTAGAAGTATTCACAGTAGAAAGATAAATGTAGAGATCAAATGTATAATAGCATTCAAGCTGAGTTATAAATAGTATTTACAAACTTCAGTCTATATAGTTGTATGTAGTCAAGAGCTGCTAGCTCTATTAATTATACAAGAGATAGAAATAGAGATAAAGAATTTATGAGAAGTGAGATTTCTTATATATCTTCTCCTCTCTAAGGCTTTGTCTGTGAAGCCTTTCACTGAGTGACTTCATAGAATCAGCTCATCACTGCAGTGATACTCACTAAAAACCCTTCATATGTAGTTCGGAAGAACGTACGACCGTCGGATAATAACGCGGCCGCTTCCGAACTACTAGCGTACGAATGTAAAGAGGGCCCTAGCGGCCACTAATTAATTTAGTGTATAAGATTCAATATATAAGAAGCTGGTGTACGCCTGTAATCATACACTGGCTTAAGCAACCTTTGAATCACATCTGATAGCATGTCTAAAAAACTGATGAGAAGTGCAGACTTCTTCAGAGTGTGATAATTCTGTCTACAAAGCAATTCATAGTTATCATGCCAGTGTAGTTCTAGAACATCTTAAAAGATAGTATATAAAGAGCAGTGAGCAGAAGAGCATCTGATTGATACTGCTTCACTTGTTAAGAAAAAACTCCACACCCAGGTGAATGTCATATATGTGAACAGATGAGGTGTGAGAAAAGAAATGAGAGCAGTGAATCAGATTCAAAGAAGATCACTCTTCACTCAAAGAGATAAAAGAAGAGAATGACTACCACTGAAGTCATACAATGATAACAGAAATCATATAACAATATAGTGATAGAATGATATAGTGATATAATAATACAGTGATATAGTGATATAATGATACAGTGATATAGTAATATAACAATACAGAGATATAATAATAGACATTGTATAATCAATGAGAAAACTATCAAAATAAATACCTCTTCTAGTTAATATAAACAACACTCTTCTCTGCTATCTGAACTGAAAGATATGCAGAACCTCTCAGAGAGTTTACTTAAAGCAGTAAGAAAAGCAGCTGAGATCACTGAATCAGAATTGAAGCTCTGTATATATACAAGAATTCTAAACAAGATCAAGGTCTTGCATACACAGTGGCAGACTGAGGCAGAAGTCAAATAATAATTGGCATTCACTGTGAATTAAGCATTCACTATGAAGAGCTTCACTGACACAATTATCATCATTAATAAGAATAGAGAAAACCAGATCTTAGACCTGCAGCAGAAGATTAAATATTTACACAGACAGATAACTATATCAAATCTAGAGATCTCATCATAATTGTTCACAATCTCTTCAGAAGCATACACATCATCAGAGACTGCTGTGCAGAATGAGAATTTAAGCATGAAATACATTAAGTCAGAAGATCTGTTGAAGTCATTAAGCTTTAATAGTGACTGAAAAAATGATGCTGCAATCAGCTGACTAAGTCAGATATGATTATATTATCAGATTAAATATGAACTCACAGACAGATAGTTAACAGAATTTCAACAAGTCTTAAGATCTACTGTGTTTCTACATGGAAAAGTGAAGTCATTATAAATGACTGATAAAAAGATGCATCTCACAGACTTGAAGTGATATTCATTCTCATAAATATGAAATGAGTTTTTCAAATGAATCTTGCACAACTTTGAGAAAGTGAATGTGTGAGATAAGTGTTATGAACACTTCACTGAGTGTAGACAAGTGAACAATCTTACATCATACTTCATACACTTCAGCTTACACTATCTCACATTGAATGAAGAGCTTTCAACATCTTTCTATTTACAGATCTTCATTCATGATCTTACACCTGAGTTGAGAGTGAAATGAAAATGCTTAATCTCACAGTCAGGCACAGTGAAGAAAGTATATAATATTCTCATTGTACAGAAATAAGCAAGTCAATTATAATAGAAAATACTGTAATTAAGTATGCTTCAGTGAAGAATAAGTAATCAGACTTCTATAACACAAGTTACACACTCAGACACAATGAATCTAGATCTGAATGTTATCACTAAAGCACTGAATTCTCTGAAAAAGAAATTCTCTGAGTGAAAATCTTGATATTGCAAGTATCAAGCTTGCTTCAACTGCAGATGTCAAAATCATGATATAAAAGATTACACTCAGTGTGCACAGTCAAGAGAAGCAAGAGAGTCAAAAAACTAGCAGAATCAGTGAGCTCAGAGACACTCACTGATATTCTATGAAAAGTCTTCAAAGTGAAAGAGATGCCTGTGTTAGATGATTCTTTGAATTCTGTAAATACTAAGAGAAAGCAGGCTTCTGACTGAGATGTGAGTGAGAATGAAGTGAACACTTATCTCAATACCTTGAGACCTGAAATGTTAATGTATAGAGAGCACTTGAGTAAGAATTGAGAGATAGCTGTAAAAGTGTTAGTGAATACAGAAGCTTCTACACAATATATTGATAATTATATAATCTGAAGATTGAAAGAGGTTCACTGAGTGAAGAATTCTCAATATATAAGATTATCTGATAATTAATATTTGATATCATCTGTAAAAGTAAGAGTTTCCTTGTACTTCAGAGAATGATCTTGCTATATTTGAGTGTGAGAGCTGCAGAATGTGAAATACAATCTTATTCTCAGACTCAATTGATTTCAAAGGTTCAATCTGCAGATTCAATAATGTACATGTCATATACAGTTAACTGATAAAAAGAAAACAGTTCATACAATTCTATCAACTGATATGAGAAGAACATTTCACACCTCTGATATAGAAGAGTTAAATCTGCTTACACATTAACAAGTAAAGAGAATAATTTACAAGATCTCATCTAAAAGCATTCTGTATGTCATACAGAATCTGAAAGCAGAGAAAACTAAGATAAAAGATATGTAAGAGGATAAGCATATGAAGAAGCTTCTGAAGAAGTATGAAAAGATCTTCTGAACAGATCTTTCACTGAAACTGTTATCAGAATGAGGATTTGTACATGAGATTGACACAGAGAATATAAAACCAGTTAATCAGAATGCATACTCTCTGTCACAAATAGACTAGCCGCCGGGACCATGAATTTCACGTTTGGTCTCATTTGGTCTGATCCCATACATTTCTTGACGTGAATCCCGCTGGGACTAATCATTAAATAAACATGCAAAGTGACTATATATCAGATCTCAAAATGAAACCATGACTTGAAAAAAATGAGAAAGTGGTCCCATTTGATCCCATTTAGTCCCATTCTTGGCATAAAGTTACTATTTTTAGACATTTTAAGGTTTTTTTTAGACTATTTTTAATTTTTTAAAAAGTAACACTTTTTGGTAACACTCAAATGAGATTTAAAGTCATTTAAAGCAATAAAAATAATTTAAATTGAGAAGTGGAAATCATGATCTCATTTGGAAAATGTGACAAGAGTAGACAGTAAGTCTCACTGAGACAGTATGAGACTACTATCTAATGTTAGAACCGTGTAATGGGATCTGTTGAATTGACAATGAGACTATCAAAAATTCTGGTCCTGGTCTCAGACACGGTCACACGGTCAGTCTAGTCACAAACACATCTTGAAGAACAGAAGCATCAGATCACAGATCTTCTAGAACATGGTCTTATACAATTCTCATCAAGTGTGTGAGACTTTCCAGTCCTATTTGTGAAAAAGGTGAGTGAGGAGTGACAGATGTGTATTAATTATCAAGCACTTAACAAGCTTACAATCAAGAATGAATATTCACTGTCACAGATTCAACAACAGTTGAATACAGTCAGAAACACTTGATATCTATCAAAGATCAATCTTCTCTCAGAATACTGACAGATCTGTGTAGATGAACTGTCAGTTCTGTGAACCACATTTAATATATAATGAGAGAAGTTTGAATTCCTGGCAATGTCATTCAGTCTGATAAATGCACTCATCATCTTTCAAACAATGATGAATACAATTCTTCATAAACAGAATGAAACCTCATATCTTATATATCTTAATGATATTCTAGTCTTTTCAAACTCATATAACAAACATCTGAAGCATCTCAATGAAGTGCTTATAACTCTGACAGAGTATAAGCTCTATATTAAATCAATCAAGTGTGTGTTTGAAATAGAAGAGTTGAAGTTCATAGAACATGTAGTGAGTGATAGCTGTATACATCTCATTCTGGAGAAATTGAATGTCATAGTGAATTGACTGCGGCTGAGAAATATACATTATATACAACAGTTTCTTGAGTTGATCTCATACTATCACAGGTTTATCAAGGATTTCACATAAATATCTGCATCACTCTCAGATCTCTTAAGAGAAACAGATGCAAATCTGCAAAAGAAGAAGTTTTATTCAATCATCTGAAATGCTGTATGTAAAGAGGCTTTTCTCACACTGAGAGAATATGTAATAATATCTTCAGTGCTTATTCAATCAGATCATAATAAACCTTTCTACATTGAGATGAACACATTCAAATGAGCTATCAGAGACACTCTTCTACAGATGAGTAAGAATAGTAAGCTGCACTCAGTGACATACAATGATAGAAAACTATCAGATACTGAGCTTAATTATTCAGTGTATGAAAAGGAATTACTAGCAATCAAGCATGCACTGGCATTGTGAGATAGATATATTGACAACAGGTATATAACAATGATAATCACAGATTACAAAAGCCTTATCTATCTATAATTAATAATAAAACCTTTCAAATACTTAGCATATTGAATCTCAGAGTTCTAAGCATATGATCTTCATATCAAATACAGAAAAGAATCAGACACAGTGATACCTGATACAATCAGTTACAGATCTGATTTCATGAGTGAGAGTTCTGCAAACCAGGCACAAGAGATGTTTATGTTAAACACACTGAGAGAATGTAAGAAATCAGAATAAGTGAACATCATGATCTCTTACTTGAAGAATGACAAGATGTTAAATGACAAGCATCTTGTGAGAGTAGTAGAAGAGATGCTTTCAAACTTCAAGCTGAGAAAATTGAGAAATGAAAACAATATTGTGCTTTACTGTGATCTAGAATACACAGAAGCTCTCTATCTAGAATCTTCATTCAGACATGACTTGATGACTTACATGCACAAGAAATTCAGTCACTTAGAAAGCTTTGAACTCATGAGTGTACTCAAATCAAGAGCATACTGACCAAGCATGACTGAGAACATTCAGACATACACTCATAAGTGCCTGAATTGCCAGGTTGTGAAAGAATCTAAGAAAGGATTAGAATGTGAGAAAGTACAATATCAGATGAAGTGTATAATACAACTGTTTAAATAATGAAGAGTGAATCTCATAGACATATTACTGTGAACATCAAATGAAAATTGATGAATAATCACTGCTATTGATTACACTACTGACTGGTCAGTTGTGAAAGCAGTTTCAGAGATGATAGAGAAGATGATAGTGAAGTTTCTATATAATGAGATCTATGTCAACTATGAAATGCCGCGCGAGATTCTAACTGATAACAGTGTGAATCTCATGAGAGAAGCAGTGAGGCATTTCATGAGCCAGTTACAGATAAGACATCATAGAACAACATCATATCATTCACAAATAAATAGGAAGATGAAATGCTTGAATGAAATCTTGAGCAACATGCTGACAAAATATCTAGTGAGTAAGCCTATGAGACTATAAGATGAATATCTCAGACAGGTGCTATTGATCATGTGAATTTGACAGTATGCAGTCTTCAAGCATTCATCATTCTATCTGTTGTATGAATTGCATCCACGCATCCTGGAGAATGCTTTGAAAAAGGTGAGAGAGAGAGCAGTTGCAGACACAGCAGAAACAGCAGTTGCAGACACAACAGTCACAGACATGGAATCAAGATTGAAAGAGATTAGCCATGCACGTGCAAAAGCTAACAAGTTACTTCTGAATCAAGCAATTCAATTGAAAAGAATACAAGACTCACTAGTTAAGAAATCAAGTCTCAAGATAAGAACATGAGTTCTTATACACAATGAGAGTTCTGAGAAGTTTTAATCTAGATAGTTTGAGTCATATAAAATACTCAAATCACATTCTCTGAGAATGTATGCACTGAAAGAATCAGAGAGATGAATCTTACACAACTTAATTAATAATTCATAACTTATAAAAGCAAAGATACAAGATCTGAGCAGATTATGATTATTCACAGCACTATCATCAGTGTTGAAAAAGAAGAGACTTATAATTGAAAAGTCTCACAAAGTAAGAGAAATCATAGACACTTACAAATCAGATAATCTCACTTATTTCAATCTTTTCATAATTACAAGAAAAGAATGAGAAGCAATGAAGAAATCAGATAAATATCACACTTCAATAAGTAATGAGACTGTAGCTGATCATACAATAATGTGTCACAGACAGTGAGTGCAATGCAGTAAAGAGCAGTCTCAGAGCAGTAGACTTGTACATGAGTCAGATCACAGAAGAAAAAGAAATTCAGAGTTGAATTTAACTGTTTATATCAGTTCAATCACAGAGATCACAGAGAATAAACTATCTGAAACATCTGTGAATGCATGAGACTAAGTTATCTTGACCTCTGAGAACACTCAGAGATCAGATGAGATTAGTTTTAATGAGTCATTCACTGTAGTGATCTGAGCAGGTGAAGAGAGACAGTATAATGCATGAGACAGAATTACAAAAGATGAAAGCTGCTGAACCTAGTCACTGAACACTGTATTATATAGAGGTCATGTAAGAGTAGTGACTAACAGATAAAGAAAAAGTGTAAGAAAAGAAAAGAGATAATGAATTGATTATCAACTATAAGAGTCAGCTGTAAAAGACAAATGTTATCATACACATCTCATTCATTTTCATACATCACATATTTAATCTATTTTCAACATCACACCACCTGAAAAATGCCAAAAACAAAGGAAATCTCAAAACTTAAGATCTGTAAGGAATTTGAGAGCTGTAAGCCACTCTCATAACAACACTGTGCATGTCTTCAATTCCTCTACTGCTCTATGTATAACATTAATATCATTTATCACAAGATTGACTGAAATGCCAATATAGAAATGCGTATGTGTATGTGTAGAGAAATTGAAGAAGAGCACAGAACCCGCAGAACCAGAAGTCAAGAGAGAAGAGACAGAGACAGAAGAAACAGAAGAGAGAGACACAGAACTGAATGAATAATAAGAGTCACTCAGAGATGAACACTTACAATTCAGTGTACACACAGCCTTCCCTGCAGAGAAGAGAGAGAAAGTGATAGAAGAAGCTTGAGAGTGAAAGAAGATAGTCTCAGCAGCATTATCATCTTCAATTAAAATGATCTCTGACGCTGAAGTAACTAAGAACTATTATTAGCATACAAAATCATAAAAGCAGAGATAACAATTATCAAATGAACACTCACTGGCCTTAGAATTGTACATACAATTACAACACACATGAGACTTCTCAGAAAGAGAGAGAGAGACACAGAGAAATGTAGAAAGCAGAACACAGTATGTGAATGATTCATTTTCATAATGACATCTCAGACAAGGTGTACAAGTCTCATACTTATGAGTGTAAAAGAGTACAACATCTGTATTCTCATTTCTGAAAACATGGATATCTTTCACCTGCATCATGAAGTCAGATAACAGACATCAGAGAATAGACTGATACAGATCTATTATTCTGAAGAAATTTATCAGAGTGAATGTCTGAATTTATCAGAGTGAATGTCTCTGTAATATTGAACTTTACAGTCATGAAAAGCTTCTTAATGTCTGTGAATGCCATAACTTTATACACAGTAAAACTCATAACAATTTTCTCTAAGAACAGGAAAATCAGCATTAGAAAGAAAAGATGAAAAAGAAAAAGACTTATAATCTCAACACTGTTAAGAGAGAGAGTAATTCTCTGAAATGAATAGACAATTGTCTCATCATGAATATTTAAAACAAATGTAATAATCAGTGTCTGCAACTGAACTTCAGATAGTTATATTATACATCATCTTTGTGCAATAAATCATTCTAGAGGTTAGCAAGAAGAGTGGGAGTGTACACACTGAGAAACATGATTTATCAAGCCTATACAACATCTTCTTGAAATGGGGAGAGCTAGTAACAAAGACAGAGACAGTAAAACCAGAAGTAGCAGGAGTAGAGGTCATGGGAACAGGGATAGCAGAAGCGGGAGAATCAGACACAGAGACAAGTATAGAAGATTAAGAAGCAGCAGAGAAAGAGATGAAGAGAGAAGCAGCAGAGAAAGAAGCAGTAGAAGAGGCAAGAGAGAATATGAGAGACTCAGTCACATATGACACAGACAATTCCTTCATTATCACATTCTTCAGGTTCTCAATCAATGATTCAATATTGAGTTCACTATCATCAGCAGATGTGAATCTGTCAACACATGAAGATTCTATATGAATAAAAATAATATATCAGCATCTGTGTTCATGCAAAATCATGTCAGAAAACATGATCAGAAACTCACTGAGAAGAGAAACAGTTAAGAACATATAAGAAGATAAAGAGAGTGTATAAGAAGATGAAGAAGATATGTCATTCATAATAGTACATTCTGATAATTATTAGAAGATAAACAAGTTCTGATCACATTTCACAACACATTACACTTACTGCTAATGAACTGCCTGATATGAGCACTACAAGAATGCTTATTGTGAGAACAGAGAGTCATCATCAGAAACATATACAATGTAATAGATGAACAGATGAAAAGAGTTGAACAGAAGAAGAAGTAGAAATCTTGAATAAGATAATAGTATTTGATAATGATAATGATGAAGATAATAGTTTAAGAATGAGAAAAGTTAGTGAATAAGTGATGTAATATAGTGAAAGTTTCTTTGTGAGAGTGTACACAGAATACTAGCTGAATCAGAGATAGATTACATAATTATGAAACACTAGTGACAAGCTAATCCGCATGAAGCTAGGGTGTACAACATGGTCATGTGAGCATGACTGAATCTGGTGAGAGAGAATATGATTCACAAGAATGTACAACTGTCAGATAATAACATAGCCGCTTCTGAACTACTAGCATATGAATGTAAAGAGGGCCCTAGCAGCCACTAATTAATTTAGCGTACGAGATTCAATATATAAGAAGCCGGCGTACGCCTGTAATTATACGCTGGCTTAAGCAATCTTTGAATCACACATATCTATAAAAAACCTCAGTGAGGAAAAATCCCTTGTTACTGTGAAGAGAAAAGAGTCTGTCACTCAGTTTCTTGTTTTATAAGATTCTTTATAATCTACAGATTCTTCTCTGACTATCACACAGATTCATCTCACACCTTTCATATAGAAGGGTTTCAGTTGACTCTCAATCATTTTCACAAGGTTCTTATGTGATTATCACACAGATTTATCTCACATCTTTCATACAGAAGAGTTCTGATTGACTCTTAATTATTTTCACAAGGTTCTTGTATAATTATCACATAGATTCATCTTACAGATGAATCACTCTCTGTGAGATCACTCTCATCAAAGAGAAGTATTCATGAGTTAATCTTTCACTTATTCTTATGAATCATTGTTCTTTGACACTGTAGAATTATGAGAAATTTTCCATTCTTTCACTAACTCTGTAGAATTGTAGAATCAAGATGTTCACAGCCTGCAATCACTCTTTATAGTCACATAGAAAGATTCAGGCCTGTGATTCACAATTACTCTTATTTACTAGAGTGATCTGACTGTTCTGTAGAATCACTCACAGTGTAAGCAAATCTCTCTAGAGTAGTATAAATATCTCAGATCTGTTCACAGAATCTTATCTTCTTTTCTCTTTTTCTGTAACAGCTCTCATTCTTATAAACTGTGAGTATTCTCATTTATCTGTGAAGTGTTTTCACTCAGATGACAGAGAGAGAGTGTTTCTAACAATGTTCATATATTGATTCAAGAACTTCTTAAGAATAAAAAATTTTTTCAATTTCAATATCTTTACAAATGATGTCTGACTGCTGCTGAGCTTCTCATGAGTATTTCTGTAACTTCTCTGATCACTTTTTACTGGCTGATGAAGCAGGAACACTGTTACTTATAACTGCATCTTTATCTCTCTCAGTCTTATCATCACATCTGATCTTCAGGTCAGCAGCTCACTTCATTTCTTTCTCAGATCAGTCTCTGACTCTAAGCAGTGCAGTCTCTCTCTTTGCTGTAAGTCTTCTTACAAGTAGTTTCTTACAGACTCTAGCTGACAGTTCTTGTGAAGCTCTCAGTGTTATCAGTGTCTTCTGCAGTTCTGCAGGCCTATGATCATCTTCTTTCTGTTTACACAATCTCTGATCAGATATATGTGAATATGCCTAGGTTCTCTATTAATGATTCTTATACTGTGACGCATTTCTGCAATTTCATTGTCAATGAGAGATGAGTTCTCAGATACTCATAAAATTCAGATAATTAAGACAATGTGAATGTTATGAATTCACAACAGAAGTTGATCTGAATAGATAAACTCTCTCTTTATATCTCAATTGTCTTCAGACTGAATACTTCAGCACAACTGAGAAAGCAGACATAGCTTTATAAGAAATATCTGATCACACATGCAGAGAATCAGTTCTCAAAACTCTACTGCAACTGCATATATTCTGATGTTTAGCTTCTCTGAAGTCTGTGCATTTCTGACAGTCTTCATATTAAATACAACAATTGTCTGTACTGCAGATATAATACTCTCTACTTCTTTGAAGAGAGAAATTGATAGTTGTGAAGAAATTGAGTATTACAGATATTGAGAATATGAATTTAAGTTTTCTTTGTTTTTTCTTTATTAATCTTCAAATTGTGTTCACAGCTCTGTTTATTTTCTTGTTTTTTAACTTTAATGAGAATATGATTTCTTCTTTCCTTGCATACACTTGTCACGCTCCCGGCCGCGCCAAGGCCCTGTTGCGGTTCCACACGGCCCATCACTTTCATGCGGATGATTCCATCCATCCCGCAGGCCGTCCGAACCGGTTTCCAACCACTCTATGACATCATGCGGATGTATCATAGAAAGATCCGATTGATGAATATGAGAACTTCACTTCTATATGAGGTCAGCAGATTACTCTTTCTTGGCAATGAGATGTCACTGAGGTATCACTCTGGCTATTCTCACTCATGAAATGAGAGAAGAGTATTCACTCATTGTCTATATAGAATAGCTAGATGCTGGCTTCTTATCAAAGAAGTCAGTGATTCATTTTACTTCTATTGAAATATACACAAGAGTTACTGCATGTCTCATACAATCTTCTTAGTATACTAAGTATTATATCTGTGATATTCTTGCAATAACTCTGTAGCCTACAAGCTTGCTATTTAAGCAAGATAGTTAAGCTCACTTATACAGCTTCTTAAACAACTATCTCTACATATCACTGCTGACTAGTCATCACTTCAGTTTCATCATATTATAATTCAAATTGCTTGACCTGATTACATGTTTGAATCAGTTAAGCTTTAACAGACTGATATAATCTCATACACCTGTGCTGGAACTGATCTGATCTCACTCTCTGAGAGAAATACTACATCATTCTCTAGAGTGTGTACATCTCTATCTTGGCAGAAATTTGAGATTTCTTAAATTACTGTGTATTTTGACATGAGCTCTTCAACTGCTCTATCATTGTCACAGCCTCTACACATCTACATCTATCATGAAGATAGAGAGATTAAGATCAGAGATTCACTGAGATATAAGAAAAATATCTTATCTGAATTCCACAGCTTTATCTGTATTCTTGAACAGAAATTCTGCCTTAATCTGAGTCAGTATAATACTTATGAGATATGAGTAATATACACTGTCAATCTTCTTGAAGACATCTCTGCAACTACTTAAGTCATTAAGAAGAGAGAGCTTGAGTGTATTAATACTGTTATAACTTGAGAAGAATTCAAGAACTTTCTACTGAATTAAATTAAAGATCACTGTAACTGTGACTTCACAGCAGTGCAGCAGTTCAACTTATTATATCAATGAAATGATGAGAATTCTTTCAATTTCAATATAAGATTTGAAGAATATTGAGAGAAACTGACTGATGATTTGAATCAATTAAAAACACAGCTTTATCTTATGAAGCTGACTTATAAGATGTGAATAATAATATTATAATATCAGAGTTCATTAATTAATTACACTGAGCTTGTCAATCTGACTTTCTGAATCTATTTAAATAATCAATTCTTCAAGAAAAAGATCAATAAGATCTCTTCTAAGTAATCAATAATGAGATCTAAACAGTGTTATAATGACTTCAGTGTAGAGAAAGTAAAGAAGAATTTCAAGTATTCTGATTCTTCACTCACTATAAAGAAATGTTAAAAAAGATTTAATAAAGATCTCTGTTTTAACTGTGAAGCTGATGATTACTATATCAGTAATTGTAAGAAGCTGAAGAAGAGAAGAAACTGAGAAGATATCTTCTCAAAGTTAACTTCTCTTCTGATAAACATATTCACAGAAGATAAAGAAGAGAAAGAAAAGAATTGATAATTCTCATATCTCTGAGTTTATGTTACAATCACAATGCATACTCTGAATGAGAAGATATTAGTAAGATACCTACTCAACTTCAGAGTGAATACTAACTTTATATTCTATTTCTTTTCTTTGATGAAGAATTGAAAGAAGATAGATCTGTCAGATCATGCAAAATTTACAGATGAAATGAAATGTCACTGTTTTAGCATAATTTAAGCAAAGTATGTAATTACAGACTTAGAAGAAATCTTTAAGAAGAGCAGTCTGCTTCTTCATACAGTTAACATTATAGATGAAAATGTCATTCTAGATCTTCTGTGATTGAGAGAAAACAATTCTCTCATTGACTGAGTCACTCAGATGTGACAGTATCATCTCACTGATAAAGAGATAGTGATAGAGAAATCTGAAGAGTTTCATCAGAAGAATCTTGAGAAAAAGATTGAGTTGATATACTGTATAGCAGGTGATTAAGACTTGAGAACAGATGAAGAAGTCATCACTCTCACTGCAAGATTAGCAGCAGTATCTGTTATTGAAGATGAATATATATAATATCTCTTTATAAATTTTAAGAATGTCTTTTTAAAAAGAAAAGCAGTGAAGTTTCCTGATATCAAGATATGATATAAGATTTGTCTTGAAGACAGTGTAATGATACTATATAAGCCTCTTTACAACTTGTCTGTAAAGAAGTTGAATGTTCTGTGTAAATATCTTGAAGAAGCATAATTAAAGAACTGAATACATTTATCAAAGAGTCTGACAGAGACATCTATACTCTTTATACTCAAGAAGAATGATAGGCTACATCTATGCATAGACTACAGAGGTCTCAATAAGATGATGATTAAGAATTGCTATTCATTACTGTTAATTAACAAGATGATTAATCAATTATCTGAAGTAAAGATGTTCTTAAAGATTGATATACAGAATATCTATCATAGAATCAGAGTTAATGAAGACAACATTTGAAAAACAGCTTTTCATATCAAGTACAGCAATTTTAAATATCTTGTTTTATCTTTTGATCTCTATAATACTTCAGTCATCTTTCAGATCTATATAAATGAGATGCTGTGAGGCCTTGTCAACATCTTCTGTATAGTATACTTGAATGACATTCTAATCTTCTCAAAAATAGAGGAAGAACATGATACTCATGTTCAAGAAGTGTTGAGTCACTTGAGACAGTATCAACTCTATACAAACATCAAAAAATACTCATTCTACATGCAGGAGATTGATTTCTTAGATTATATTATTGAAATGAATGACATTTCAATGAACAGAAGCTGAGACTTCATTATTGAGAACTAGTCAGTACTGCAGATGTACTGTGAGATGTAGATATTTCTAGAATTTATGAATTTCTACAGATGATTCATCTATACATATTTATAAATTACTACCCCTCTTACAGATCTGTTGAAGAGAAGTGTGAAAGACAGAAAAATAAAATCATTTACTCTCACTCAAGACACTGTGCAGATGTTTGCAGAATTAAAACAAGCTTTCACAGATGTCACAATACTAAATTATTTTAATCTCAACTTACTCAGTCAGTGTAAGACTGATATATCTGAGAATGAGATCTGTGAAATCTTTTCACAGTTGACACTGAAGATCTTTCAACATTGAAAGAATCAGAGAATAATCATCTCTGAGAAAACAGATAATGAATTGTCTGTGAGAGAAGACTTTTTCACAGAGTCTATAAGACACTGTGAATGAAGATCAGTGACTTTCTTCTTCAAGAAGTTATCACTCATACAGAGAAGATATGATACTTATGATCAGAAGATGTTAGTAATTGTTGAATTCTTTAAGATTTAGTAACATTATCTTCAGAGTAGTAAGTATTCAGTGTAAGTTCTCACTGATCATATAAATCTGCATTATTTCTTGACAACAAAGAGCTTGACAGAATGTTAAGCCAGGTGAGTGAAGCTGCTTTCAGAGTATAATTTCTATATCTGATATTATTCAGATCAGCTTAATTCTGCTGATACACTGTCTAGACAGTCTGATTATAATATCATTGATACAGAGAAGAATTCTATAAAAGAATCTCTATTATCACTGCAGAAGAAGCTGACTGCAGAGGGTTAAGATTCTCTAAAGCTCAGAAATGACACTGAAGAGGCAGCTGTGCAACTCAGTATAGAAGATGAAAGAGAACTCAGATCTTCACAGAAGACTGACACTGAAGATCATGAGCTTCTCATGTTATATCTTACAATCATTGAATTGATAAAGAATGAAACAGTCTACAATCTTTCAATCTGACTACTTTTAAAATTTATTAATAAATTATAGAAGAGAGATATCTCTACTGCAGCTTAAATTCAGAAGTTGAAGAAGAAAGAGTTTAGTTTGAACTTGAAAGAGACAGACTCTAAGTGAGACAGTGCTGCTAAGAAATCAAGTTACTGATAATTAAAAGAATATGAACTTCTACTACTGAATGATTCAGTCTTCATCTTTTATAGTAGAGCAGTGTATCAGAAGTTATTGAGAATTTATCATAATAATTTCTATACAGAACACTTCAGATTAGAGAAGACTAAGAAGCTTCTAAAATATAAATACACTTAAGACAAGCTTCAGATAGATGTTAAAGAGTATATTAAGACTTATAATATCTGTCAAAGAATAAAGATTCTACAGCATAAGTAATATAATAAGTTAATATCACTGTCTGTTTCAAAGAGCTTATAATAGAATCTATTAATGAATTTCATAGTTGATCTGTTGAAGTCAATAAAAGTCAAAGAATATAACTTAATTTTAATCATTGTTAATCACTTTATAAAGATAGTCAGATATATTTCTACTTATAAAAAGATTAAAGTCTCTGAATTGACTGACCTGTTTTTAGATATCATCATTTATAATCACAGTACTCTGAAATTGTTAATAACAGATTGAGAATCTCTTTTCATCAGCAAATACTGATCAGCTTTTTACTATTATCTTATAATAAAATGTCTTCTCAGTACTGTATTTCATTTGCAGATTAATAATCAGACTGAATATCAGAATCAGACATTAGAACAGCATCTTCAAGTATTCTATTTATATTATTAGAATGATTAACTCAAACATCTTCTAACTGCTGAATTTGTATATAATAATACAAAGAATGTAATCTTAAAGATATCTTCTTTCTATATTTATTATGAATATAATTCTTCATTACTCAGTGACATCACAGATGACATTTTAAAGAGAGAAATAGACAGTCAGAATGTTGAACAGATACAGAGAATGAAGTATCTCTCAGTGTCAGAAGTAAAAGCAAGATTGAAACTTTTAAATAAAATTTATAAGAAGATAGTAAAAAGCATTCACTGTGCTTAGAAGCAGTAAATAAAATACTATAATTGAAAACATCTTCTGATGAAGTTCTTAATAGAGAATTAAGTACTACTTTTAACAAAGAATATCAAGATAATAAGACTGTGTAAGAAGCTCAGTGAGTAGTGACTAGAATCTTTCTCAGTAATAAGAGTGATAAGTAAGCAGATATATGAGTTGAAATTATTCACAGAATTGAAATCAATTCATTCTGTTTTTCATATTTTCTATTTAAAGCTCTATAAGTAATGCTCTGAGATAGAGCTGTCTTAGCTAGATAATATCAAGATTGAGAGTAATACTGAATATTTTATGAAGAAAATATTGAATAAATAAATATATTACAGTAAGCTTCAATATCTTATTAAATAAGAAGATTATTCATTATCAGAGAATTTATAAGAACTGCTTAAATATTTGAAAAATGCTGAGAAAGAGATTACAATCTATAAGATAGTTAGTAGAGACTACTCTGTTACACATTAGAGATGTTAAGTAAGAAATACTACTTAAGACTTCTCATTTTTTCTAAAGAGTTTTTTTAGAGATGATCTCACAGTGATGAGTCAGTATTTTGTAGACTCTGTAGTACTCTTCTTCTATTTTCTCTCAAAGAATTTTTTAAAAGTTTAATAAGACTATATAAGTATAAAATTTCAAAGCAGTTAGAGAAAAGAGATATTTGAAATTAATAAAAAAATTAATATTAATTAATCTACAGACTGCTGCTAATCTAATGAGACTGCAGTCTGCTGAAAAAGTAAAAAGAAGAAACTTCAGAATCTACTCATTAATAATCACATTCTCATTAAACTTATTCTTCACTGTTAAAGTCTTCAGTATTAGTATCTTTATCTATTAAAAAGTTAGTACTACAGTACTGCAGAGAAGTATACTATAGAAGAGTATAAGAGATACTGAAAGTATTAA
The DNA here is from genome assembly GCF_000003525.1 of Blastomyces dermatitidis ER-3. Lineage (NCBI taxonomy): Eukaryota > Fungi > Ascomycota > Eurotiomycetes > Onygenales > Ajellomycetaceae > Blastomyces > Blastomyces dermatitidis. The sequence goes on from NW_025544785.1 coordinate 1,310,223, forward strand.
CTTATTAACTTATAAAGTATCTCAGTTATCTGCTTCAATTGAAGTAAGATTCTCTTCAATCAGTGATTAATCTCTATAATACTTTCAATAACAGTATTAGCTGACTTCTTCTTAAGATTAGTTATTCTAAGGTGTTTTTTTATCTTGAAGATTCACACTTTCATCTTTTTTTACAGATGAGTAAGAAGAATCTTTTCAATCTTGATAAAATCTATCAATACTTAAAGCTCTGAGACTCTTACTCTGTACTGCTTAAGTATCTGAGCTTCTTATCAGAGCTGACACAATATCTTCTTATAGAGTAGATAATACTTACAGAGAGATAGAAGTTATTATTATAAGTATAACAGAAATAACAGAAGTGAGAGAAGAAATAGATACATAAAATTCTCTCTTTCTTCAGCTGCTTAGTGCAGTGTAGATAAGTAGTAGTATTAGTCAGAGACTGCACTGAAGCCTTCTTACAGAGAGAAGATGAAGAAATTATGAGACTCTGCAGACTCAACTCAGCAGCAGCTCAAGCAGGACTCAGATATGCTGTGAGAGAGAAACTATGAATTAAGCTTCTCAGAGTCACTGTCTCTGAAATCAAGCTCTTTCCAGGTTTCTCTCTGAATGATCACACAGAGTCATACATCACTGTATTGACTGAGAGGGGAGGCAGCGTCACAACAGTGGTGAGAGGGGCAGAGAATGAACTGGACACAGACAAACTGACTGGCAGAGGGAATGACACCCCACTGCAAGGCACGGCGACTACCGCCGCGGCTGCAAGAGAAGCAGGAGGAGGAGGTGTGGCAATGAGAGCAATGCTCCCGCGGCTCAGTGACACCGCTGCCTCCACCTTCAACCTGGCTTTCTTGGCGGCCATGAAGGCTGCAGCCGCATCACAAAGATGTTTGTTACTCACTAGAAAACATCAGAATAAGTCCCTTATTGTCTCTCAAGAATGATGCTCCCATGCACTCACTATTACAGATGAGAGAGAAGGAGAAAAATGTGTCACAGAGAAGAGATCTTTTTAAAAAAATCCTGTCACTACTGTTAGCTTTGTCTCTAAAATACATCACTTTTACAGAGAATTTCATATATAGAATGAAATATATTAAGAGATCTGCAAGTCACTTGTTAACTATGCTTTTCATATTTCAAATTGATATATAAGAAACTCACTTATCACATGTTTGATTTGAATGAAGATGAAAAAAGAAAGATCTATATAGTCAACAGAATAACTCATCTATTTCTTTATATTATACACAGTATATGCACTGTTAATCAGTTAACAATCATTGCTATATAACAAAGATAATTTCTAATTCAGTAATCTTGAGAGTATAGAGACTATACTCTTAAGAGAGAGAGTATTATCACACTCTCAGCTGTGTCAAGACTCTGTTGCAGTTTCACACAGTTCATTACTTTTATGTGAATAATTTCATTCATCTCACAGACTGTCTGAACCAGTTTTCAATCACTCTATAACATTATACAGATGTATCATAGAAAGATTTGATTAATAAATATGAGAATCTCACTTCTATACAAGATCAGCAGATTACTCTTTCTTGATAATGAGATGCTGCTGAGGTATCACTCTGGCTATTCTTACTCATGAAATGAGAGAAGAGTATCTGCTCATTATCTATATAGAATAGCTAGATACTGGCTTCTTATCAAAGAAGTCAGTGATTTATTTTACTTCTACTGAAATATATACAAGAGTTACTGTGTGTCTCATACAATCTTCTTAGTATACTAAGTATCATATCTGTGATATTCTTGCAATAACCCTGTAGTCTACAAGCTCGCTATTCAAGCAAGATAGTCAAGCTCACTTATACAGCTTCTCAAACAACTATCTCTATGTGTCATCGCTAACTAGTCACTGCTTCGGTTCCGCCACGTTACAACACTGCAGACTGTTCATCTCAGTAGAAACTCATCATCTTATAGACTAGAATTTGTAAATAACAGTGTTAATATCTTTATTATAATCAGATTCTTAGTAAAGACTGTGTCATTCTGACTTGTCAGAATTTACAGTATGAAAGTCATGTCTCAGCTTCTGCAGATATCTTATCTGTCTGAATAATTTTCAAGTAAACTCATTCATCTTGTCAGAATACTCTTGTCACTGAACCTTGAATCAGAGCTTACAATCTCACTTCTCTGAGTTAATAATCTCTTTGACCTGATATTCTCTTTCACTCTCTAGTACTTTGTAGACAGAGTGATGAGTCATAGAATTCTCTTCTGAGAATTTCTTGTATTCACAGAGTAAAGAGATATGAAAAACATTGTATATCTGTAACTCAGATAACAGTTTTAATCTGTAGAACTGTGAGTTAACTTTCTTCATAATCTTGTAAGACTCTGTCTGTAAGAGATTCAGCTTCTTACTAGATTTCTGCATGATAATATTTTCTAGACTCAGTCAGACTCTATTATCTTTCTTAAAACTCTTTATAATATACTTAAAGTCATAGTATCTCTTCTAATACTCTTAAGTCTTTCTCAAGAATTCACAGACTTTCTTCTAAATATTCTGAATTCTCTCAGTCTGTTCACAGATATTACTACACTCTATAGTATACTCTCATAAGTTTATCAAGATCATCTGTGAATAAGTCTCAGTGAGTATCTCAAAGAGAGTTTTATCTGTGCTGACATGCTTTGAGTTGTTGTATATAAACTCTATAAGTGATAATCAATACACTCAGTCATTCTGATTATAATTAACAAAGCACTGCAGATACTGTTTCAATATACTCATTAGACATTTTATCTGATCATCTGTCTATTGATAAAAAGTCATACTTAGATCTCATAAGATCTTCAGTATAGTTATCAGATCAGATCAGAACTCTTCTATAAAGATTAATTCTCTATCTGAGATAATATTCATAGATAACTCATGCAACTGAATCACATTGTAAATGAAGATATGAGTTAAATTCTTTAACTTCAAGTTCTTGTGAGTGAGTATAAAGTATGTCATCTTAATGAAGTGATTTACTATTATCAGCACACTGTTAAAGCAGGTATTATATATGTTCTTACTTTCTGAGAGACTTATAAGAGTATTCATTTCTAGCTGTTCTCAAGATTTCTACAGAATGAATAGAGAAGTAAGTTCTTCATATAATCTAAATCATACTACTCACAAACTCTGATAAACAGTATAAGAATTCACTATCTTCTTCATAAGTTCTTATATCTTCAGTCAGAAGTATTTTCTTACAAGTAACTCATGAGTTCTAGTGTCTGTAAAATGACTCACTAGAGAAGAGTTATAATGCCTTTTAATAAGTTCTACACATAGAAACTTATTCACAGGTATATAAATTCAACTCTCTCTTTATAAGAGATTATTTAAGTCTCTTCAATTCTTTATTTCTGCAGAATTGATTTCTGCTGTGAGCAGTTTCTGAATATACTGAGTATATTCATTCTTCAGTTATAGTTCAGACAATCTGAATAGAAGATCTTATAAAGACTTGTACTCTGTTTCTTCTTATATCAGATCTTCTGCAGTGCTTCTCAAAGTCTGTAAATTCTTCAGATTATAAGTATTCTCTTCAAGAATTCTTACAGAGATTTTCAGAGTGTTGACTCTCAGTGTTATAAAGAGTAGTTGTACAGGCTTCTTTTCTCTCTCTTCTTTCTTCTCTTATAAGAGATTGAAAGACTCTTCAGTCAATCTCTTTATAACACTCAGTCTGAGCATCTTATAAAGCTTTTCTGTCTTCTCTAGTCTCTCTGTATCTGTTACTTTGATCTTCTTAACATAGTCTGATCTGTGAGAGAGTTCATCTGCTGAGTTCTTAGTTTTCTTAATATATTCTATCTTGAACCAGAACTCACTCAGTCTCTGAACTCAGTGAATCTGTCATTATAAGAGTTTCTTAATTGAAGTAAACTGTTATAAGCTGTTATAATTAGTTCTAACAGTAATCACTGTTGCAAGGCTCTTAAAGTAGTGATACTAGTGATGAAAGAATTTCACTATTATAAGAAGCTTCTGATTATAAATGTTATAGTTGATCTCTGCAGATTGTATCTTTCATAAGAAAAAGACTACTGAAACTCAGTTCTCATTTGACTGTAGTTGTAAGACTATTTCTGAAATTATAAAGAAGAAAATATCTGTCTTCAATCTAATTAAAAGCAAGAGATCAAAGTGAAACAGTATCACTATGTCTATGAATATCTGTTTCAACCTTGTAAAGATCTCATAAGCTTCTAAGATAAGAAAGTTCTTACAGTTCTCTCTTCTTAACAATCTTTTCATTCTTTATTTATGAGATGACTTCTTCTTATTTTCATTCTTCAGTATGTCTGTAAGAGCTAAGAAGATTCTCATGAATACAAAGATAAATCATCTATAAAAATTCACAAAGCTCAGAAAGATCTGAATCTTATGAATACTAGTTAACTTCAGTTATAATAGAATAGTTTTAATTTATAAAGATTTCATCTGAATATCATCTGCAGTGATTATATATTCTAGAAAATTAATTCAGTGAGTACTGAAGTTGTACTTCACAAGCTTAATATACAGTTCTGTCTTATTTAAGACCTTTAATATACTTTATATATACTCAGTGTGTTCTTTCTTCTTCACAGAGTACATTATCACATTATTCAGATATATTATTATAAAGATATTCAGATATATATGAAGTGTTTTGATTGATAAAAGACTGAAATACTGCAGAGATATTAGTCAGATCAATAGACATTACTAGATATTTAAATAATCTCAGTGCAGTTTTAAAGACAGTCTTTCATTCATTCTTAGACTGTATTCACAGCTGTGTATATACATTGATTATATTCAGTTGTATGAATATGACAGCTTCTGTGAGACAGTTAATCACATTCTTGATCAGAGATAGAGAGTAGTAACTCTTTATTATCTTGAAGTTCAGATTATAGTAGTTTATACATAATCTGAGATCTTCATTCTTCTTTTTTATAAATATCACAGAGACTTCTGTGAAGGCCTGTGAAGATTAGATAAAGTTATTCTTCAGATTCTTCTTCACATAGATCTGTAAGACCTCTGTCTCATAATAAGAGAGCTTATAGATTGATTCTCAGAAGAATTTCTGCTCTTCTACTAAATCTATTATCAGATTCTTCTTACAGTGAGAGAGAAGCTCAGCTGTCTTTACTAAGCTGAATATCTCTGTAAGATCTCAGTATTTCTCTGATATCTGAAGCTCAGTTTTCATGACTGTGAGATTCTCAGATACTTATAAAGTTATTATATAGATGAGCTTATCTTCTCTAATTAACTCTACAGCATCAACTGATTCTATCTCTGTAAGTAAGTCTGTCAACACTGATTGAAAGTATAAACCTGACTTATGAACAGCTATGTGTGAATTATGTCTTTAAAGTTATACAAGTCTCAAGTACTTGTTATCTGTGATATCTATAATAATCACAGTTTCTGCAAATCTTCTTCAGATTTTAGAGAGATCTTGCAATTCAAAGATGACTCTTATAAGTCTCTCAGTTCTTAGATCTAAGTTCTTACACTCTGCTTATTATAAGAGCAGATTTTCAGTCTTCATCTTTCAGCTTATTTACTTCATAAGCTTTAGAGATATTATAGTGATCTGAGATTCTGAGTTCATCAATACTTCTCATGCTTGCAGAGCAGTAGTACTATGACATAGTCTCTTCTTATAAGTAAGCATTTTCATCAGAGAAGCAACAGATTCAGATATCAGCTTTAAAACTCTTAAGAAGACTGTTGCTGACTCTGTCTGCAACTTCTCAAATTTCTATTTTGATTTATTCAGACAGTTTGTACAGAGATATTCTGATTTAGAATAGATGAAGCAGAGTCTCTTTTTCTTAATCTCTCTGTTATATACTCTATTTATAGAAGCTTATAAAGCTCTCTCTCTCTGCTCAGCAGTTAGACATAAATCTCTCTATATCTTATCATCTTTTTCTGACAAATCTGTTCTCTGTTATTCTAGCTCTTGCAGAGTCAGTCAGTGATTCACTCTTTATAAGTCTGTGACTCTCACAGTGATCTGTAAGTGATGAATGAGAGTCATCAGTTTCTTCAGAGTTAAGAGCTTAGAGTCTTACTCAATGAGCTTGTTCTGCATGTCTTTATACATCTTCTTTATAAATATTATTATTCAGATCTTGTTTCAGAGCCCTGTTTTCACAGGTCTCAATTTATATCATAATTTCATAAAGTGCTATGAGTAGTCTTTATCAGATTTCTTATCTCTTTTTCTAATATTAATAATCACAGTTCAGATGTTCTCTGTTCAGCTCACAGAGTCTCTCAACTTATTCTCTAAATAGATCTTGAGAACAGATTAGTAGAATCTCTCATAATCATTCTCTAGATAATTCAGCCAGTTCTTGACTTCAGTGTAATAGAGGTCTATTATTATATAGATAACAGCTTCTTCATCTTTCATATTACACAGTCAGGCTTGTAAGTTAATTTTAAATACAAACTTATAAAAGCTTTTATAGATTGTGATTTGATAAGTAATCTTAAGTAATCATGACTTAAGAAAGTTTCTTTTTAATTTATAAGTGTCTCTGAAGATCATGTCTAGAAACTTGATTCAAGAGTGTTTACAGATAGTAAGTATTTCTTATAGAAAAATAGCTTGATTCTGTAGAAAATGCTCAAGAATGTTCTTCACTGAAATTAATTTATTCATGAGTTCAGAGAGTTTCTCTGTCACAGATGCAGAGAATGATATCTTATAAGTAATTGATAAGTTCTCTGAAACTTCTTTTATAAAAGTTATTCATGATTCAGATGACTGCTTCTGAATATCTGTAGTAGAGTTTGCAGAGATTGAAGTATATAAGTTTCTAGTTCTTTCAGTCATAATAAGTGATTGCTGACTGACTGAGCTTGAAATGTAAGAATAAGTACTCACAGATGATTATTCAGGTGTTTGCAGCTTGATGTGATATGTACTGTTAACTACTAGAAGTATTCACAGTAGAAAGATAAATGTAGAGATTAAATGTATAATAGCATTTAAGCTGAGTTATGAATAGTATTCATGAACTTCAGTCTATATAGTTGTGTGTAGTCAAGAGCTGCTAGCCCTATTGATTACGCGAGAGATAGGAATAGAGGTAAAGAATCCGCGAGAAGCGGGATTTCTTACATAAAGAAAGACTGCTATTCTTTATCTCTTATTAATAAAACTCTAACTTATATTGAATAAGCTTAATAGTTTACAAAGCTAGATATCATTGATGTGTTTCATAAGATCTATATCACTGAAGAAGATAAGTGACTTACAGTATTTTAAATATAATATAATCTCTTTGAATAAGTAGTCACACTCTTCAGACTGACTAATACTCTCAGTATATTTCAGAAGTATATTAACTAAGCACTCTAAGATTTCTTTAATAAATTTATATTAACTTATCTTAATAATATTCTCATCTTCACTGATGAGTTCAGAAAAGAATATTAAGAATATATATAAAAAGTATTATAATAATTATAAGAAGCTGAACTATCAATAGACATTAATAAATGTAATTTCAAAGTCAAGAGTATAAAGTATCTAGATTTTATTATAGAAGCTGATAAGAAGATTTGAATGAATTCTGAGAAGATCTCTGTTATTCTTGAATGAAAAGCTTCATATACTGTGAAGAGTGTATAAAGCTTCATCAGATTTACTAACTTCTATCAGTAATTTATATAAAACTTCTCAGATATTATAAGATTACTTACAGAATTTATTAAAAAGAACTCAGTATTTCAGTGATCAGAGAATACTGAAGCTGTATTTATATAAATAAAGAAGATATTCATTAATATCTCTCTGCTGATAACATTTAATTCTGATTATAAGATAGTTATTAAAGCTGATTTCTCTGACTATATTATAGAAGAAGCTATATTGTAATATAATAATAAAGATATCTTATAATTATATATCTTTATATCTAAGAAACTGAGTCTCACTGAATACAATTATGAGATCTATGATAAGAAACTTCTTACAATTATACATTATCTAGAAGAATGAAACTCTGAACTGTGAAGTGTCTCTGAATTTAAGATAATCACAGATTATAAGAATCTCAAGTACTTTATAATTATCTATAAACTTACTGAATAACAGATATAATAATCTGAGTTCTTAAGCTGCTTTTATTTTATAATACACTACTATTCTGACAGTCAGAACTTGATGACAGATAATTTCTTATAATAAGAGTAAGATATATTATCTGATATAGCAGATACTTACTAAATAAACTGAGAACACTGACTCTTGAATCTGAAGATACTAGTTAATTACAATAAGATCACTTATAACATTATACATGTTTCTCTGATTAGAACACTCTCTCTCTGAACTGTCACTGATATCTCAACTTCTTTTAAAACATTCTCTCTTCAAACTGATACTAATATCTCAACTTCTCTCAAATCTACACTAAATGAATTATGGTATATAACAGCTCAAGCTGATAAACTTCTTCAGCACTCATTGAAGTAGTATGTTAA
>NW_025544785.1:1318861-1332952 GCF_000003525.1 Blastomyces dermatitidis ER-3
TCTGAGTTATGAATAACTATACTGAATAATCTCTTAAGAATTCTACTGATCTGAGATATTAAACAGTATCAGATACTTTATTCAAAACTGTAATTATTATTTCTCTATTATCTTATAAAAGAACTATAGAAAAGATCTATTAAAATTACTTAATATCTCTGATAGAGTCTGATAAAATATAATAACTAACTTTACTGTTAATCTCTCTAAGAGTAAGAATTGTAAGAACATTCTGATTATTATTAACTAATTAAGTAAAGATGTAATATTGAAATCTTATAATAAGATAGATATTAAATAAGTCACTGAAGTCTTTCTATAGAATCTATTCTATTAGATATATAAATTACTGAGATCTATAGTATTAAATTAAGACTGTCAATTCATGAGCACTCTTTGAACAAGAATCTGTTAAATTCTCAAGATTATATACTATTTGCTAACTGTTTATCACTCTGAGACTGATAATGAATCAGAGTGAATAATTCAGATAGTAAAGAATTATCTTTATAAGTTCTGTAATTATCTATAAGATGACTGATATAATCTTCTTTTACATATCAAAGTCATTATTAATAACTGAGATACTGTTTTAACAGGTATAAACTCATTCTTTTCTACATATAGATATTATATGAAAGTGTTAAATCTTCTAGAAATCACACAGTTCACACTGAACTCTCACAGTTTAATTGAGATCACTGATAATATAGTAATAAAGCTCTAAGATACTCATGACTGAGTAGAAGTCTTTATAATAAGTACTAAATAAGATTAAGAGAATTAAATTAATATTTATTAAGATCTTACTAAGTTATTATTATTATTATTATTATTATTCTTTCATTATACTTATATGCAAGCGGAGCTTATGATGAGTTCTTGCATGATGTTAAATACAGGTCAAGTGTTGATTATACAGGAGAAAATACAGGTGTTGAGACCACATCAAGATAACAAGAACATAGAAAATACAAAGAAGTGACAATTAGATACATGCGATAATAACTTCCCAGCCCAGGAACATAGAGCGATTTATTGAAGCGATTTGTACATCTCTGTATTTATTAGAAACCTGAGATGCTTGAGTTCCGGATTTAATGTATCTTCTGCGGGTTTCGAACTCACACGCCTTGGTTTCCCACATCAAGGCGCTACCGGGTGGCCGCATTAATCATTTAGCCACCGGGGCGATCTTACTAAGTAATATAAGATAGAAGATCTGATATAATTGAATCTTAAGAATATATAGATTATATACTTATCTTATACACTGAATTACTGTTATATCAAGTATAAAGTGATAGAGATTCTAGATAGTTATAACTACTATTTTAATATATTATCAGAGATTCATGATATATTTTATATAAGCTTATTTTATTATACTATCACTGACTCATTCTCTTCTCAACTGACTTTCAACTGACAGTTATCAGAAATTATAGAAGAAGATAATAAACTTGAGTAAGAGATTAAAAATATTCTTAATAAGAGATCTCACAGCTGCAGCTGATAATATCTTATAAAATAAGTTAGTTATAATCATCTAATCTGAACTCTGAGTTTTATATTATCTGAGACTGCAGCTCTTGACTGATAGAAACTATATATAATTAGAAAAGAAGAAGATTAATATAACAGACTGTGTCTGATCAATTATATAAACTATTTCACTATATTTCATAGATTCTGCTGAAAGCTCTGATTCTCAGTTATTTCTGATTATTCTTAATTATCAATTATCAGCTGAAAAATTCATGAAATTTCTATTCTTTCACTCTGAAGCTTCACTATGTACACTATCATGTATATGTATAAATATTCACTTTAATCACTGATTCTCATACTTTCTCTTTTCTTTTCTTCTTTAACATTTTTCACTTTATTATATAAGATCTATATATTATACTGATTTATTCAGTGTAGATATCTTATAATAAGTTATATAATAATATAGTAATAGTGTTAGAAAAATTAATACTATAAGAACTGAGAGTTAGAGTAAAAATATTATTTCACTTTAAGTGCTTAACAGCACTTAGTGTAGAAATTATATAAAAACTTATTAAGTTTTAATACATATTCTGATATAAATTAAATCTATCAATAAACAATTGATATAACAGAGAAATAACTTATATATCAGAGTAAAAGATGTTTTTCAAAAGATTTTATTATTATTATTATTCTTCAATTATAGATGTATACAGTCAGAGACTATAATATCTATCTAAGAACTTTTAGTTCTTAGAATTTTTTCTATATCTATAAAGTCAACTATTATACATTTATTAATTTCAGATATGTAAAATCAGAAAATTCCAGCTCTGAATATAAAAACTGTTTATAAATTACAGTATTTCATCACCTTCTGATACTTTGAAATTATTTAAAAATATGATAACAAAGGAAAAGAGAACATAGTTAGACTGATTGTGTGACTGTGTCTGAGATCAGAATCAGATTTTTTGATAGTCTCATTATCAATTTAACTGATTTCATTACACAGTTTTAACATTAGATAGTAGTTCTATACTATTTCAGTGAGACTTACTGTCTACTCTTGTCACATTTTTCAAATGAGATCATGATTTTCACTTCTTAATTTAAATTATTTTTATTGCTTTAAATGACTTTAAATCTTATTTGAGTATTACCAAAAAGCGTTACTTTTTAAAAAATTAAAAATAGTCTAAAAAAAACCTTAAAATGTCTAAAAATAGTAACTTTATATTAAAAATGAGACTAAATGAAATCAAATAAGATTACTTTCTCATTTTTTTCAAGTCATGGTTTTATTTTAAGATCTGATATATAGTCACTTTACATGTTTTTTTGATAGCCAGTCTCAGCAGAATTCACGCTAAGAAATGTATGAGATCAGATTAAATGAGATTAAACATGAAATTCATGATTTCAGCAGCCAGTCTAAACATAGTCTTAAAGCTAAATATATTAAATAGATAAAGAGAAAAGAGCAGAAAAGAACAAGTATAGTAAAAAGAGACTATAATAAAATAAAATTATTAAAAGATAGTATATAACTGTTTTAACAGACTATATCTAATTAATTTTCATCTCTTCATATTCAGATACTTCTGAATTCAGTTATTTTCTTATAGCTGCTTGAGTTTCTGATAAAAAGTCTATTAAGTATTTAATTCCTGTCTCAGTTAAGAATAAGAACCTTATATTTAATTAATTTAAATTATACTTCTTCTTCAATCTGACTCTGAGACTATTATATAATACATAATACATTATAAAATGCTCAGAATTTTCATTTGTATTGTAGAATAACTATTCTATTGAATTAAATCTATTATTAAATCTTTGTATATAGAATTTGAAATAATCATGTTCTAGTTTCAGCTGAATTATAGATAAGAATATTTTCTTTTTACATTTAATTAAACAAGATTTTCACTTTGATTTTATCTTAAATCTTGAATAATATATACTCTTCTTTTATTTCTATCAGCTTTTATTTCACTTATTTAGACAAGATTCTTTTATCTTTCTCTTTATAAAAAATCAGAATACTGTTTTTTAAATAGATCTGCTTAATTCTGAACTCTTTTTTACTGCTAAATCAGTTAATTCATTGTCATGAATATTCATATAAGCAGAAACTTAGTGTAGATGAATTATCAGTTTTAATACTTGTAAGAGATCTACACTGAATAGATTAGTATAATATATAGATCTTATATAACAAAGTGAAAAATGTTAAAGAAGAAAAAGAAAGAGAAAGTATAAGAATCAATAATCAGAATATATTTATACATATACACAGTATGTACAAAGTAAAGCTTTAGAACAGAAGAATAGAAATTCTGTGAGTTTTTTAACTGAGAATTAGTCATTGAGAATAACTGAGAATTAGAGCTTTCAGTGAAATCTATAAGATATAATGAAATAGTCTATATAATAATCAGACATAGTCTGTTATATTAGTCTTATTCTTTTCTAATTATATATAGTTTTCATCAGTCAAGAGCTGTAATCTTAGATAATACAGAACTCAGAGTTAAGATCAGATAATTATAACTAACTTATTTTATAAAATATTATCAGCTGTAGCTGTAAAGTCTCTTATCAAGAATATCTTTAATCTCTTATTTAAGTTTATTATCTTCTTCTATGATCTCTGACAGCTGTTAGTTAAAAATCAGTTAAGAAGAAAACAGATTAGTGATAGCACAGCAGAGTAAGCTTGTATAAAAGATATTATAAATCTTTAATAATATATTAAGACAGTAGTTATAACTATCTAGAACTTCTATCACTTTATACTTAATATAATGATAATTCAGTGTATAAAATGAATGTGTAGTCTGTATATTCTTAAGATTTAATTATATCAAGCCTTCTATCTTATATTACTTAATGAAATCTCAGTGAATATTGATTTGATTCTTTTAATCTTGTTTCATAATTGTCATGAAGGTCTCTACTCAGTTACAGACATCTCAGAGCTTCATTACTATATTATCAGTGATCTGAATTGAACTGCAGAGTGTGAAATGTATGATTTCTAGAAGATTTAATACTTTCATGTGATAACTGTGTGTAAGAAAGAACAGGCTTACATCTGTTGAGATAGCATCTTGACTATTAATAGCAATCTCTGCATGTAGAAGAAGGTCATGTTAATTGTCTTATAAGAAATTATAGAACTTATAAAGATAATTAACCCAGACCTAAACAGAGAGATCCGCCGTTCAGTGAAAGAGATCCGCCAGGAGGGGGTGGAACACAACAACATTCACAAGCTGAACATCTTGTGGAACCGCGAGCGGCAGCGGGCGATGCTGGTCGACCTTGAGTGCTCTCACCTCCTGGCCCTCAATCTCAGGCCACCACTCCAAGGCCTCTCCCCAAACAAGAAGCGACAGCAGTCTTTTGGAGACGGCAAGATTCACAGGCAAAGATGGCATCAATGAAAGGCAAACTTCAAAGAGGTTGATGTGTTATCATGCTAGTTTTCCTGCTTATTTTACCCTCCAAGACCGGAGAAACAGGCATACGCACCATTTTTTTCTTCTATCATCCTTTTCTTCCTCATTTCCCCGTCCCTCTGATTTATGTGTGCATGGGCTCCCATCAACGCGATTTATATGCAACCTTCACTTCAACCCAGATATATTCACTAGACTGGGCGTACATCTTCCTAGGCTGTTTCATTAGACACTTTTCATCCTCTACAAGTCAGAGTCATATCTTCCCAGAATGATTCCAATTCAGAACCCACCATGCCACCAACATCTCCATATTTTCTCATCTTGACGAATATCAGAGCAGCTATGCGATTTTTTACACAAATTACAGCTTTCTGAAAGTGGCGCGTCTGAATAGCCGGATTTTTGAGGATGCAACTGATATCCTCTACCAAAAACTCATCTGCAATATCTTCCTGTCTGGCAAGAATGTGTACATCTTGGGAAGAAAATGCCACTCAATTCAAACTGGTTCCTGGCAAAGGTTTAAACAATTTACTGTTAAACTGGATATATCTGTTGATAATTCGGGATGACATGGGCTCATCCTTGAAAATATTCAGCTGGTTGCATCACATCTTCGTGGTTCCAACCTCATCAAACTCCATTTTTGTCTCAATTCGTTGTGATTTTGGTGCAAGCGCCCCGGAAGTATTGAACTTATCCGCAACTTCTTACCCTTGTACTTAGATGCTTTTCAGTAGTTGGGGAGGGTGAGGGAGCTTAGTATCGCGTTGGCCCCGAAGATTCTAGGCAGATTGAATGAAAGTGAATTGTGGATGGAAGATATGTCAAATGACACTGAAGCCATGACCATGGTAATAAAATGGAGAAGATATTATGAAGAATGGACTGAGAACTTGAAACCCTAGTGTCTTGAGGAAGGGGCAGGAAAATGCTTTGGACCTTTAATTCTGGAAAATCAAACCATCTTTTAATCCTTTGTTCATGGCCGTCATGAGACGAGGACATTAGTTAGTCCTGAGCCTACGCCTATACAGTTCCTTATTATATACGAAGTTGGATTTTAACAGACTCAAGAGATGTCCTTCGCGAACTAGCAACAAATCAGTGAACTGATTGCACACGCAGTCATTCCCAATATCTTTGACATCTTTGTTGTGTCTATTTTTTTGGTGTATCTTTCCGGGTTTCCTCTATCAAGTTGAGAGCATTTCTTTTAAAGAAACCCCCCAGACCAAGTTATTTACTTCATCATTCACAGGTTCTTAGTCACCGATAGTACTGCCGCGTTTTATCAAGTTCACCCTTGTTAAAGTCATGTTCCTGTGATTATAAAACCCAAAATGGTTAGTTTAAAGTCAGCATGATGGTAAGGAAACAAACCATAAAATCAGCCATCTCAGCCATAATCTCGTTCTCAGATGCAATCAATTCTTTTTGCCTTTCTGTAAGCTCTCCATTAAAAGTCTGCGCCCGATCAAAATCTATCCAGATTGCCCTTCCTGGATCCCCCTCCACCACCATCATATTCCTGGGGTGAACGTCATTGTGAAAGACTAGCGCATTATGGATGGCATCCAGCCCATTAACGAAATTCCGCATCCTTCTTCGATTATACTCGGTCCAATCCAGCTCCTTCATGTTGGGAATGTACTCTAAGAGAATGGCCGTGGGTCGATATTCGTCCTTGAGAAATGCCTTAAGATGGGGTAGGCATTGTCTCGGATCAATATCTTCAATCGTCCCATGAAACCGAGGAGTTATACCCTGGGCACAGACTCCAGCGTGTGTCAAGCGTCGATATGCGGTTGATTCACAGATAAATAGACTCGTTTCACGGCTCTCTGGGTCCCACGGCTGTTTAGGCCCTTGACCATGGTGCTGTAGAAAGTGTTAGAGAATGCATCTACAGGAGAGTCACCCGTTGAGTCCAACCCACCACTTTCATAACACAGTCCACGCCTCTGATTACCACCAAGAAAACAACACAATAGTCCCGTTTTGCAAGCCGCTTCTGGAAGATGATCTCCGTTAAATCAATATCTGTAAGCTTCATTGCGGATTCTCGAAATTGACCAAAAGCAAGTCCAAATGAATCAAGGAGCGACAGTGCTGTGAACTGACGGAGGACAGGGGAACATAAATGATTGCTCGAGACAATTGTCACGGCGCAGACAGCACGTGATATACTGGCAGAGGAAAGTGTTGGGGGTCCCGCGGTTGGTCGGCCCTTCTACCAGCAGGCGCTGGTGGTGATTGAGCTCTTTTGCCCCAGTAGCCTGGCAGAGGAAAGAGAGTGATTGGTGTCCACTCGAGTCAGCCTTGTTGACCGAGCGACCCTGCCGTTGCATGCCAAGAGATTGGCCTAGACACCAAGACCGAGCAACAAAGCAACTCCGTCCACAATAGACTTTTGGTTGAACCTGCACCCACCATGCTCATTTATCTCATTCTACATATCCCATTTTGTGCACTAGCAAGATAAGTTATGTCAGTGGAAATTTGACCAAAGCTGGGAGGTCTCACAGCAGCGTGGCAGTGGACCTAATAGAGCCCCCGGAGATGTGAAGCCAAGCTGGAAATGGAGCACGGCGCTGGAAACGGGTACAGACTATGATCGAAAAGAATTCCGTCAAGGTCTCAGCCAAGTGAACCACTATATGAAGCAACACGGATCTCGGTATGGCTTTGTCCTTACAGACCATGAACTGGTCGCTGTCCGAAGGCTGGATGGCAATGGCAATCTGGAGCTCTCGGCGCCAATATACCCTGGGAGAATCACGGGACGGCAGCTCAACCACGTCTCACGATTATGCTGGCTTTATGGTATCTCGGCATGCTTGCTGCAAAGGATGTAGGTCAGGATCGTTGGAATCTGCCATGAATGTTCAAGGTGCCAGGCGGTTCCCGAAGGATGGGAGGATATGCTCTAGTTGATTTGAATATTGTTACAATGAAAGGTTTACTCCAAGTTCTTTTTAGTCCTGAAATGACACCTGCATTAATCAAAGAAATCTAATTACGTGCCAATCCACTCCATCCACAACTCACTCAAGACATCAAGAGATTATACTACAGATCCATCAATCTGACACTAAAACAAAAATGAGTCGAGCAGCTTAAATAGGAAAATTACATATCAATTATTTTTAGTCTTCCAGCTGGAACTGCACTTTCCGAGTAGCATCGCATACACTGGCTCCAATCAAGAACCCAGCATCAAACTCTATGATCTGTGTTGGCTTGGGATAAGTGGGTGCCCTGCCATCCAGGAATGAAATAAATTCCTTACACCATGCAACATGAACCACCCCGAGAAACCACCAAGTGGTAGATCACTGACTCCCAAGAGCGACAGTGAAGATAACGGCGCTCCAAGTTCAAGATGCCGCGGCAACCACCTCCATGGGAGAATGCACGAAGGCAAGTGATCACCGGTATTAATTTAGAACTGGAGGCACCACATGATGCGCAGCTCACCCTGTGGATGGAACTGTGAAATCGAGTGGTGCATACCGCGCTCGCGACTTCCAGCCCGGCTCCAAACTTCGCAGCTCTGCCCAATGAGCGGAGTTTTGGTGACAGGATTGACACATGGCTGCTAAGGGGTCATGTTAAATGTGGCATGGTTGAAAGGAGGTGGCCTGTGCACCAATTCTTCGCGGATGAATCATTTGCTGCTGTGTTGCAAGCGAACTTCTGCATGCCTATCGAGCTAATTCGCTGACAACCGCTAGGACCCAAGCTAGGCCGCAGAAGGGGGTGGTGTTATGTCGCAAGGCGAACTTCGCCGGCCGCTGTTGCCTACCGAGATTGGAACAATAGGCATCACTTCATGGTGAGAGCGGGTTTCCCGTGCTTCGCTCCCAGATGGGAAGAAACTTCGGCTGCATTGTGAGGGGCGAGAGAATGAATCCTACCAAAGTCGGGGTAGACGACTGTTCCGCAAATCCAGCGTCGTCGAAATGCAGCGGAAGCAGGAATTGGGGAAACAGGTGGGCTGTATCATGCAGACTCGAACCTGGGCACATGCTTGGTAAGTCCATATGGTTGAACCACGAATGTCACTCGACATCACGTGGCTTGGCTCTTCTTTGGTGGGGACTCGTTCAATCACAGGTTCTTCGCGTGCTTCAAAATGGAGACCAGACCAAATGAGTAATATAAAGTATATAGTTACACTAAACTTTCGATGACAATTGCGTCGCACACTTAGATCAATCTCTTTGAGATAACTGCTTCTATTTTATTTCGATTTAATAGAACATCATCATTCTGCAGAGCTTGGTAATGACTGTCAACGCTTCCGCATTGTGGAATAAATACGCCGCAGCAGTGAGGACCATGGGCTTGCCAGGCTAGTTTGGTGTTTTCACGCGTCCTAGAAGGAGAAACATGCTCTCAAAACTCAATGGAGTATTCTTCAAATGTACACGTTGTGAACTTGAAGAGCGTGTCCCTGAAAGTCCTGCACGCCATCTAGAAGCTCTAAGCACGATGGGTGAGGGCACCACAGAGGAGCGGTGGCGTCCAGATAACGGAAGTGGCAATCTTGAACGTGTCTTCGGAGATGATCGGGACGTAAAAAGGAATAGATGCGCCCAGAAAGCGGAAGCTGGTCATCTCCAAGGCAGAAGAGACATTGAGTACCAGGGCACAGGGCGGGAAAGGTATCCGCGTCGATGATCTCATCGAATGCAAGATCGATTCCAGAGTCTGCAGATGCAGCTCTTCGCTTGCGTGGTCCTTCGCGTAAGCTGCAGAGTGAAACCCAGTCTTGAATGGTCTGCACTCGGCGGGCATAGATCTCCGTATGGTCTTCTACCCTACAATCCGAGGATCGAAATAGGTTCTGTGAGAGCCGTTTTCGTTCTTTGAAAACAAATTGCACATTCTTTGGGTCCTCGACCTGGAGCTCGTTGCTGAAAGACAGCCCCAAAAGCTGCCTCTCAATCTCAATCGTGTCGATCGTTGCAAAAAAATCCTCTCTCAAGCGGTCGAATGCTTCGCGGTGGAGATATTGTCGCTTGTCCTTGATCTCCTCCCCAAGCTCGGTGTATTGGCGATGCAGGTCACTGCTCCTGGCTTTTGAAACTGATCCATATTTTCTCTCCATCAGCTTCTTTAGCGAAAGATGTCGATTACGCAATTTGATCAGTTGTGGATCCTGCTCTATCGCTTCCTTGTGCTCACTCCCTAGCTCCTTTGGAGCACGGGGATCACGGGTTAGGCTGAAGCGTCCAACTGTGCGGATGATGGACTCTTTGGGAGGGCAGCCAAGATAGGCGGACTGCACATCCCGCTTGACTTTCATTGAGATATAGTAGCGTTCGAAGATATCTGCTCGGGAGTGGCCCATGATTTGGTTACGTTCACTCGGAGTTGCAACAGCTGAAGCACGTGAGAAAATCAGTATGTCGCGGTGGAACGGTGCAGATGGCATCGATAAGACTCACTATCAACTGCATTCGCAGTTCCTCGCCTGATGCAATATGGCGTCAGCTTATTCTCAAACCCCGCATTGCGTCCTAGCCGTTGAAGATACTGGGGTTTAATATGTCGTACGGTAGGGCTTTATCTGGGGAGATTCGAACCCCCTCCGCTGTGTGTATGGCTCGGCGAAATACCGGAACATCAAGCATGTCAGCCTTCCACTTCAGGTGTAGACTATTCCGGTGTGCTGGCACTCGAACACGGAGTATATCTTCGACTGAGACAATGCCTCTCGCTTCAAATGCATCGTCGGCTAGTGCCAGGGCAATGAAGTGAGAGACAGGGCAAAGTGCGAGGTTATCGTCTCGCTCATGGAAAATATATGTTGTCCTTTCAAATTGCTTTTAGTTTTCCGGAAGGTAAGATACTTGCGGTGGGGTGGGGGGCTCACGGTTGTGATTTGCCTCGCTTCCCTTTCATAAATAGTAGGGAAACTTCCATCACGAGCAAATGGCGTTCTGGTTGATCTGGGTTTGGAACCACACGCAGCGCGATGTCCTTGTAGCAGAGCGCCTCATTGGACCCACGGAGACAACCACTCTCGATCAGTGCTCCAGGCCGTGCCGAGGTGTAGGCAATGAATAACATCAGTAGCGCATTCTGTAGGGTGTATCGCTCATGCGTGACAGAGGCAGTATCAACACACCAGTGGTAGTGAAGGATGGCAATTAGGTCCTCCACGCTCACTACCGGTTTATAGCTGGTTGATAGGTCCAAATCATACTCATCAGTCAGAGGTCCTAAGATGAACTGCGAAAACAGAGATTAGAATGGGAAGAGACTGTCCATCGGTGTGGACTCTACCTCGCTAACCTGCTCGCCAATCAATTCATCCACCTTCCGTCCTGTCTCCCTCTTGACGAGCAGTCGAAGGAATTTCCATTCAACCCAGATAGTGCTTTGTTTTGTGATATTGAAGTTCTTCAATCGCCAGTCAGCATAGACCCGGAAGTGCTCGGCGACATTTTCAGCGAGGTGGCCATAGGTCTCAACGCCCATGAATGTACAGTGACTGCTTAGGCATAATTAGCAGGTGATGCATATGGATACGGCGAGGTGAGGGGACCGACCGATACCAGAAACGCTCGACACGATCTATGGAAGCAGTAGTGGCATCAGCATATTTCTTGCCTGTGACCTGGAACCTGGCCACTCTGAGAGTATCCCGCGCGCGGTACTGATCTGGAGTGAGCTCACTCATCGCTGAGCTTCTCCTGGCAACGTCGACTCTCCCTCGAATATTTCGAGGGCTTCAAAGATTTAGACCATCGGGAGAACATTCTGTAGGTGTATTGGAGAAAGAAGGCGACTCAAACAAGAGGCGCTGCTGCTAGAAAGGATTTGAGATGGGTATAAGATAACCGCTGCTTGAAGCATGGAAGGGGAATGCAAAGAAAGAAAATGCTCAAAGCAGCGGAAGACAGCAAATTTATACATCTTGAGAGACGGAGCACTAGCCATCCTATTGTATATATGGGCGGAATAGGGAGATACAACATCGCGATAACCACAGCTGGCGTTGTGAGGGCTCTAGAAGCAAAAGCAGCGAGGTTTCTGGGTCACGTGTAGTTAGTGTTGCGGGCTTAAAACAGCGTTGGAAATAAGCCGCTCTGACTGGCTGCAACCCCAACTTACAGACTATAGAGGTTACGCTGTAGGAAGGGGGATGAGCAGCAAATTAATTCGAAAAGTTGTTGATGAGTGGATAAAAATAGAAAGAGGGGAAAGGTTTGCTTGCCTGATTCGGGCAATTATTAATTAATTAATTAATTAATTAATTATATAAGTTAACTAAATAACGCTGAAAAAGGGGGCGGCCAAACCTCCATTTTGTGGAACGACCTACGCAGTAAGCTGCCATCAAGAGAACCTCCGTATATGGTATATGCCAAGTAGTTACCAGTAACTAACTAACTACCTTGTCAGTTAACAGCGGATCTATTATGCTGAATAATATAAGAGCGCAAAAGGTATGTATGGTATGTACGGAGTACTTCTACAGGCCTGAGTCCTGACAAGGTACATACACATTCACACATACACATACATGCTTCATGCACAGGTAGGTACAGTAATCTATCTATCTGTACATGCGGTCCACGGTGGCATAGCATACCTACCGCATAACTACCCGTGCCAAACTTCGCCCCAGACGGAGGCAACGGACTCGGCGGAAGTGCGCATGAACTACTACTGCGTACGTACAGAAGACTCAGGGTTGGACAATTATAGTTAGTAACTATTAGTTAGTTATTAGTTAGGTATGTTTTTTCTTCACCCTCTAACCCCCCGTCAGAATCTGTAGTTTTGCTGCAGGCCTCTTCTTCTGCGACCGTCAGCAGGCCTGTCCTGTTACTTTGTATGTACAGTAAGTACTGTACATTTACTTAGAAAGAGAAAGGTGCGTTGAGTGTGATTCTGGTTCTTGTTTCGTTGTTGTGTACAGCGTATGTTCCAAGGTTTTTCGTAGTAGTTAGTAGTTATTCATTCTTGTTGTCCAACAGACGGTGTCAAACAATCGACTTCACACCCGGCATAAATCGTAGGCCCGCCAGATGAAGGGATCTCTTCACAAGTCAAGTCAGAAGTCATCTTTCTCGTCGAGGACATCGATAACAAAGCATCGATCGTGGGAGATCCAACCCTGGTCTGCTGTTCCCATAACTTTAACAACTATTTCAGTTATAGTTAACTACTCTATAACTAGTTACTTAACTAAATATCCAACATTACGCTGCTTATCCTCAATAAATAATGAAACACAATGTTCCAACTCCGAAAATAGCAGCAAATTGCTCCCAAAGGAGGGGGGGGGGGAAGCGGGAGAAAAGAAAGAAAGCAAAGAGAAAAAAATAAAAAATAAAAGAAAAGTTTCCCACCGCGAAAAGATCACCAAACCCAATAACCTGACAACACAAACCTCTTTTTCCTTTTTTTCCTGCTCTTCTTCTTTTGGGGCGCGTAACCGAGCCCCTTCTACGGACTTCCATTCGCTCGTCTTCTGGATGCAAAAGTGCCAGCCCTTTCGCACCAAGAAGTGACAGAAACACTGCTCCCGCCAATGGAAATGTCCCGTCCGGCGCTCGAATGTGATGTCTCTGCAGACGCCCGCATCCCTGTCGCCGAACCACCACCCTTAGGTGAAAGATGAGCAAAAGAGAGAGAGGGTTGAGCCAGTCGGCGGCGAGCATCTTGAGTTGTAGGAGCGTGGTGATTGGAGCATTCTCGCTGTCGGTCGATGCGGGTCGGTCTCCCCCCTCGCGGCCGCTAAAAATCCCGCTAAATCCTCAATTTTCGCAAGGATAATTCTATTTCTTAACCTTCTTCCCCCCCTCCCCCAATTTTCCCCCCCAATTTCCCCTTCGGAATCAGCGCCATCACATCCCTCAACGCCCGTGTTGCAACTGGCAAGTGGGCTGGCTGGGGGGGGGGGGGGGGGCCGGCCGTCCCCTTCCTGTCGTCCAGATAATGCACCTAAATTGTTTTAACCTGCGCCGGCTAGAGGTACCTCCAGCCTGTAGGAGTCGAGAGTGACTTTCTTCACAGTGATGCACCCGGTAACTAGTTACACTAGTTACAAATGTATGTCGGGTGGTGAGGTCACTCCGTCAACTCGCTTCCCGCCATGCTT
>NW_025544785.1:1333144-1336100 GCF_000003525.1 Blastomyces dermatitidis ER-3
CCCCCCCCCTTACGACCCAAAAACCTCCGGGCGAAACGTGCAGATGGGGGGGTTAGAGAACACATTTTGTCCTTGGGGTGGGGGGTATTCCGGGTACGGTCCGGTAGGTATGTTGGAAGTCCCGATTTTTTCCCCCCCAGCACATAAGCTTTGTTTGTTATGGAAGTGGTACAAGTAACTATATACATCCCCCCAGCCGTTCCCGAGTCGCCCCCGCCGCCGTTCCATCCATCCCCCCCCCCCCCCCCTTCGCACACACAGCCTTAATTCCCAAACACCAAGTCTACATATATCTCGAAGCGCCCACCTACCCGCTCGACCTAGAAAGTCCTTCCCCCCTTGATGTGATCTTGTTTTTCCTGCTCTGATATACCCGTTTCTCCTTTTGTTTCATTATATATTGTTCTCATATTATTATATCACTCAAGGCCAGAAGGCGCTTTGATAGTCGTCCTTCCTTCTGTTCTAAACTGTTAGAAAAAGCGTAACACCGGCAACGGTCCATCTCCTTTTTATATGCTACTTTCCTATTAAATATCATTTTTCCTTGTCTTACCACTGATCCCACAACTGGGTTATATCATATTTCGTGGGTCCTTTATTATAATTCCCTTTCCAGTTATGGTATGCAGTTGTCCTTCTGTTCACCCACAAAAGAGAAGAAGAAGCTCTTCGCTGAACCTATATCTTGCAGGAGGCTCCAATTGTATTTCAGCAACGGCGGTCGCTAGGTGTACAAATGCTACAGAAGCCGATGGCGAACCACATGTCATTTCTCTCCACGAGATCCTACAATTCTCGACCGCTATCGGAGGCGACTGAGATATTTGACACCGATTATGAAGCAGAGTACTCTCCAATAGATAACTCTCCCCGAAGAAGTGTCGAATCTGTAAGTTCACAGTTCCTCGCATCGCCTCGATGGGGAAAAACTAGCTAATAAAATATGCAGTTTGGTAATGATAGTGCCACAACTTTATCAACTGAGGATGAAGCTCCGACTCCAGATGAATCGGATCAGGGGTCCTTTAATTTCCAATTTGATAAAAGCAAACCCGTGCAAGGGCCATCGGGACCTCACCTATTCCGAGCTTCGTTGGATTCGCAATTTTTTGAGAAATCGGAAGATTTGGAATTGTACTTTTCTCTTTCGCCTCTAGCACCACACCGAAGCTCGAGACTGCTGGCACACTCGCCAAAGAGAGCCAGTCCAACGCCGCCGGAACAGTTTCCTTATTTTGAACGATCACGATCCTCAAGTCTCCCAGATATCGCTCCCGTTGCTGGCTTCGACGATGTGCGGTCCTGGACACCTACGCAAGTTGCAGAATGGATGTACGAATCTGGATTCGAGGATGCTATTGTCGAGCGATTCATCCGGAATGATATCTCGGGCTCTGTCCTCCTTGATCTCCAGATGGAAGATCTGAAGGAGCTTGACATTAGCTCCTTTGGTATACGGCATCGGTTGATCAATCTGATACAGGGCTTCCGTACCGAACCGACGAATGCTCCTCTAGCGCCGGCAGCAGCTCCTGATCGGACCGGCTCTTCCCAAAGGCTGAGCAGGAGTACGTCTGTGAGAAGAGACAATAATAGCCCGGAATGTTTCTCCACTGACTCTGAGGCTCCAACTCGCGGTTCATCCCGTCGACGGGGTCGCACCAATCGTGGCTTTGCGGATGGCGATATAATCTCTCCAGCTGAGTCTGTTTCTATCGTGGCTATCGAGCAGCTCCTACCGAAACTGCACGCGTGCTCCAAAGGCGAGAATTGCAGCAGATTCCAGAAGCAACAACGAAAGCTAGCACGCATTGCGACTGAGTTCCCCGATCAGTTCACCAGGATTGACGGCACCATTATTCCGAATACTGGGAAGGAATCTGTCACCGGAAGCGTTGTGCGTCCTAAATCAGATGCAGCTCCCTCCGTTGTCGCGTCTTCTGATGTTCTCGGCCCCGGTCAACTGCCTGAGTTCCAACTCAACGCTGAGAATCTTAATGGAGTACAACCCAGAGATCCTCAGGAGAATGTTCGACAATTCCTCAGTTTCCAACATGTAAACAATTCCACATATCATGAGCCCAATCCACGGATGGAAATATTCCCGACCCTCTCCCCACCTGAATCTTCCCAGCCAGCCCTCCACATGGCCAACAACCTTCGCAACCTTCCAAAGCTCATGATACCAGACGATAATGGCTCCGATGGCATTCTTTCAGGCGGTCAACGTACCGTTACTCCTTCAATGGGTTCAAGGCTGGCAGGCTCGGCCACAGCAACTCAGGAATATAACCCTTACCAATATCCACTAGATATGTCTCGCCAAACAAACACACCATTTTCAGAAATGGACGTCCCTCTCACTGCTTTCCCCATCGAGCCTCTTGATCGGGAAGCATCGCAATCAGTCCCACCTAATATGGTCTATGGCAACCACTTGCGCCCGCCAGTAGACCCAATCTCTCGCTCATCGTCGGCTAAGCCTGACAACCATCGACGACGCCCTTCTTTCGCCACAATGGCTCCTGTAGATGAACTCCAGGCAATGCAACCCATCGACAGCCCAGAAGACCTCCCCAATACTCCTCGCCCAAACCATACCACAGATAACCACTTCAGACCTTCCCATTTCGCTGGAATCTCCCCGTCGGCTCAGTCCCACAAGTCCGATCCAGACGTCTCCCACAGCGGCTGGATGAAGAAGCGCAAAACCCGTCTCCTCCGCCACGAGTGGCAAGACGCCCACTTCACCCTCCGCGGCACCGTCCTCGCCATGCACAAGGACGAGCGCGATGCCCAACGCCGCTCGCGAGCCCTGGAGTTCATCGACGTTGACGACTACGCCGTCGCCTGCTCCTCGCTGGCGACGAACTCGAAACTCACCGCCGCCCTTCAAACGCTCCGTGCTCCGCAAAGCCGCCCAACCTACTCCATGAACAGCGACGAAACCGCC